>NC_043015.1:42849400-42969400 GCF_006345805.1 Octopus sinensis
CACTGAGAACATCACCCTGAAAATTTCTTCATCGCCAAAAGGATCGAGTGTAGAAACACTTTTTGGACTGATTTGAAACATTGGTTTTCCATTATCGGATTTGTTCGACGCACAAATATAAATTTTGGATCTGGGTTTGCAACCCCTAAGCAGATTTCTACCCTGCACTTATGAATATGCATGTATGTATGTATGTATGTATGTATTATGTATGTATGTATGTATGTGTGTATGTATGTATGTATGAATGTATGTATGTATGTGTGTATGTATGTATGTATGTATGTATGTGTGTATGTATGTATGAATGTATGTGTGTATTTATGTATGTATGTTTGTGTGTATATATGTATGTGTGCGTGTATGTATGTATGTATGTATGAAGTGGCGGACTGGCCAGGTTGCCAGCTTTCCCAGTGGCAAGTGGGCCCCTGTGCCTATAGAATCCATATATGGGGGCCCGTATTAGAATCTAAGGAGCCCAGCCCCATCAAGTTTGAGAATTTTTTATTCACTCTTGGAAGAATGCATTATTTCAGCCTGGCTGTGTTTGCAGACAGTTGAAAAGAATGCTTTTAACAAAAACAAAAAAAATTATATAACATTGGGGTTGCAGGTGGGCCCCCTTGTAGTTGTGAGAGGGTCCACTTAGTCTCCTGGCAACCATATTTTTAAACCCAGAGCGCCACTGTATGTATGTATGTATTGTCGTTACTGTCTTGTTTTTGTTACCATTTTTACCCCTCCGCAAAAAAAATTTCAAATTTTATTTAATTTGCTTTTCGCGGGAAGGAATGTTTCATTAAAGTCATGTCTCGCCTTGACCTTCGAAACGTGGAGTAGATGAAACAAAGGCGACTGAAGAAGGAGAATTTTCCTTGTATTGTATGTCCTGTACTCTATTTTTTCGTTAAGAAAAATGTCCATTTCCTTGGTTTTGTATTTATGTTTTCGTTTCTCATTGTGTTCGACGTTTTTTTGGTGTCCTGTACCCATATATGCATGTATATATACATGTAAAGGTAGGTACGTACATATGTGTATGTATATATGCATATGTTTTACTTTATTTATTAATTAATTTATGTATGTATGCATATATACGTGCAGATTTGTATGTTTTGTTTTATGTATGTATTCTCATGCATATAGTTGCATATCTAGACATGCTCATATATATTTAAATGATAAACTTCTGGAAAGTTTTACAGACTTTTACAGTTCCACTGATGGATTGGATCTGTAGTTTCGAATTAGATTTTTCTCCTCTTTGATTTTGAGAGGCCAAATTTCTCAAGATTGGTATTTAGGCAGTGTGATACATATCCCAGTGCTCCAATAATTACAGGTATAAACCTGGTATGTAAGTATGTATGTATGTATTTTACTGTTTTGCTCTTTTACTTGTTTCAGTCATTTGCGAAAGAATAAGTATCAGGCTTAAAAAAAGAAATAATGGGATCGATTCGTACAACTGAAATTTCGTCAAAGCGGTGCCCCAGCATAGCCGCAGTCTAATGACTGAAACACGTATGCATGCTTTTATAATTTGTATAACGCGCGTGTGTGCAAAACTGCTTCATCAGCCTTGCCCAAGATATCTCATAACATAATCTATAATAACCTGACTGAGATCGCCATTGCGTTTGGCTACCTTGACACTGCGGTAATCTCGTATGCTAGAATCGATAATGAAATCGTTCTGCGTCTTTGAATAGCCAGTAATTCTATTGGAAATTTACCTGAGCGTCTCTGGAAAGATCATGGCGCTTCATTCAAATCTAAGGTGCAAATTTATCCCAGATCTATTTTAATGGTTTGAGAGGTGGACTGCATACAAAAATCAAATCAACTTTTGTGGACACGTATCACGTTAAGCGTTCGCTTTCGGACGAGCTGTCAGAATCGTTAGCACACCGGGCGAAATGCTCAGCGGTATTTCGTCTGCCGTTACGTTGTGAGTTCAAATTCCGCCGAGGTCGACTTTGCCTTTCATCCTTTCGGGGTCGATAAATTAAGTACCAGTTACCCACTGGGGTCGATGTAATCGACTTAATACCTATGTCTGTCCTTGTTTGTCCCCTCTGTGTTTAGCCCCTTGTGGGTAATAAAGAAATAGGTATTTCGTCTGCTGTTACGTCCTGAGTTCAAATTCCGCCGAGGTCGACTTTGCCTTTCCTCCCTTTGGGGTCGATTAAATAAGTACCAGTTACGTACTAGGGTCGATATTATTGACATAATCCCTTTGTCTGTCCCCTCTGTGTTTAGCTCCTTGTGGGTAATAATTAAATAGGCATTTCGTCTGCTGCTACGTTCTGAATTCAAATTCCGCGGATGTCGACTTTGCCTTTCATCCTTTCGGGGTCGATTAAACAAGTATCAGTTACGCACTGGGGGTCAATGTAATCAACTTAATCCGTTTGTCTGTTCTCTCTGTGTTTAGCCCCTTGTGGGTAGTAAAGAAATAGGTATTTCGTCTGCCGTTACATTCTGAGTTCAAATTACGCCGAGGTCGACTTTGTCTTTCATCCTTTCGGGATCGATAAATTAAGTACCAGTTACGCACCAGTGGGTAATAAAGAAATAGGTATTTCGTCCGTCTTTACGCTTCGCCTTCAAACTTCGCTGGGGTCGACTTTGCCTTTCAGCCTTTCGAGGTTGATGAAGTAAGTACCAATCAAGCATATAATCGACTTACTCCTGACCACGAACGTGCTAACTTGGTGCCAAAATTTGAAACTAATATTTTCCTAAGGCGGTGAGCTGGCAGAATTTTCAGAATTCTTAGCGCGCCGGGGAAAATGCTTAGCGGCATTACGTCCATCTTTACGTTCTCAGTTCAAATTCCACCGAGATCGACCTTGCCTTTCATCCTTCCGCGGTCAATAAAATAAATATCAGTTAAGCACTGGAGTCGATGTAATCGGTTTACCTCCAGCCTCGAAATTACTGGCCTAGTACCAAAATTTAGATGCTCAACCGAAACGAATCACCAGGGTACACTTTATTGCATTATGTTATAGAAAACAATGTAATTATGTGTATATTTCTGTACGTGTGTGTGTGTGTTTTCTTTGACAGGCATTCACAAAGTGGTATGGCTCTTTTGTTTACATCAGGATGGTTCGTAGGGTTAGAAATCATCTGTGGTTGATGTATGCGTTTTACATGTGGATGTTGTGCGCATGTGTGTGTGGCTATGAATAAACTTGCATTCGTGGGTGTGCGTTTCACCGCAGAACACAGGTAAGCGTTTCACAACTATTTATGTGTGTTGTTTGTTCTTTCTCGAACCATGCCTGGCTCATAAGGGCCGGTTTCCCGGTTTCTTTGGCGTATAGGTTCTCCACCTGGACGGGACGCCGGTGAGTTGCAAGATGCAGGAGAAAAGTGTGAGAGAAAGTTGTGGCGAAAGAGTCAGCAGAAGTTCGCCATTACCTGCTGCCGGAGTCGCGTGGAGCTTAGATGTTTCGCTCATAAACACACACATCGCCCGCTCTGAGATTCGAACCCGCGATCCGTCGACCGCGAGTCCATTGCTCTAACCATTAGGCCATGTGCCTCCACAAATAAAAGCTCTCTTTTAAAGCCTAGTCAGGCTCATGGGCTCGCTTTCCCGGTTTCAATGGCGTATGTGTTACCCAGTTGGACGGGACGCCAGTCCATCGCAGTGTTACTCATTTTTGCCAGCTGAGTGGACTGGAGCAACGTGAAATGAAGTGTTTTGCTCAAGAACACAACGCGTCACCTGGTTCAGGAATTGAAACCACAATCTTACGATCATGGTGCTGACACCCTAACCACTAAGCCACACACCTCCACATTTATGTGTGTGCGTATGCATGTATTCCATATGTACGTGTGGTTTGGGGAATGTAGTCACCCAGGAGTCTCAAACGGAGAAACTCTGAAATGTTTTATAAATTTTCAGTTGTGTGTGCATAGATCGCAGATCAGCGAGTTTCTCCACGTTGATCCTCTATTTCTTGGCATTGAGATGTCATAACGTCGGTACTACGGACATGTGATTAGAAAGTCTCAGGAAAGAATCGCAAAACGGATCCTTCAAGTCGTGCCAACTGGCAAGAGATTTTGGATAGACCAAGAAAGAAATGGTCGGATAATATGCATAGTCTCAGTAGAGCACGCTTGGGAATCCGGTTGGAAAGTGTAATGAAGGTTACTTCTAACAGACCCCTCAAGAAGAGGACTCTATCCCCCGAAACTTCCAAGGGATAGTAGACGGAGAATATGTATGTATTTTTTATCTTTTTTTGAATTTTATTTTATTTTATCTAGTTTCAGCTCACGAGCTGTGGCCATGCTGGGGCATCGCCATTCGGTGTTGCTACATGATTTTACTTCACGAATGCATTTTAGCACTTGACATTTGGTGCATGAGAGAGTTTGATGCAGCTGCCCTGATCTGCATCTCCTGCCGTGAAGTTGGTTCATCTGGGACACCTGACAGGAAGAGATCCAGTTTTATTTCAAAAACATCTGCATCCACCCCATGCAGGTCTCTCAGGTCCTTCGGGAGGATATTGAAGAGCTGTGGACCACTGAAGCCCAAGCTATTGCAGTATCTTGTCCTACATCTTGATGGCATATTTGGAGTCCTTGGCACTATGCAGTGGCGCCCAGTTCTAGCATGTATGTATGTATGTATGTATGTATGTATGTATGTATGTATGTATGTATGTATGTATGTATGTATGCATGCATGCATGCAGGCATGTATGTATGTATGTATGCATGCATGCATGTATGTATGTATGTATGTATGCATGCATGCATGCATGCATGCATGTATGTATGTATGCATGCATGCATGCATGTATGTATGTATGCATGCATGCATGCATGCATGTATGTATGTATGTATGTATGTATGCATGTATGTATGTATGTATGTATGTATGCATGTATGTGTATGTATGTATATATGTATGTTTGTATGTATTTATGTATGTATGTATGTATTTATGTATGTGTGTATGTATGTATGTATGTATGTATGTATGTATGTATGTATTTATGTATGTATGTATGTATGTATGTATGCATGTATAAATGACACTATCGAGACATACAGCGTATCTTGGGCATTTTAAAACCCGGCGGATCCAACCCTCTCTGAGTTCGAACACAACCGATTTCTTCTAGGAAGAAAGGGAAAGAAAATGAGAAAAAAAAGAAACAGATAAAGAACAGACTTTGGTGTGTGTGTGTTACAAGCAGTTATTGAGCTGTGATGTAACCAGGTACTTAAATAAGAAGAACGCGAACCCATCGAAAAGTTACATCAATTAAGGTAGACAGTAGCTTCCTCGTTTAGTTTTGATCGTTATTTCTCTCATTAAATCCATTCACCAATTAAATTTGGAAAAAAACAAAAACTTAGAGTTATTTCCCTTACTAATTATCAAATCACATTTTCATATCTTTTGAGATTATTTGTGTGGGGGGTTGAAAATAATAATAATAATCCTTTTTACTATTGATACAAAGCCTGAAATTTTGTGGTAAGGGTATAATCGATTACATCGACCCCAGTGTTCACACACAGTGTTCAACTATTACTTAATTCATCAACTACGAAAGAATGAAAAGCAAAATAGACATCGGCGGAATTTGAACTCAGAACGTAACGACAAATGAGCTTAATGTATAAAATGCTCAGATGCATTGCAGCTTGTCGGAAGGGGTCAAAAGAGGGACCAGAAAGCAGCGATAAGTCGAGTAAAGAAAGACAACACTGAAGGCCTGAAGTACATGCGTAGTACAAATGATAATAATAACACGAACAGACAGAAAAAGGGAACAGTAAAAGAGGCGTAAAGTGCAAAGGATGCATAATCACAATGACTTTATTTCCTCATAACTTTATTGATATTTATATATAAAAAAATAAAAAAATAAAATAAGATTTATTAGCATAAAAGTCATGAACACTTCCGAAAACGTATCTACATAAAATATCCATTCAAAAATGTGCATTACCAAGAAAGTTACGAAGAAACAAAATCGTTGGCGTTTGGGGTACCAAACTGTAGTTATGTCGCATAAGGTTATCTTATGATCAATAGTACATCATTTGTAATCATCCCGTCCTTCTATTTCTGTTTTCAGGTAGTCTGCTCTTGGACTGCATTACCGAACATGTCATCTCCTTTTAAAACGATTCGTATGTTTATTTATTTTGTGGTTTATTCTGTACACAGTGCACGCACTTGTAGCTTTCATTATAGCCCTTTTTTTTCTACTTGACTTATTGCCGTTTTCTGGACCCTCTTTTGACCCTTTTCCAACCAGCTGTAGTACACCTAGCCACCACATACAATAAACACATTATTATTATTATGGCATAACTTCGGTATAAGTACCAGATACATTTCAAGAAAGTGTTTTTTTTAATAAATATATGGGGAGGGAGATTAGGGTTTGGGTTAGGGATGGGAGAAAAGGGTTTCATTATAGCCCCCCCTTTTTTTTTACTTGACTTATTGCCGTTTCCTGGACCCTCGTTTGACCCTTTTCCAACCAGCTATAGTACACCTGGCCACCACATACAATAAACACATTATTATTATTATTATTATGGCGTAACTTCGGTATAAGTCCCGGATACATTTCAAGAAAGTGTTTTTTTTATATATATAGGTGGGGTTAGGGTTAGGGGTGGGAGAAAAGGGTTTCTGTAATCTTCAGAAATGTAAACAAAGTCGCATGTGTACTTATACCGAAGGATCACCATTATTATTATTATTATTACAGGACAGATTGTTTGGCTACCATTTCTAGCACAACCAATGTCCTCACAAGAAAATCCCCGCTTTTCTCTATATCCTCTTTTACCGTTTTCCAATCAACTGTAATACACCTGAGCAATACACATGAGGTATATTTGGCTGCTATTCGGATATTAATATATCTCCCCCAGGGGCCCCTGTCCCAGTATTAAAGGGTTTTTTTCCCCCCGACTCTGGTCAGCTATATTGTAGCTTTCATTATTGCCCTTTTTTTTTTACTTGACTTATTGCCGTTTCCTGGACCCTCTTTTAACCCTTTTCCGACCAGCTGTAGTACACCTGGTCACCACATACAATAAACACATTATTGTTGTTATTATTATTATTATTATTATTATTATGGCGTAACTTCTGTATAAGTACCGGATACATTTCAAGAAAGTGTTTTTTTTTTATATATATATGGGGGGTTAGGGTGGGAAAAAAGGGTCTGTTATCTTCAGAAATGTAAACAAAGTCGCGTGTGTACTTATACCGAAGGATCGCCATTATTATTATTATTATTATTATTATTATTATTATTATTACTACTACTACTACTACTACTACTACTACTACTAGACAGATTGTTTGGCTACCATTTCTAGCACGACCAATGACCTCATAAGAAAATCCCCGCTTTTCTCTCTATCCTCTTTTACCGTTTTCCAATCAACTGTAATGCACCTGAGCAATATACATGAGGTATATTTGGCTGCTATTCGGATATTAATATATCTCCCCCAGGGCCCCTGTCACAGCATTAAAGGTTTTTTTCCCCCCCGCTCCGACCCTGGGTCAGCTGTTGTTTATATGAAACCGACAGCAAGGTACTCGTCTGCTGTATTCGTAACTTCTCGACAGGAGAGTTCCACTATCCAATTTAACGCGCGCCGTGTGGCCTTCCTTTCTCTTTCGCCGGTCATAAACGGTGTAGATTCATACAAGGTAAAAGTCGATATATTTATACACATATATATATATTTTATTTTGTATTGAACTCACTATCAACAATGTCTGATACGTGGAGTGATATCCAAGCTGCCAAAACGAAGCAGAGCAGCATGAGAGCCAAACTGTTAGAAAGGAAACGAAAAAGAGAAGGTATGGTTGCTGAAATGACAAATGCCGAGTCGTCCAGTTCGGGCTCTTTGTCGGCCGCTGGCATTGCTCAAAGTCAAACACCCCGTGTACCGTCGCCTACCCTTGCTCCGGATAGCTCTGTTAAAACCGAATACATTAAAGTCGATGCCGAAATCAAAAAGAAGCTATTGCTTGTGTTGTGTGATATAAACCTAGACATACCTTGTAATGCCACTCAGATCGCGGAGCACACATCTAAAATGTTAGGAAGAGAAGTGAAGCTGATCGTCATTGAAGATCTGTTACAGCAATTGTCCAGTCAGCAGTTACTTAGCATCGTTTCGAAAGAATCTAAAGATCAAAGCCACATCACCGTAACCTCTCTCGATCTGAGTAAACTCAGCGCTGTTACGAACACTTCGGAGAATTCCTCAAACAAAAGAAAGAGAGAAAACGATGATCAAGACAGTTCGGAAAATTCAACGAAACACCTCAAATCATCATCATCTTCATTGAACCAGCCCGATGACAGCATCGAGAGTTTACTTTCCATGCAATCAGCGAAAGAAAGAGAACATAAGAAAGTACAAGAAGAAATCTTACAATTACTTAGCAAACCTACAGCGAAAGAACAATTTCTTGTTGAGAAGTTTAGTTCTCAGGGCGGTGCTCAGCTGCAAGAATTTTGCCAATATGGAACGAAAGACGAATGTATGAAAACCAACCAGGTATCCGAACCTTGTAAAAGACTTCATTTCAGAAAAATCATTCATAAACACACAGATGAATCGCTTGGTGATTGCTCGTTTCTTAATACATGTTTTCATATGGATACATGCAAGTATGTTCACTACGAGATAGACTACCCCGAGAAGAAAAACCAACTGGCTTTATTGAAGAAAGAACTGTCCTTAAGTAAAAAGACTGGTATGAAGGATGGCACCGTGACCATGTTTCCGCCTCAGTGGGTCCAGTGTGATTTGCGATATTTCGATATGTCCGTTCTGGGGAAATGTGCCGTAGTTATGGCTGATCCACCCTGGGATATTCACATGGAGTTACCTTATGGAACCATGAGTGACGATGAGATGAGAAAATTGGATGTACCTAATCTTCAAGACGACGGTTTCCTGTTTTTGTGGGTGACGGGCAGAGCTATGGAGTTGGGAAGAGAATGTCTGGAGCTGTGGGGTTACAAAAGAGTTGACGAATTGATCTGGGTGAAAACGAACCAACTTCAGAGAATCATAAGAACTGGACGTACCGGCCATTGGCTAAACCACGGCAAAGAACACTGCCTTGTTGGAGTTAAAGGTGATCCAAAAGGCGTGAACAGGGGCCTCGACTGTGATGTGATCGTCGCAGAAGTTCGAGCCACAAGTCATAAACCGGACGAAATCTATGGCATTATAGAACGACTTTCACCTGGAACTAGGAAAGTCGAACTGTTTGGACGACCGCACAATGTACAACCAAACTGGATTACCTTAGGGAACCAAGTGGATGGAGTACGGCTTAAAGATCCCGATGTTGTGACAAGTTTTCAAAAACGCTACCCCAATGGAAACTGTATGGAACCTCCGAAATAACGTCTATTGTTTACTGAAAGGTGACAGGAGAAAGAATGGGTGAGAGGGATTGTGTGCATCTGCGAGAGAGGGTGGAATAGGAAGTTCATTCATTTCGTTTCAAAACTATTCATTGTCTATCATGCCAATATATAAAATTCTATTTGAAGAATCAACGTTTTGCTACTCAAAACTGCAAAACTGATTATCAATGAAACTCAGGTAGCTCTTCATACTCTTATATACATAAGACGGCCCTCTTCGGATTTCCGAAGAATTCCATTACTTCCGAAATTCTATATAAAATCCTTTATTCTTTGTCTTTGCTATTACGTATGTATTTCTCATTTTCTGTTTTGTTTTGTTTTATTTTTTGAAATTTTCTAATCTAAAATCAAATATAGATTCTGGTTGTTAATACACATCACCCTCACCATGTTTTATCAACAATAATCACGATTTTTATGCATTCTGGAATAGTCACCTTAACAAACAAATTGCGCGCGTATGTGTGTGTTTAGCTTCAGGTAAACCTGATACAACAGGTCTTTTGACAGTTGTTCCGGTGAAATGGCAGAATCGTTCCCGCGCCAGACAAAATACTTCGCAGCATCTCTTTCGACACTTTATGTTCTGAGTTTACATACCTATTTCTTTATTACCCACAAGGGGCTAAACACAGAGCGGACAAACAAGGACAGACATAGGTATTAAGTCGATTACATCGACCCCAGTGCATAACTGGTACTTAATTTATCGACCCCGAAAGGATGAAAGGCAAAGTCGACCTCACCCCCGAGGTCAACTTTGCTGTTCATCCTTTCGGATTTTTTGTAAGACTATGGCACAAATGGAGATTTAACTGCTGTTTTCAGCAGATAAAACGCCTGCGTGCGATCAAGCTAACATGAGAACTTCTACGTGGACTTTCGATCTGCTAGAAATAGCAGCCTTAAATCACACCCTACTGTCTTAGAAAATAACTTACTAGATAATACTGGTGTCAGTTTGAACCGCCTCCCCAAAAATGTTAGCCCTTGTGCATATAATATAGTAGAAAGTATTATTATTTTTATTGTTTGGGTACTACTTAAGAAGGGTGGTGCCGGTGCGCGCACTCGCGTACTCTCGCATCTGCGCTAGCTAGTCATGACTAGTTGATCCTACAACGACTACCTAGCAAAGTAAATAAAACACTAAATAATTTTTTTAAAACAAAGTAAATAAAACACAAAAACACAAAGTAAGGATCGACTAGTCACGACTAGCTAGCGCGAGTGCGCGCACTGGGACCACTCTTCTTAAGTAGTACCTATTGTTTGTCTAGCACACGGTTCAGTGTTGCTATTTTTTGTAAGACTATGGGCATAAATGGAGATTTAACTGCTGTTTTCAGCAGATAAAACGCCTGCCTGCGATCAAGCTAACGTGAGAACTTCTACGTGGACTTTCGATCTGCTAGAAATAGCAGCCTAGCTCCCTTAAATCACACCCTACAGTCTTAGAAAATAACTTGCTAGATAATGTGGTGCTGGGTCCCCAGCACAGGAAAAAAAGACCGGTTGGTCACGGCTGGAATGTTTCTGATCATTGGTCTAGTTGATCAGGACTAGTCTGGGGTTAAACTATAGCAACTGTGTAGAGACTCATACAGTAGTTGTACGTGTGTATAATTTTATATACACCCACTTGCTCTGTATGTATACATTTAAAAGACGTGTGTCTGTTGTGATTTCAATTCCTGAACCGGGCGACACATTGTGTTCCTGAGCAAAATGCTTAATTTCATGTGGATCCAGTCCGCTCAGTTGGTCCGGTCTTGAACCCCTATCTTACCCAGGATATCGATCATCTGGAAGCCGTTCAGCGACGTGCAAACCAAAAGAATACCCCCCATCAGGCATTTGCCATATTCTGAACGCCTTACTTCCCTGGCATGGACACATTGAAACTCCGATGTCTGGCAGCTGACTTGGCAGACACCCATAAAATTATCAACCATCTTACAAACAATAACTCTGAGCACCTTTTCAAACTCCACCTGTGGACATATTTACAAAGTCAGAAAACAGCACAGTTCCCATGACTTTCGGAAACATTTTTTCCCGCTGAGAGTTGCTGAAGCATGGAACAAACTGCTGGCATCAGTTGTTAGTTGTCGGAGCACTGCATCCTTCAAAACTTCCATGCTTCCTGAGATTCGCCAACACTACACCTGATTTTCTCCCTTCCATACACATGCAAGCATGTATCTGACTCATACACTGTTCGCTTTCCAGACATTTGTACATTACTGCATATACTTTTTGACAAGTTGTGGTGCACCTGAGCACTGTATACAATAATTTCATTATTATTATATTATTTAAGATGAGTAATCATGTGACAGACTAGTGTCCCATCCAGGGGGAGGAGAATATATACACCTCAGAAACTGAGAAGCCAACCCTTAAGAGTCTATATCAGTGCTCTGCAACCAGTATGCTCCAGTACAGTGGTGTGCCATGGGTTGATGCTAGGTGTGTCACAATGTAACCTGAATATAATGTTTTCCCCTGCTCTTTACTCTTTTACTTGTTTCAGTCATCTGACTGCGGCCATGCTGGAGCACCGCGTTTAGTCGAGCAAATCGACCCCAGGACTTATTCTTTGGAAGCCTAGTGCTTATTCTATCAGTCACTTTTGCCTAACCGCTAAGTTACAGGGATGTAAACACACCAGCATCAATTGTCAAGCGATGTTGGGGGAACAGACACAGACACACAAACATGCACACACACACGCATACATATATATATATATGACGGGCTTCTTTCAGTTTCCGTCTACCAAATCCACTCACAAGGCTTTGGTCGGCCCGAGGCTATAGCAGAAGATACTTGCTTAAGGTGCCATGCAGTGGGACTGAACCCGGAACCATGTGGTTGGTAAGCAAGCTACTTTCATCAAATTTGCCATGACAGCGTTACAAAGAGTAGCTTGTGGGCTGGACAGAAACATTAATGAGATGAATAATGAAAAAAAAATTGAAAAAATATGATATAGATGGGAGAAGACAAAAAATACCCACCGATTTTTTGCTTCTCTAATACATTATTCTTTTTTTAAAAAAAATAAAATGTGGTATTAAACCTCTTACTTTAGTTTATTACAAATAATCTTTTTGTCATTATGGAGATATGTACTTGCATAGCAAGTGACTCGATCTGAGATCGTGTGCTGGAACGAAAACAATTGCAGCGTGGAAGGTGTTTGTAAGCCATTTAAGAAACACACAAAAACCGTTAAATTCACTTCAACATTTAAACCGGACATATCTGGCTAAAATATTCTACCTGATTTGTCGTCAGATCAGACAGTTCTGACCTCTCACACCTACCCTACAATGCTATTTAAAATAAACAACCACCTGATCGAAATCTCAAAGCTATGGGATAATGCATGGCTAATTCAAACCAATGTGAATAAATAAGCATTACGTTTGACAGAATAATCTGAATGCTAAAGGCTTAAATTTAATTTGTCAAAATATTTTCGTCGCTTTGAGACTGCGACCTGTTCACTGACAAAAGCAAGCTACTTACCACACAACCACTCCCTATACATTTAGTTATATTTTCAGTTCAGTTGTGTCATCGAATTTTGAAAAGAATATAAGTGTACCACAAGTGAAAAAATGGTCACAGAGCATTGGTCTACATGACTTGGGAAGGAATTTTATCCCTTGTGTCTATGCGTACATTTGAGACAATATATTAATGCCACCAAGCTTGGAATTTTGTTTGAGTTAGCCTGAGTATTTATGAAATAAATGATGTATTTCATAGGTGGTCCCTTATAACTTCATACCAGTGATCTTTGTGGGTTTCCTTGTGATTTCTCATACTCTTTTTTTTTACTTGTTTCAGTCATTTGACTGCGGCCATGCTGGAGCACCGCCTTTAGTCGAGCAAATCGACCCCAGGACTTATTATTTGGAAGCCTTGTACTTACTCAATCTGTCTCTTTTGCCGAACTGCTAAGTTACGGGGACGCAAGCACACCAGCATCGGTTGTCAAGCGATGCTGGAGGGACAAACACAGACACACAAATATATATATATATATATGTACACATATACGACGGGCTTCTTTCAGTTTCCATCTATCAAATCCACTCACAAGGCTTTGGTCGGCCCGAGGCTATAGTAGAAGACACTTGCCCAAGGTGCCACGCAGTAGGAATGAACCCGGAACCATGTGGTTGGTAAGCAAGCTACTTACCACACAGCCACTCCTGCGCCTATGTGAGAGTATTAACAAAAACAGCAGCGGTAACAATGGGGTCGATGACCAAGTCAATGAAGGAGTCTCCATGACAGGAAGTGAGAGAATTTTTTTAGCACCAAGGGCCAATTTTTGCAATCTGATCTGGCAAGGTCTCTGCAGCTGGATGCCCTTCCTAATGCCAACCTCTCCGAGAGTGTAGTGGGTGCTTTTTATTTGCCACCGGCACAAGGGCCAGTAAGATGGTACTGGCATCAACCACGCTTGAATGGTACCTAAGGGGTAAGGTAAACGACTCTCTTTGGTTATGAATGACTGTAGGATTGCACCTAGAAAGTTTCCTTCCGAGGCACAAGTCCAGACCAGGTTGTTTATGGAAGACCAACCTCTCTTCTCCATGCCACCGATGTTATCCAAGGGAAAAGCAAAGGGCTATACAGCTCAATACCAGTGACATCACAACTCATTTCTGCAGCTGAGTGAACTGGAGCAACATGAAATAAAGTGTCTTGCTCAAGAACACAGCACACAGCCTTGTCTAGGAATTGAACTCCCTACCGCATGATTGTGAGCCCAATGATGTAACCATTAAGTCATGTGCCTGGTACCTAAGTCATGTAACAATTAGCTAAACCTTTGTATCTGTTACTTTGTCGTACTCGCAGCAGAATTTTGGAAAAAGCCGGGGGTATGGAATTGAGGGCCAAAACTGTATTAAAAAGAAAATTGAAATTTTTTGAAGAAAAACTCCTTTCAAAATTATAATTTCATTTGTATGAAACACAGAAATACTTTTTAAAAAAATGAAAGAGGAAGAAAAAGACAACCCCTAATTGTAAACCCTTTTCTTTCCTCATGAAGTCTTTTGTCTTTTTCCAGTCATTGCAATTTGGCCATGCTGGAGCACCAGACTGAAAGGTTTTAGTTGAACAAATCGACTGCGGTGTTTATTTTCTTTTTTAAGTGTGGTATTTATTCTATTGGTCTCTTTTGCCAAACCTCTAAGTTATTTGGACGTAAACAAACCAACATCGATTGTTAAGTGAAAGTAGGAACAAACACGAACACACGCACACACACATGCACATACGCTACAAAATTCACTTTCAAGGCATTGGTCAGTTCAGGGTTGTAGTAGAAGACACTTTACCCAAGGTGGTGCACAGTGGGGCTGAACCCAAAACCCAGGTTCGAAATTTCTCCAAGACACCTGATGAAGGCTGGAGGGCATGTCAGCCGAAACATCGTGTTCACAACAAACAAGATGAGGACAAATGGCCATCAAATGTAAATAATCTAAATAATGTAAATGGACAAAGTGTTCTAAATTTAAACCTTCCATCACAATTTCATATTCATTCATGTTCCAGATGATGATAATCTTTTTTTTTTTTTTGATAAAGTTTACATTAATTTTCGAAATTAATTGAAACGAAAACAGAGAATTACGGTAACAAAACGGTTAATTATGGTTTCAAATTTTGCCACAAGGGCAGCAATTTTCAGGCAGGGGATGAGTCGATTACGTTGACCCCAGTGTTCAACTAGTACTTATTTTATCGAACCCTGAAGGCAAAGTCAATTTCAGTGGAATTTGAACTACAAAAAAAAAAAAAATAAAAGGTTTAATAAGGACAACCATTTTACTAAATTCTTTCTTATTTTCAAAATTAAAACTTTCCATTAAAATTTCAGGTTAATTTACTAGGTTCTCATCAGAAGATTCTAAATCGTTTTAAATATCTCAGAGAATTAAGCAACCAATCTCTTTAGATATGCAACAATTTCAGTAGCTACAGAGAAATGAGAGTGCTAATTTGCATGCTGCAAATGATAATACTTTATTTAATATCAGGGACCTGTCGATAGGGATCTCAGTTCACACAGTATCTAAGTATGATGTAATATATGTAACCTAATAAGGCAGCAAGCTTGCAGAAATGTTAGCATGCTGGGCAAAATGCTTAGTGGCATTTCATCTGTCTTCACGTTCTGAGTTCAAATTCCACCAAGGTCGACTTTGGCTTACTTCCTTTCAAGGTTGATAAATTAAGTACTAGTTGCGTACTGGGGTTGATCTAATCAACTGGCCCCCTCACCAAAAATTTCAGGCCTTGTGGCTCGTGTAGAAAAAAAAACATTTGCACACTGAACGAAATGCTTAACAGTATTTTGTCTGTCTTTGTGTTCTGAGTTCAAATTGCACTGACTTTACCTTTCATCCTTTTAGGATCTATAAATTAAGTACCAGTTGTGTACTAGGGTCGATATAATCGACTGGGCCCATCCCCAAAAGATTTCGGGCCTTGTACTTAGTGTAGAAAAGAATATATGTATAAATATATATATATATATTTGCTAGTACCGCCGGACTGGCCCCATGCCAGTGGCACATAAAAGCACCCACTACACTCTCGGAGTGGTTGGCGTTAGGAAGGGCATCCAGCTGTAGAAACTCCACCTGATCAAGATTGAAGCCTGGTTTGCCAGCCCTCAGTCAAATTGTTAAACCCATGCCAGCATGGAAAGGGGACGTTAAACGATGATCATGATGATGATATATAAGAAAATGGAGAAGAAATATAGTGGATACTTATTTTATTTTGTTTGTATCATGATGAAAACATATCAAATAATGTAATACAAATAAAATCTAAAGGAACAGAATCAACAAGAAATAAGCATAAACGATGTCTACACATGTTTCAAACTGGAACTTTCTCTCAATATATAAACTGGTACCACCAGTTGATATCTGGATTTTAAGAATCCTTAACAAGGTAATTACATCCTCAATTTTGACAGTATAATACGTAACCTCATGAATCGTTGGTGATTTTCTTCCTCCGTCTTTCTATTGGACTTTCCTCTGCTTCTGAAGAAGAGCGTCTGCTTGAAACGTCAAACCATCTTTCTTTCCTTCCCTGAGCGTCTGCTAATACTTTACATGTACCACGTCCTAATGTTAATTTTTTGGGTTTGTTCTTTTTTGGATTTACTATACATAACTTACTGTTAATAAAAGTCAGGGTGCATGTTAATAAGGAAAAAAAATGTATTGTAAATACACAATTGCAAAGTAAAAAGCATGTAATGTAAATTGAATGCACAAATGGACACAAGACAGACATAGAAGGTCTCTAATTTTTCATCAGTTATCAACCATATGGTAATAGTGCGAAACAGTAATACATTTTTTACTTTTCGTTTGTGATTTACTATACTTTTTTTCTAATATATATATATATATATATATATACAAGATAAGAAAATGGAGAAATACATCTAAATCAAATATCAATTACCAGATAATACTCAATCACATAATTTATTAAACCACCACATAAGAGACTGTAGGGTTAAATATAAAAAGCAGAACAAATCAGTGTACATAAAGGAATGTACATAAAAAAGTGCACATAAAAGAGTAATGTTGTATAATAAGTAGAATATATATAAAAGAGAATATAAATATAAGTATAAATTACATCTTACAGCTGTTTTGGCCATGTCGATATATATGTCTCATTTTACCAATATTAGCCCTTTATGGTTGATCAATATATAGATATAAATGAGACATTAACAAAAATATCACAAGGCCTCTTCGGAGATTATGTTATATATATATATGTATATATATATATATTATTACGAATTTGGGATTTTACCAATAGAACTGCAACTCCTATCTCAGGATAGCCTTATTGATTGGAATACACATAGAAAGTTATATCCAATAAAATGATATAAGCATTTAAAAAAACTACTATAAAATACAAGGGCAACCAGTTATAGAAACCCTGCCAAATCGGACTAGAGTCTGGTGTAGCACCCCCAGCTTGTCAGCTTTGGTCACACTGTCCAACTCATGCCAGCATGGTCAACAGATGTTAAATTATGATGACGATGATGGTGAAACAAAAAACAAGTGTAATATTTCATTTAGATATATTAAATCTGTTTAACTTATGTCACTGGTTTCATCCATTTTAGCTGAACTTATAAAATGAAAGTGGAGACGCATGGCTTAGTGGTTAGGGTGTCAGCATCATGATCGTAAGATTGTGGTTTCAATACCTGGACCAGGCGACGCATTGTGTTCTTGAGCAAAACACTTCATTTCACGTTGCTCCAGTCCACTCAGCTGGCAAAAATGAGTAACATTACAAAGGACTGGCGTCCCGTCCAGCTTGGGAATACAAATGCCATTGAAACTGGGAAACTGGGCCCATGAGCCTGGCTAGGCTTAAAAAGAGCGCATTTATATTGTTATATAAAATGAAAATGAGAAAATAATTATCGAACGTAATTAGAATATGTAGGACTGGAAATTTTACACATATATACATACATGTAGGTACAGGTATGGCTGTGTGATAAGAAGCTTGCTCCCCAACTTGATGGTTCTGGGTTCAGTCCCACTACATGACACCTTGGGTGAATGTTTTCTGCTATAGCCTTGTGAGTGGATTTGATAGACGGAAGCTGAAAGAAGGTCATCATGTGTGTGTACATATATATATATATATGTATATGTGTGTATGTGTCTTTGTGTCTATGTTTGTCCTCCACCACCACCTGGTAACTGGTGTTGGTGTGTTTACATCCCTGTAACTTGGCAGTTCAGCAAAACAGACTGATAGAATAAGTACGAGGTTTTAAATAAAATAAGGTTGATTTATTTGACTAAAAACTCTTCAAAGCAGTGCTCCAGCATGGCTGTAGACTAAATAGTAAAAATATATATAAAAAAAAAGACATTCACAACCAGTTTCTTGTAGGTTTCCATTGACCAAATCCACAAAGCTTTGATTGACCTGGGCCTATAGTAGCAGACGCCACATAGCGGAACTGAACCCTTGACCATGTTGTTGGAAAGCAAGCTTCTTACCCACACAGCCACTCCTACTTTCTAATTAATCTAATGAAAATCCTCCAATCAACAAATGAAATATTTCCTCTCTTGGCAACACTCCAATATGCTTCCCATATTTTTGGTTCTTGAATTTCTAAATCTTATTAATTTCTTTTAGCAGAATGAAAGACTAAAACATGGTTTCCATTTCTATTATTCCATAAAAATTCATTCCATTCTTCTGTTCTCAATAAATACTTATTTTTCTTCAACAATCTTTGTTGGTCCTTCTTTTATTCTAATTTTGTTTTGTTTTGTTTTTTATCTTGGGAGGGTCATTTTGCCAATAAACACACACACATACATTGGTTATATTTCACTTCTTTTATTATTATTATTATTATTATTATTATTATTACTATTATTATTATTTTTATTATTAATCAATCAGTTAACCATTTAATTAATTAAGAATTGTTTGATTAATTGTTCTGCCAATGACTCTCTCTTTCTTTACTACCTATTTCTTTACTACCCACAAGGGGCAAAACATAGAAGGGACAAACAAGTACAGACAAACGGATTAAGTCGATTATATCGACCCCAGTGCGTAACTGGTACTTATTTAATCGACCCCGAAAGGATAAAAGGCAAAGTCGACCTCGGCGGAATTTGAACTCAGAACGTAGCAGCAGACTAAATACCTATTTCTATTTCTTTACTACCCACAAGGGGCTAAACATTGAAGGGACAAACAAGTACAGACAAACGGATTAATTCGATTATATCGACCACAGTGTGTAACTGGTACTTAATTTATTGACCCCGAAAGGATGAAAGGCAAAGTCGACCTCAGCAGAATTTGATCTCAGAACGTAACGGCAGACGAAATAACGCTAAACATTTCGCCTGGCCTGCTAACGTTTCTGTATCTTTCGGTTGTACACCATGATATTGTTGTAAATGAGCATCACCGTCATACAAGCAGTGTCTTTCTTTCAAGAGGGAAAGCCACGTTTATTCCACAGCACAGAGGCTCCAAGACTGGTGATCCCTATCCTGTCAGCTTTTGCCGCCCGAATGATAATAGCGGTTTCAAATTTTAGCACAAGGCCAGTAATTTTTAGGGGAGAGGGTAAGTCGATTACATCGACTCCAGTATACAACTGGTACATATTTTAACGACCCATAAAGGATGGAAAGCAATATCAACCTCAGCGGAATTGGAACTCAGAACTCCGCTAAGAATTTTGTCCGGCGAACTCGTGATTCTGCCAGCTCGCCGCTCCAATAATAATAATAATAATAATAATAATAATATAATATAATATTATGTAATAATTAAAAATAGGAGTGGCTGTGTGGTAAGTAGCTTGCTAACCAACCACATGGTTCTGGGTTCAGTCCCACTGCGTGGCACCTTGGGCAAGTGTCTTCTACTATAGTCTCGGGCCGACCAAAGCCTTGTGAGTGAATTTGGTAGACGGAAACTGAAAGAAGCCCGTCGTATATATATTTATATGCGTGTGTGTGTTTGTGTGTCTGTGTTTGTCCCCCTAGCATTGCTTGACAACCGATGCTGGTGTGTTTACGTCCCCGTAACTTAGCGGTTCGGCAAAAGAGACCGATAGAATAAGTACTGGGCTTCCAAAGAATAAGTCCCGGGGTTGATTTGCTCGACTAAAGGCGGTGCTCCAGCATGGCCGCAGTCAAATGACTGAAACAAGTAAAAGAGTATCTTAAAATGTTATAATTAAGCGTAACGAGTAAAAACAAAATTTTTACATTTCAGAGTTATTTCCCTTACATCAGACTGTAGTGAGAAATAACTTGAGGCCGATAGAATAAGTACTAAGCTTCCAGAATAAGTCCTGGGCTCGATTTGTTCGACTAAATGTGACGCACCAGTTTGGCTGCAGTCAAATGACTGAAATGAATAAAAGAAAAGGCGGCGAGCTGGCAGAAATGTTAGCACACCGGGCAAAATGCTTAGCACGATGTGGTCCAACTTTACGCTCTGAGTTCAAATTCCGCCGAGGTTCGTCTTTCCTGTATATATATATATATATATATATATATATATATATATCACGTGCCCGACAAGGTTATCAGATGTTGCTACACATCGCTGATCACAATGCGCTTCGCATTGTTTTAGCCTTCAAATGACGCCACCCCGTTGGCTAAGCGAGCAGTCCAACAGAAGAAAGAGTGGTGAAAGAGTACAGCAGGGAGTCACCATTCTCGTGGAGCTTTTAGATGTTTTCGCTCAATAAACACTCACAACATCCGGTCTGGGAATCGAAACCGCGATCCTACGACCGCAAATCCGCTGCTCTATCCACTGGGCCATTGCCCCTACACACACACACACACACACACACACGCACACACACACATATATATAAATATGGATAAGATCGTTAATTTAAAAATAAAATAATGATTTTATCAAGTGGCCAGCATGGAAAAAATAACCTTCAAAGGTAATAATTATCAAAATTATAAATTAGGGCATCTACGAGATACCACCATGCTGAAAATAGCAACCATGATCCAACTTTAAAATCACCTAAATTATAATTTATAATTTTAATAATTATTACCTTTGAAGGTTATTTTTTCCATGCAGGCCACTTGATAAAATCGTTATTTTATTTTTAAATTAAGGATCTTATCCTTATTTATATAAATTTAAATTTATTTCGTCACTGTATTTACTGCGGTGATATTCTGACCATATTTCACGTGGAATGAAACGGCGGGCATTTTGAACTGGCCACAATGCAGACGTGTCTATGTTTGTGGGTGTGGCCCACCCTTACTCTGCGGACACTGAATCCACCCGCTTCCCACCCACAAGAAAACAAAAGAAAAAAGATAATGCAAACACACAGGATAACTTAGAAAATTCTAATCCCAATAACAAGGAAGAAATAGGTGAAATATTGGAAAGGGTTGACAGCCGGGATAGGGCAGGGTTGATGTATGGAATAATTTCTGAGGACCAAGAAAAAGAACTCAAGGAAAAATTATTGGAAAAATGTTATAAATTGATTAAGCAAACAATTGAACCGAATAAAAGACATGAACTGGAAGAAATATATGGAAGGAAACTTAGAGGACTACATGTTTTTCATACCGTTATAGGGAAGAAGGACAGGTAAGTGATTCGGTACTACTTGAGAACAGTGGTCCCGGTGCGCGCACTCGCGCTAGCTAGTCATGACTAGTCGATCCTTACTTTGTGTTTTTGTGTGTTATTTACTTTGTTTAAAAAATTATTGGCACTGTCATGCCTTTAGTTTACTTTGTGTAAAAAAATTATTTAGTTTTATTTACTTTGCTAGATACTCGTTTTAGGATCGACTAGTCACCACTAGCTAGCGCGACTGCGCGAGTGCGCGCACCGGGACCACTGTTCTCAAGTAGTACCAGTGATGCTATCGGGTGGGGCCGTTACCATCGCTTTCATTTTTCATTTTCAAAACTTTCATTTTTCATACGTTTATGTATTTGAGATGTTTTGTGTCCCCAATGTTTCTAATGTCCCCCTCTGTGTAAGCCCTTTATGGGTAATAAAAAAAATCAACGTGCATATATATATATATGGGTATACGTTCGTATAAGTAAGTATTCGTATGCTGTATTATTTATATTATATATATATAATAATTTGTTTAAGAACTTCTGTGAATCTAACCATCCACCAATTCTTCTCCAATAAATTTATAATTCTATAAACGATTTCCTTGTTAATGTATTGGAGTTAGCGAACATCATTGGGCGGCAGCGTGGGTGTTTGATTAAGAGGCTCACCTTACAGCCGCGTCGATTCAGGTTCGATCTCACTACGCAGCGCCTTATGCTAGTGTCTTCTACTGTAGCCCAAGGCTGACCAATGCCTATGAGTGGATTTTGGATGACGGAAACTGAAAGCTTGTTGTTTTATGCATATTGTCTGTGTGTGTGTTTGTATATATATATATATATTTTACACATTTTTCTCCGTTTTCTTTCCATTTTCCCCCTCTTAATCTTTTCTGTCGAAGTGCCTAGGCTTCCATTCTTCCCGAGCGTTAAACTAATACACCTGCTTGTTGTTCTTTCACCTGTCTTCGTCTTTTGTTTTCTCTGAATATATATATATATTGTTGTATTTCGGGACGGTCATTTTTTTTGCCAAATAAACACACGCACTATATATTTTTTTCTAATTAAGTCGAAAGCATCGACACCAATGCGTAACTGGTACTTAATTAATCGACCCCGAAAGGATGAAATCAAAGTCGACCTCGGCGGAATTTGAACTCAGAACAAAATACCTATTTCTTTACAAACAAGGACAGACAAGCGGATTAAGTCGATTATATTGACCCCAGTGCAAAACTGGTACTTATTTAATCGACCCCGAAAGGATGAAAGGCAAAGTTGACTTCGGCGGAATTTGATCTCAGAACATAGCGGCAGACGAAATACCTATTTCTTTACTACCCACAAGGGGCTAAACACAGAGGGGACAAACAAGGACGACAAACGGATTAAGTCGATTATATCGACCCCAGTGCGTAACTGGTACTTAATTCATCGACCCCCGAAAGGATGAAAGGCAAAGTTGACCTCAGCGGAATTTGAATTCAGAACGTAGCGGCAGACAAAATACGGCTACGCATTTCCTCCGGCGTGCTAACGTTTCTGCCATGTCGCCGCCGCCTTCTTTAAAGAATATTTTCTACTCTATCCCAAGGCCCGAAATTCCGGATGAGTTGGGGAGGGTCAGTCGATTAGATCGACCCCAGTACGCAACTGGTACTTAATTTATCCAGACGAAAAACCGCTAAGCATTTCGCCCGGCGTGCTAACGTTTCTGCCATCTCGCTGCCTTAGATTAAAAGAATATTAAAGAGACTATCTTTCTGCTTCTTGAATATAAATGTATGCCTGACACAGTTATTTCCCTTTGCGTCTTGCAGCACAGAGAATAGTTTTCCGTGGTGGAGCGTATCAAGTTATGTCCCTGTACGTTCTATGTTGAAATATTGTTGAGACACAACCCCTTGCCATTCCATCGGGTATTTTATAAAATATAAGTTCTACAGTTTCAGGCACTGGGAGTCCATATATACGACTATAACCATTCTTCAAATTTATGACCTTGTACCTGTTCCAGAAATACTCTTTTACTTGTTTCAGTCATTTGAATGTGGCCATGCTAGAGCATCGCCTTTAGTCAAGCAAATCGATCCCAGGACTTATTCTTTGTAAGTCTAGTACTTAATCTATCGGTCTCTTTTGCCGAACCGCTACGTTACGGGGACGTAAGCACATCAGCATAGGTTGTCCAGCGATGTTAGGGGGACAGACACAAACACACACATATACTACATATCTCTCTCTCTCTCTCTATATATATATATATATATTTGAATTCAGGAAATACAGCTTGCATTAATAATAATAGGAGTAGGAGTGGCTATGTGGTAAGTAGCTTGCTTACCAACCACATGGTTTCGGTTTCAGTCCCACTGCGTGGCACCTTGAGCAAGTGTTTTACTATAACCTCGGGCCCACCAAAGCCTTGTGAGTTGATTTGGTAGACGGAAACTGAAAGAAGCCCGTCGTGTATGTATATGGTATATATAATATATATATATATATATATATATATATATACATATACATACACGACGGGCTTCTTTCAGTTTCCGTCTACCAAATCAACTCACAAGGCTTTGGTGGGCCCGAGGTTATAGTAAAACACTTGCTCAAGGTGCCACGCAGTGGGACTGAAACCGAAACCATGTGGTTGGTAAGCAAGCTACTTACCACATAGCCACTCCTACTCCTATTATTATTAATGCAAGCTGTATTTCCTGAATTCAAATTCCCGTGGTTTTAAGAAGATTACTGGTCATCTTGCTTCAGCCTGTCACCAGGCACAAATCGCAGTGACTAAGAAAGCGGTTCTCATGTTGTAGAAGCATTTACCACTATCATCCAATGATGTACAGACGTTTCTCTATGGCTTCCTCATGCTGTCAACTGAAAATCCCACGGTGATGGAAAAGTGGAGACATGTGTAGACCTAACCAGTTGTAAGTGGACATTAACTTACAACTTTCATCTGTCACCTACGCTTCTGAACATATAGATCTGTAGGCCATCTGAGAGGTCATGGGCGGAAAGTGAGATATGCTTTTGACAACAAGGAGACACAAAGGGATGGCAATCATTCTTTAAAGAATCTAATCGACTGACCTCCTCCCCCTAAAATTATGCGCCTTGTGCCTAGAGGAGACCCCCCCCCCACCGCGATAGGTGAACATCTGTGAAGTAGAAACCATACTGTACTCACTCTTTTACTCTTTTCTCTTTTACTTGTTTCAGTCATTTGACTGTGGCCATGCTGGAGCATCGCCTTTAGTCGAGCAAATCGACCCCAGGACTTATTCTTTTGCCGAACCGCTAGCTTAAGGGGACATAAACACACCAGCATCGGTTGTCAAGCGAAGTTGGGGGGACAAACACAGACACATAAACATGCACACATACACACACACACACATATACGACAGGCTTCTTTCAGTTTCTGTCTACCAAATCCACTCATAAGGCCTTGGTCGGCCCGAGGCTATAGTAGAAGACACTTGCCCAAGGTGCCACACAGTGGGACTGAACCCAGAACCATGTGGTTCGTAAGCAATCTACTTACTACACAACCACTCCTACACCTACTCTATTTTTTTTTATAATTTATATATATTTATTTTATTATAAATGCAAACAGCACCACGGAGAAATCAACGTAAGCTTGAATAGCGAACTGCGATATGGCGAGGGATTACTCTATATGCATGTGTGTGACTGTTTATATATTTGTGTACATTCTTGTGTGTGGGCACGAGTGCATGTGGTTGTGCTTGTGTCTGTGTGTGTGTGTGTGTGCGTGCCTCTGTGTGTGGTTGTGTTTATGTTTATGTTCATGCGTGATATGTGTGTGTACGTATGCTTGGGTGTGTGTATATGCGTGCGGTGGTTTTGAACAAAGTCAGAGTGAGAGATGCGACGTAGACCAAAGTTGCATTCGAACACAGAATATAAAAAAAAATTAATTAAAGAAGAAAAAAAACTGAAAGACGAAAAAGGATAAAAAAGGGGAATGATGTAATATATTTTATTTTTAGCCCAGTGCTGCAGGGAGGGAGGGGAGGAAGAAAGAAAGGAAGAAGCATGAAAGAAAGAAAGAAGGAACGAAGGAAGAAATATATGAAGTGAAAGAGAAATGCTGGCTTTTTCTTCTTTCCTTTAAACTTTCCTTCGATATTTCGCATTTATGAATGAATGAATGAAAGAAAGAAGGGTGTTTTAGAATTGCAAGGAATTAATAAGTTGGCAGAGCATCTAAGAATTTCTCAAGATGTTTGATTTGGTTATCTTATAATTTTGGCTGACAATAATCAGGTTTCTACAGACATTTGTTCTTTCTTCCTTTCTTTCTTTTCTTTCTATCTTTCTTTCCTTTTTCTTTTGCATCTGTCTGCCTGGGTAATAAATTTTACTGAGCTGTCAGCGAGAAAGAACTGGTAAAAATCTGTAATGATATGGTTAGATCATCTTGAGGGAGAGAAGGGATGGGTGGGGAGGGAGAGGGAATGAACAATTGGGAAAATATCGTAGCCAGTCTGATAGAAATCCTCCTCCTCTCCTTCCTCTGCATTACCATCGTTGTCATCGTCATCATTATCCTCATCATCACCATCATCATCACCACCACCATCATCACCATCACCATCATCATCACCACCATCATCCTCATCATCATCATCATCATCACCATCACCACCATCATCCTCATCATCATTACCATTATCATCATCATCACCATCATCCTCAGAAGCAGCAACATCATCATCACCACCATCATCACCACCACCATCATCACCACCACCATCATCACCACCATCATCACCACCATCATCATCATCACCATCACCATCATCATCACCATCATCATCATCCTCATCATCATCATCACTATAACATCCATTTTCCCATGCTTGCGTGGGTCAGTGTCTCTCTCTCTCCCCCTCCCTCTCTCTCTCACTCGCCTTCTCTCTCTCTATCTATATAAAACTTATATTACATTATTTTCTAACGCTGATTTTTAAAACAAATGGTTTGTGTTGTGTTTTTTTCAGTTAATCAGCAGCAAACATGGTGTTACTATACCAAACATCCTGTCTCCTCTCTCCGTAAAACTGAGACAACAAAAAAAAAACACTTAAAACAGTTCAGTTTGTTAATTAAAACTGATCTACTTAAATTAGTTATCTGTAAAATAAGGCTTCATCTGTGTTCATTAAATAAATCTGTACTAGTTAATTAGTTATCTGTGTGGTATACCGCTCCTTCTGTGTTCGTTAATTAATTAACCCTTAGAGAAAGATTGGGTTGATACAGCAGCTGAGTGATTATCGTGATAGGAAGATAAATGAAAGAGGTAATCTCTTGGAGAATAAATACGTTTTGTCTTTGAGTTTTATCTAAGTTCTGTTTTGTAGAGAGTTCAAGCTGGTTGCTAACAAAGTGACAAGACTTTTTTACTAGTTGAAAAGAAGATTGAGAATAAAGCTATTTCTATATACTTGACATGAGTTGATGCACTTGTGTTTGCATGTATGTATGTGTGTGTATATATATATATATATATATATATCATCATCATCATTATTGTTTAACGTCCGCTTTCCATGCTAACATGGGTTGGACGATTTGACTGAGAGCTGGTGAACCAGATGGCTGCACCAGGCTCCAGTCTTGATCTGGCAGAGTTTCTACAGCTGGATGCCCTTCCTAACACCAACCACTCCAGGAGTGTAGTGGGTGCTTTTACATGCCACAGGCACGAGGGCCAGTCAGGTGGTACTGGCAACGGCCATGCTCAAAAGGTGCTTTTGATGTGCCACCTGCACAGGAGCCAGTTCAGCTGCACTGGCATATATATATATATATCCGTCCTGTCTGTCCATCCGTCCATACATCCATCCATATATATATATATATATATATATATATACATTTTCAAAAAAGGATCACAGTTTTTCTTAAGCCATAGTCTCTACCAAACCCACTCACAAGGCTTTGGTAGGGCTGAGGCTATAGTAGAAGACATTTGCCCTAGGTGCCACATAATGGGACTGGACCTGGAACCATGTGGTGAGGAAGCAAACTTCTTACCACACAGCCATGCCAGCCCCTATGTACAACAGGTTGTACTTCAGTTTCCACCTACCAAATTCCCTCATGATTCTTTGATTATCCCTGGTCTATGGCAGAAGACACTCGTCCAAGGTACCATACAACTGAACCCTAAACCACAAATTTAGGAAAGGGACTTCATAACCACTCAACCTTGCCTGCATCTGTCGGTGATTATAAAGTACAACTGAGTTAATGACTTACAGTAAACTTTACTCTTTTTTTTTCTCTTTTTTACTTGTTTCAGTCATGTGACTGCGGCCATGCTGGAGCACCACCTGTAGTCGAGCAAATCGACCCCGGAACTTATTCTTTGTAAGCCCAGTACTTATTCTATCGGTCTCTTTTGCTGAACCGCTAAGTGAAGGGGGCGTAAACACACCAGCATCGGTTGTCAAGCAATGCTAGGGGGACAAACAGAGGCACACAAACACACATACATATATATATATATATACATATATACGACAGGCTTCTTTCAGTTTCCGTCTACCAAATCCACTCACAAGGCATTTGGATCGGCCCGAGGCTGTAGCAGAAGACACTTGGCCAAGATGCCACGCAGTGGGACTGAACCCGGAACCATGTGGTTGGTTAGCAAGCTACTTACCACACAGCCACTCCTGCGCCTTTGCCGGGTTTATTAACCCTTCATGGACTGGTGGAGTCCCAAGGGACCCCAGCCAATTTTAAAATTTATGCAACTTTTACATTTTTTATTTAAATGATTTTATATCTCATGACTTTTATTGTCAATAGTTTATGTATACACACACAAATTTTGAGTTAAAAATTTCCAGTCATATATTATAGGATAAAATATGATCATTTGGGTCCAACTGGAACCTTTTAATCTGTGAAATTATATTTTTCTGTTCTTTTATTCAGATATTCTGATGAACTATGTCAGTTTTCTTCATATTTGTACTGATACGAATCGATATACTAAATAATCTTGTTTTAATTTAAATTTAGTGTTATATGTTTAGTTTATAAAACTATAAAGAATGTTGATTTCTTTCAACAAAGGTTATTTTCAGTCAATAAATTATATTTTAATTTCCCTCCATTAAACGCTAATAATTACAAATATATATTCTTTACTCCTTACTCTTTTACTTGTTTCAGTCATTTGACTGCAGCCATGCTGGAGCACCGCCTTTAGTCAAGCAAATCAACACCAGGACTTATTCTTTGTAAGCCTTGTACTTATTCTATCGGTCTCTTTTGCCGAACCGCTAAGTTACGGGGACATTAACACGCCAGCATTGGTTGTCAAGTGATGTTGGGGGGACAAACACGAACACACACACACAGATATATACATATATATGACAGGCTTCTTTCAGTTTCTGTCTACCAAATCGACTCACAAGGCTTTGGTTGGCCCAAGGCTATAGTAGGAGACACAATAGGTTCAGGCATGGCTGTATGGCAAAAAGTTTGCTTCCCATCCATACACTTCTGGGTTTTATACCACTGCATGGTACCTTAGTCAAGTGTCTTCTACTATATCCTGACTAAAGAATAAAGGAAGTGCTATTGAACCAGCGCAAGTGTTATTATTATTATTGATTCAATGACCCTCCCAATGCACAAAAAAGATCACAGACCATTATTTCAAACCAAATATCTAACTCAGTTTAATTAAAAAATTATAGACAAGGTTTTAATTAAATAAGTAAGTTGTTCAATTTTAATTAACAAACATAGATGTTTTTCTGGACAGACATCTAATTCTGTTTTAATTAACAAATACAAACAAGTTTTGTTTTGCAAACAGTTAATTAATAAACACAGACAAGATTTACTACAATGTTATCTTCAATTTTAATTACTAATTCCAGGTAGTTTAAACAACATGGTTAATTCAGTTTTATTTAACGATCACAGATAGTAATTAAAAACCGATAGCTAGATCAATGTTAGTTAACGAACACCAAGAATGTTTATTACATGTTATATCTAACAGAGTTTGTTACACAGATAATTAGTCAAATTTTAATTAATAAAAACAGACAAGGTTTACTAGTCAGATAATTATTTCCATTTTAATTAACTAAAACAGATAAGGATTATTATTAGCTACATATAAGGCAGTGAGCTGGCAGAATCATTAACACGCTGGGCAAAATATTTAGCGATATTTTGTCCACCTGGACATTCTGAGTTCAAATTCTGCTGAGGTCAAATTTGCCTTTCATCCTTTCGGGGTCAGTAAATTAAGTACCAGTGAAACACTAGGGTCGGTGTTATCAACTGGCCTCCTCCCCTCAAATCTGTTTTTGTGTATGTTGGCCCTGTGCACTGGGATAGATTTGTCACATATGGCTTGCATTATGGACATGAAATTTTGTGTTTCATGTCAATATCTGGTGTGGAGAGACATTTAGGCCAATCCTGTTTGAGGATTTATTCCTTAATCAATTTCCAGTTTGCTTTATGAAAATTTAGTTTGGAGAGATTTTGGGTGCTTTGTATAGGCTGTATGTCTGCTGGAGCTTTTGGTCCATATATAGACAGCTCTATTATGTTGTGATCCGAGATCAGTGTCGGTGTCACTTTAACATTACGGATAATGTCCATTTTATTTGTGAAGCAGAGATCCAGTATATTATTTGCCCTTGTTGGTTGCAGAACTGTTTGTTCCATGAAAGAAGCATTGGTCAGGTGGATCAGGGATTCTGCCTGTGCTTGTTGGTGGTGTGCTATTCCTGGGAGCATCTGGCCCCCAGGCCACCCAGTATTGGGGAAGTTAGAGTGCCCCAAAAGGAATACACTGATGTGTCGTTCCAGTTTGGTGAGAACTTCTATCTTTGCCAGGCAGTCTTCAAACTTACCTGTATTATTTGGAGCATCTGGTGGGCAATATGTAGTACATATGACAATATTGCCTTGTGTACCATTTCAGTGTCACACACTGAATTTGAATATGACAGCAGGGCCTGGGGCATGAGTTCCTCTCGGATGTACACAGCAACACCACCATGGCCCCTTTCTTTTCTATCTGAGCATATTACAACATATTGTGGTATGTGCATTTCTGCATCCCCTATATCAGGTCTAAGATGCATTTCCACAAGTGCTATGCATAGAATTTGATTGCATGCAATCTCAAAGACAAGACTTTTGTCTCACTTTGCCTTTCATCCTTTCGGGGTCAATAAATAAAGTACCAGTTACGCACTAGGGTCGATGTAATCGACTTAATCCGTTTGTCTGTCATTGTTTGTCCCCTCTATGTTTAACCCCTTGTGGGCAATAAAGAAATATATATATGTATATAGTCATTTACTTGTTTCGGTCATTTGACTGTGGCCATGCTGGAGCACCACTTTTAGTCGAGCAAATTGACCCCAGGACTTGTTCTTTGTAAGCCTGGTACTTATTCTATCGGTCTCTCTTGACGAACCGCTAAGTTACGGGGATGTAAACACACCGGCATCGGTTGTCAAGCGATGTTGGGGATACAACCACAAACACACACACACACGCATATATACAACGGGCTTCTTTCAGTTTCTGTCTACCAAATCCACTCAGAAGGCTTTGGTCAGCCCGAGGCTATAGCAGAAGACACTTGCCCAAGATGCCACGCAGTGGGACTGAACCCGGAACCATGTGGTTGGTAAGCAAGCTACTTACCACACAGCCACTCCTACGCTTATAGTATATATAAATCAACGTCATCATCATCATTAACATCTATTTTCCCTGCTGGCATGGGTTACACACACACACACATACATACACACATACACACACATACAGTGATTGTTCTCAGATTAAGTAAAATTCCACTTCTTTATATCATTTTCTGTTTTGATCATTCACATTAATAATTAAAATAATTATAAAACAAACTTATGGCTGATAGATGATGATATACAAAGCAAAGAAACAAAACTCAAAAAAACCCTCACCACAGCACCACACACTCACACACACACATCTCCTGCCCGCCCACGTATCCCCACCACCACCACCACCACCACTGCTATTTCACTTACCATTCTCACCACAATGTTATTAATATTAAATGATGGGCAAGAAAAATTGGCAGATAACCCTTTTTTTTTGTTGGCATTTTGGGGCACATATTTCTAGAAACCTAATTGTTTTAATTCCAACAAAATTGTGTAACAAGCCAACACACATATTACAAGAGATATAATATATACCATACAAATAAAACAAACTTCTTGTCATGTTGCCAAGCTGAGAGAAGTTCTGGTCATTTGATTTCTTTCTCATATTATACAATATAATACTAATTCTCAGAGGAATATACCAAGCCAAGTTCAGACTACAGTTCTTTGTCTTTGCCAGGGATTTCTATGAGAAGAAAATTTTTTGACTATATTTTTGTCTGGAGCATCAATTACATATGCCAATAAACTTCATTTTCAAAAATATATTCAAACCATATTCAGAGGATATGTGTGTGACATGTCATACATACATATATACATACAGACAGACAAACAGACATACAGGCATATATACATAAGCGCACACGTGTGTTTATCTATCTATTTGTCTGTCTGTCCGTCCGTCCATCCATTCAACCATCTATCTAGTTCCATAGAAAGAAAAGCCTACGGAAAAGACCACGGTAACCTCAGGCAGGGAGGAAATATACACGAGAGCAAAGTGCTCTCTCTGTCTCTCTCCTTTTTCGATTTACAGGATCATGCTCAAAGTGGTTTCGTCACTCGCACGTACCATCTTTGCTGCAAGTGACAAAACCACTTTGAGCATGATCCTGTAAATTGAAAAAGGAGAGAGACAGAGAGAGCACTTTGCTCTCACGTGTGTATTCCCTCCCTGCCTGAGGTTACCGTGGTTTTTCTGTAGGTTTTTCTTTCCATGGATAAACCTAATCTTGCTTCTTACATTAAAAATTTTTTTCTGTGATACACAATCTCTTTTGATTGCTTTTTTTTTCCCAACCCCTTTTGATTGGGATTTTACTTTTTTTTCTCTTTTTTTCCCGATCCTTCTGCCATGTAAAAATTCCCATGCTGCATCATGTAAAAACATTCATACTGTGTCATGTAAAAGGATTTCTGCTGCATCATGTAAAAGTGTCCATGTGGTGTCATGCAAAAGCATCCATGTGGCATTACGTAAAAGTGCCTGTGCAGTGCCATGTAAAAGCACCCAGCACGCTCTGTAAGGTGGTTGGCATTAGGAAGGGCATCCAGCTGTAGAAATGGTCAGCCCATTAACTTTCAGCTGACCTTTGTACACACACACATATACATTTATACACATAAATACATCTATCTATCTATACATACATACACATACATATATATATACATGTAAAAGGGCAGCAAGCTGGCAGAATCATTAGCACGCCAGGCGAAATGCTTAGCAGTATTTCGTCTGTCATTACATTCTGAGTTCAAACTCCGCCGAGTTTGACTTTGCCTTTCATCCAACTCGTTCCCTAACTACGAAACAAAAAACGCAACTACACAAGAAACCTACATCAATAGATTAAAAATTAACAACAAAGAATTTAATATGAATGGGTCTATAATAAGGGAAACCACACCATAAAATACACACACGAAGAATTGCGATTTATGCTCAAAGGAGGCAATCCACATAATCCTGGCAAACGAAAATAGTTTACTCAATAAAATATCTGACGTTATATTTACCTGTAGATACCAATATCTTTCAACTTTTAAATTCTTCAAACATAATTAAACAATAGGATTCTAATTTAGCTTTTCTCCATATTATGGACTCTTCCAAAACTTTATATTGTATATAGCATTGTAATATACTTTATATTATACATTGTGTTTAATATCATATGCTTGAAGATAAAAGTCTGATCAAACATTTTCCTTTAAAATTTTAACCTTGTGATTCTATCAACTCTGATGAGAGAAATATAGAGTGTTGCTATGGTTGGTGTTATCTCGCCCATAGCAACTTATATCTTTTCAAAATAGCCGTAAGACTTTATACATTATCGTTATCAATCATTTTACATCTGCTTTATTATCCTCTTCATTCAGACTTTGTAAGTACATTTATGGACTTACACTTTTTATATATTTATATTTATGAATTATGTGTTTCTAGATTTTTATGTGTGTATGAATTTTTATATATTTATAAATTTTCGTGTATATGTATGTATTATTTCTTAGAAATTGTTTATATATCATATAGATGAATGCATCTATGTATGTACCTTGTATACCATGGAGAATTTCATTAATATGGATTGAATGAATGAATACATACATCGGCCTTTGAATTTGCTTTCTCCTCTCCTTAATTATATATATCATCATCATTTAAGTCCGGTTTCCATGCTAGCATTGGTTGGACGATTTGACTGAGGTTTGGCGAACCAGATGGCTGCATCAGACTCCAGTCTGATCCGGCAGAGTTTCTACAGCTGGATGCCCTTCCTAAACGTTAACCACTCCGAGAGTATAGTGGGTGCTTTTACGTGCCAGTTTGGTGGTACTGGCAGCGGCCACACCCAAATGGTGCTTTTTATGTGCCACCTGCACAGGAGCCAGTCCAGCGGCACTGGCGACGACCTCGCTCGAATATTTCACATGCCACCAGCACAAGTGCTGGTAAGGCGACGCGGTAACGATCACGTTCGAATGGTGTGCTTAATGTGCCATCGACACAAAGGCCAGCTTGTTGCTCTGGCAACGATCTCACTCATATGGTACTCTTAGCGCTCCACTAGCAACGGATGCCAGTCACCGAATTTGATTTCGACTTCGATTTCACTTGCCTCAACTGGTCTTCGCAAGCAGAGTTTGTGCTTAAGCACACATATACACGACTGTATGTGTATGTATCCATTCAAACTTGTGTATTTGTATACTTGTCTCCATACATGTCAATAATGCCGTTACACAGCTTGTATACATAATTTTTTCTTATTTCGTTTTTTTCCTTCCCCTTTCTTCGTTCCTTTTTCTCTCTCTTCCTTTCTTTCGTCCCCCCCCTTACTCAGTATATGAGAATCGCTACATAGATTATTTTAACGTGCGTGCGAGATGGTTTGCGTGCATATATGTACGAATGCATTTATGTGTATATTTAGATTTATATTTATACGTCTGTATATGTATGGCGTTTGCATGCATCCTTCTGTGTATATATATGTACACTTTAATAATAATATGTATTGCAGTGTAATATTTATAATAGGTTTAATTTCTATGCTTTAATTATACTTTCTTCATTAGTGTCAATATGTATTTTATTCAATGTAAGGTTTTTTCCTCAAATTTTATAATTTTTATAAGTTTTTATATATATATATATACATATATTTTTGACCTTTTTGTTTATCGCTCGAAGATTGACCGTTTTTTTCTAAAGGGCCAATCAAACAAGTCCATTTTTTTAAAGGTGTAGCGTTTGTAAGAGTCTAGATTGAATTGATATATCGGTTCCATTCTAGCAAAAACTGTCTGATGAACGGCAACGAGAAACTCAGAGTAACAGATTTTGTTGAATTTTCTGCTGCTTAAAATAAAGCATATTACTCTACCATTGGTATTTGAGTACTCTTTTTTTCCACCTTGTTTCACATTTATGTGTTTACTCCGGTATATATATATATATATATATATATATATATATACTAGCAGTATCGCCCGGCGTTGCTCGGGTTTGTAAGGGAAATAACTATATAAGCATTTTTAGAGAGTTATAGCCAAAAAATAGCAAAAAAAATGCATTCAAAATGGAAAAAAAAATGATGGTAAATTTTTTTTTTTAATCGTTGACTCATCGTAGACATTTTTAGAGAGTTACTTCCCTTATTTAATAGCGAAAAAATGCATTAAAATGGAAAAAAATGATGGTAAATTTTTTTTTAAATCGTAGACGCACGCTAATACCCAGAAGGGCTCGATATGAATCACGACTATAAGATACCTGGTTTTGGTTAAACTGCACCGCAAAATGTGGGAGTAGTTAGGAATCTAAATCGTAGGAGACAGACACACAACCTTACTTTTATATATAAAGATAATCCTGATCGGTAAGCGCAAGTGTTCTCCGTTTGTAAGGCATGTATTCCCACAGTTCGAGTCTTTGATGGAACTGCAGTCCTACGTCAAAGAAAAAATGAATGCAATTTTCGTTGTGAGCATGCAAAATTACAGGCGAAAGTTTAAAATGACTGGAGGAAATTGAATAAAATAAGTATTAGTGCTTTCATTAAGAGTGTGTATGTGTGACCCTCCCTACCACGTATATTGTAATACTAGCAGTATCGCCCGGCGTTGCTCAGGTTTGTAAGGGAAATAACTATAAAGCATTTTTAGAGTTATAGCCAAAAAATAGCAAAAAAATGGAAAAAAAATTATGGTAAATTTTTTTTTGAGTTAGAAAAGGTCGAGTTGCGTCCCCTAGACAGTCTGTGGTTTGTGTTTCTGATTCTCGACCCCATGTCGAATTTATCGATTTTTTTCAGAACTGGGGGAACTTTTCAAAATTTTCGCTGCGTTAGTTTTGAATTATGACATTGGGCTATGTGTGTGTCAAGTTTCATCAGAATCGGTTGAAAGCCGTGGTCAGGGTGAGGGTACAACCTAACAGACACACAGAAACACACACAGACAAACTGCCGTTTATATAGAGAGAGATAAGATGAAATGTTTTATGTTTGCTGCCCACACACATCTTTGCCAGTATATATGCAGTGAAGCTTTACTATAACATCGTAAAATTATTGACTACTATTTCCAGTAAACATTGGAGCCTTGTAACATTCCATATATATATATATCATCATCATCATCGTTATATATATATGGAATGTTACAAGGCTCCAATGTTTACTGGAAATAGCAGTCAATAATTTTACAATGTTATAGTAAAGCTTCACTGCATATATACTGGCAAAGATGTGTGGGCAGTGAACATAAAACATTTTATCTTACCTCTAAGAAGAGCATTACATAAATGGACAACCCAGATTTGGATAATCTAGTACTTAGGTTTCGAACTCTTCAAATATGTTTGTAATTATAAATTTGATTAGTCTTCTTCAGCTAAATTTACCTGGACAATATTTCAAATGTTGCTACATCAATGCCAGTATACTTGCCTGAATGCCTAGCTGTTAACAGAACCAAGAACATATACTATGAAGGTGCATGGCTCAGTGGTTACGGTGTTGCATTCATGATTACGAGGTTGTGGGTTCGATTCTCAGACCGGGCGTTATATTGTGTTCTTGAGCAATGCACTTCATTTCACATTGCTCTGCGATTATTTCATCATCTGACATGTGGCACCCATTGCACCTGTACAGGTAATGTCAATCTGATGCCGGGAGTGAGCTTACGTGTACACAAACATTTGATCTCTATAAACAAACAATAACCTGTGTGGTTGTTCGGTCAGAAGTTGTCGAACCCTCATACGTCGTCCAATGACGAGAGAGTCCGTCATATGTAAACAATATCGCTGTTTATTTTCATTTTTTGACAAAAATTTTCAGGACACAAAAATTGAAGGAACGAACATGTTGAAGTTATTAATTAACAAATCTTTATTTAAGACTATAGAAATTAATAATAATAATAATAATAATAATAATGATAATAATAATAATTATGATAATAATAATAATAATTATAATAATAATAATAATAGTAAAGAATGAGAGGAAAAAATATAAATTAAAAATAAAACAAAATTTCATGTTCCCATGTGAAATGACTCAAACAATGGATTTAGAATAAAGAATGTAAACAAAAACGCAGTGTGTATGTTTGTATATATACATATATGTATATATATATGTATATATATAATATATATGTATATACATAAATATATATATAATATATATGTATATACATAAATATATATATAATATATATGTATAACATAATTATATATAATATATCTGTATATACATATAATATTTATATAATATATAGTATATACATAAATATATATAAATATATATGTATATAAAATATATATATAATATATATGTATAAACTACAATATATATAATATATATGTATATATATATATATAAATATATATATAAATATATATGTATATATATATATATAAATATATATATAATATATATGTATATATATATAAATATAATATAATATATATGTATATATATATATAAATATATATATAATATATTGTATTATATATATATAAATATATATGTATATATATATATAAATATATATGTAATATATATGTATATATATATATAAATATATATGTAATATATATGTATATATATATATAATATATATGTAATATATATGTATATATATATATAAATATATATGTATATATGTATATATATATATAAATATATATGTAATATATATGTATATATATATATAAATATATATTAATATATATGTATATATATATATAAATATATATAATATATATGTATATATATATAATATATATATATATCACACATATGTATGTCTCAGGAACATATATACACATATATATATGCATACATACACACATACATTTGTATACACTCACACCAACTCTCACATACTTGAAACATAACACACAGGCAAACACACGCACACACACACACACATACGCACAGTCACACACACTCTCATGCACACACCTAATTTAATAAATAGTCTTAGTTAAGATAAAAGTGAGTTAACGAGAGGTTTCGACAACTTCAAAGGTTGTTATTATTATTATTATTAAGAGTTATTTCCACACATTTTTTTGGGAAACAAATTTTCAGATTAAAAAAAAAAAAAAAATTAGAAATATAGATAGAAAATATAAACAATGTCTTTTATTTTATTTTATTTTATTTCAACATTTTTTTTTTTAATTGTTTTTACTTAAAATTTCTGTTGACAAATTTGAATTTGGTTTCAAGATAGGAAGTCGTTTATAGAGGGATGAAATGTAGTTTTTTTTTTTTTTGGTTTTATTAAAAAAAAAAAAAAAAATCAAATCAGACATCATTTTGGTTTAATTGCAACAGTTAATTAATTAAAGCATATTTGGAGGGAAAAAAAAAAAGAAGTTTGTTTTTTTTTGTCTAGAAGTTAACCCTTTCACTCACTGCATTGTCCGACGTTCACTGAACTTCCAAGAAGTTCTTGCTTTATGGAACTTTTGTTGAAGTCATCTGCAGACTGTCATATTCAACCATAGTAACCACAGTCAAGAAGAAAAAAGAACCTATGTTTATGTACGTTCATGCAGTATATATATGTATATATACAATGATATCTGTATTATGAGATATATATATCACATATATGATATTATATATATATATATATATGTTATGATATATATATCACATATATATATATATATCTATATATATATATTATATATATATATATATGTTATGATATATATATATGTTATATATATATATATATATATATTATATATATGTTATGATATATATATTATCACATATATGATATATATATATATGTTATAATATATATATCACATATGATATATATATATATATCACATATATGATATATTATATAATATATATATATGTTATGATATATATATATCACATATATGATATATATATATATATCACATATATGAATATTATATATATATATATCACTTATATATATATTATATATATATATATATGTAATATTATATAATATATTATCACATATATATATATATATCTATATATATATATATGTTATGATATATATATATGTATGATATATATATATATCACATGATATATTATATATATATATATCACATATATTATATATATATATATATTTGTTATGATATATATATATATCACATATATGATATATTATATATATATATATGTTATATATATATATATATGTTATGATATATATATATCACATATATAACTTATACAGTTTTCAGTACAATGTGTGTGTATATATATATATATAATATATATATAATATACTTATATATTATTAGATATACAGGTTTTAGTATAGTAAATGTATATACATGATTATATAAATATATTATGCACACACACACATATATATTACCTGTATATATCATAAATGATATTATATATACTTATATTGCATATAAATTACATTACATATACAACCACATTGAATCCTTTTTTTTTTTTAATAAGAACATGACCACGAGTAGTAACTGGTGATCCCAATTCTCAATTGCACAGCTATTTGGTTGATCAGACATCAGTCTGGACCTTGGACAATGTAGGACTGAAAAGGTCGAAGTATATTTTTTTTAGTAAAAAAAATGAATTTTTTTTTTACTTTGAAAAAAAAAAAAAAAGAGAGAGAGGGAGAGAGATAAAGCAAAAAAAAAAAATGTAGAAGAGGTAAAAAAAAAAGACAAGTAATTAGTTAGTTAGGAAGACAATGTAGATAATAAATAGTGATTTCTTACTCAGGCACAAGGCCACAAATTATCATAGCAGTATGGAGGCAGAGATGTTGGAGTTGTGGTTTCAAATGTTGGGGGTGAATGAAGATAGTATGGCATAGAAGACGTTTCGTAATTAAAAAAAATTTTTTGTCTTTTTTTCCTCTCAGTTGGTTTTTCACACTTTTTTGTTTTTTTTAATATTTAAAGGTCGTTAGCGTGACATCATATTATTATGAAATGAATTATGTTTTAATTTTTAACCGGGGATTAGATATAAGAAATGAGGATGATGGTGGTGGTGGAGGGAGAGTGGGTAAGAAAAAAATAAAAAAATAAAAAAAAATGAATGGTGGACTCTGCTCACCGGGAGCCAGCCCCTTCTTGTACAATGTTCACCATGAGATATTAACGGGAGAAAAAAAAAACTAATAAAGATATAATTGAAAAACGAAATTAAAACCAAGTGAAATGAATATTCATAAAAGAAAAACAGACAAAAAAGCGAAAATTAAAAATGCAAAATAAAAATAAAACAGAAAAAAAAAAAACTCGAAGAACTAAATCGATAGGATTCAAAAAAAGGACAATTTACAAAAAAATTCTTAATTTCATTTCTAAGAATTTTAGAACATTATTTCTTCTGATCTAGTAAATATATAAATTTAGATTTCATACACACACACACACACACACACATATTTATAATCCCAGGAATACGCCCTATGATCTTAAAATATTAATAAATTCCATCCAAGGGACTGTTATTAGTTTTACTATATTTATCCTACATTATATCGGCACAGCTTGGTGTGACCCCAAAAAAACTGGTATTGCCAAATGGCATCATTAGGCTGTGGTCAACACAATAAAACAGGAGCTTTCATATACATACTGAAAACGTTTCCTGTAAACAAACTTAGAGGATATATATATATACTGTTGTGTCTGGGGAGAGTCATTCTCTTTTAGTGCCTTATAATTTAACACACTCACCGGTAAAATTTCCACTTATTTCTTATTTTTATTTTCTAAAATTTTCATTGCGTCTTGCAACCTTTTCAATAGTGACTATTTTAGAAAATAAAAATAAGAAATAAGTGGAGATTTTACCGGTGAGTGTGTTAAAAGGCACTAAAAGAGAATGACTCTCCCCAGATACAACAGAATATGGTCCAACACACGAACTCATATAAAGAATCTTGCAAACCAAATCCAAAAATGAAATATATATATATATATATACATACACACACATACATACATACATACATATATATGTATGTGTGTATATATATGTGTATGTGCATATATACTTTTTAAAATTTATATATATACACATATATATATATATATACCTCACTCCTACACATATATATATATTATGTGTGCATACATACATATAAATTTATACACACTGATTTACAACCTTGAAAGAATGGTATCTTCGTATGTCTCAAACACAAAATGAAAATAACTAGATTCTACATTTCACTGTAGAATTTATCCTAAGTTGTTTGTAGAACTGGTCTTCTTAATCTTTGAGTGAAAGCTGTCATACCTTAAATATATCTTTGCATACATATATATACACACATACATATATATGTGCATAATACATGAGCATGTAATTCTGGCTATTATGTTGATAATATATGATACTACCTCTTAGAAATATATATTTTGGTATAGTTCATAATACATAGTATATCTGTAAATTATATATTATACATAGTATATATATATGATTTAGTATATGTACTATATAGATTCTAGCACAACTCATCACATTTCTCAAAGTTCCTAAATTATTATAACACTAACTATACAGTTTAGTATTGAAATAATAGAGCATATATGTCTATATATATATATATATAATGTAGAAGGATGAAAAGAGACACACGAGTTGATATATATGGGAAAAAAAAGTCACGCTAGAAAATGCTAAAATAATTTTATAAAAAAAATTTCAGTACCGGTTTCAGTCATTGAATTGAAAAAGTCTCAATGACTGAAACCGGTACTGAAATGGTTTTATAAAATTATTTTAGCATTTCCTATCTTGACTTTTTTTCTATAGATATATATATATAACATACATACACATTACACATATATATGTATAACATTTCTCTTCTCTCTCTCTACACACACACACACATGTACAAGCTAAGTAAGATTGAATTTGCAAGTGTCATTTGTATTGGTTTTTTTTTATCTTTGCCTGATGAGCTGAACATGGGTCACATTTAATATGCCGTAATAATATTACATAATCATTTATACTAAAGATGTGTCTGAACCACATATGTATACATGTAACAACATCCACCTCCAATTTTGTACTTAGCACTATATATGTATATACATACACTCATATATATTTATATATATATATATATATATATATATACATACATATACAGATATAAACATACATATACATACACACATGCATACATATACATACACACATGCATATACACATATACATACACACAGACACATACGTGTACATACATATATACACACACATATATATGCATGCATATATATATATACACACATAAATATACACATGTATACATATATATCCACATACACACATACATACATATACACATATATATCCACATACACATATATACATATATATAAACATGCATATGCATATACACATATAAATACATATATATACATATATACAAATACATGCATATACGAATACATATACATACATACATATATTTATATATATATATACGTATATACATACATATATACATACAACACGCACACATACATGTATACATACATGTACTCATATACACATATATATATATATACACACATATATACAAATATATATACACACACACATATATATATGTAGCATGTAACTCACTAACATAGATACCTACACATATTTGCATAAACTAAACCAGTTCGAGAATTCACCAAATGTTACTCTGATCTCTACAAATTCTAAAACATATTTCACTAATGAAAAGAACAACAATAAAAAGGAAATAAGTAAAAAAAAAAGGGGGAGGGGTATAAAAAAAGAAGATAAAGTTCCTTAGATTTGAATAATAAAAGCATAACAAGCCAAAAAAAAAAAAACCCAAAGAAACTTAAAAGGAAGAATTCATGGAGGAACAACATCTCTACTGTTTTTTTTCTTTAAATTCAACTCCAAGAGGCCACAGTGTTTTTTTTTCTTTTTAATAGTGATGATGATGATGATGATGATGATGGTGGTGGTGATTGTATTGTCAGTGAAAGATGGTGGGTTTGTGGAAAGGAGGCTGAGTTTCAATGATGTCTCAAAGGGTGGTTTGTTTAACACTTTATTGTTAAAGTGTTTTAGAGCAGTTAAGTGAGGGGGGAAGGGAGTAGGGGGAGTAAGTAAAGGGTACAGTTTCAAATCTGATTTGAAGCCTGTGCAAAAGCAGTCCTGTCCAGTTCATGTAGAGGGATAGATAGAAATATATATATATATATATATATATATATATATATATGGGTATATATGGTTATGTATATATATATATATGGGTAAATATATATGTATATATATGTGGTTATACACACACATATATATGGGTATATATGTGTGTATATATACATATATATATAAGTATGGATATATATATATATGGATATATATATATATATATATGGATATAGATATATGTATGGATATATAGATATATGTATGGATATATATATATATAAATATATATGTATATATATGTATATTCATATACACACATCTATCCATACACACATATATATATATATATATATGTATATTATATATATATGTATATTCATATACACACACACATATATATATATACACATATTTACATAAAAAGAGAGATACCTATAGCTAAAGAGTGGTAGATAGAGGGAGACGTAAATAGACAGATAGATAGATAGATAGAAAGAGGTGAGAAAGGGGAGAGAGGGAGAAAGAGAGAGAGATTTCAAATACACCACTTGCCTAGATTTGTGGTGTCCACTTCACTTTGTCTCACCTCATTAGGATTCTTCCATATCGACATAATATCTACCTATTTAAAAGCAAACCGCCACCAAGCCAAAACAGAATCATAGATAGATAGATAGGTTAGTAGAGAGATAGGTAAATTAGGTGTCAGTCAGCATGTGTAAAGGTGTATGTATAACTGCATGTGGTGTGATGCGGATATTTTTATGAATGGTGGTGGGTATTTAACAAATATAGTTAATATAGAAAAGACAGGAATGTACACTGGGATGTTGTGGTGAGGGGTGGTCTTGATACCAAGGTGGGGGGGTTTATTGTAGTAGTAGTAGAGGTAAAGATTCTTTTGTTTTCTGTATTCTTTTTCTTCTTTATATAATTATTTTTTAATGACAGTAGCACTAATAATAATAATCCTTTCTACTATAGGCACAAGGCCTGGGGTTTGTGGGGAGGCAGTAGAATCGGTCACATCGACCCCAGTACTTGACTGGTACTTAATTTATCAACCCCCAAAAGGATGAAAGGCAAAGTTGACCTTAGTGGAATTTGAACTCAGAATGTAATGATGGGTGAAATACCACTAGCTAAGCATGTCCAACGCGCTAATGATTCTGCCAACTCACCACCTAATAATAATAATAATAATAATTTTTTCTAGTGGAGGCACAAGGTCTCAAATTTGTCGGTTGGGGACTAGTCAACTAAATCGACCCCAGCGTTTCACTGGTACTTAATTTATCGACCCCGAAAGGATGAAAGGCAAAGTCAACCTCAGCGGAATTTGAACTCAGAACGTAAAGACAGACGATATACTGCTAAGCATTTCACCTGGCGTGGTAACGTTTCTACCAGCTCGCCGCCTTTAACAAGAATATTCTTTTCTACTCTAGGCACAAGGCCTGAAATTTTGGGGGTGGGGCCAGTCGATTAGATCGGCTCCAGTACACAACTTATTTTATCGACCCCGAAAGGATGAAAGGCAAAGTCAATGTTGGCGGAATTTGAACTCAAAATATAGCGATGGGTTAAATATCGGTAAGCATTTTATCCAATGCACTAACGATTCTGCCAGCTAGCCGCCTTAATAATAATAATAATAATATAATAATAATAATAATAATCCTTTTTGCAATAGGCACAAGGCCGGAAATTTTGGTGGGAGGGGGGTAAGTCGATTACATTGAGCCCCAGTGCATAACTGGTACTTATTTTATTGACCTTGAAATCATGAAAGGTGAAGTGGACCGTGACGGAATTTGAACTTAATACATCAAGATGGACAAAATGCCGCTAATTAGTTTTGCCTGGCATGGTAACGATCCTACCAGCTTGTTACCTTCATAATAATAACAACAATAATAATAATAATAATAATAATGATTTCAAAATTTGGCACTAGGCCTGCAATTTCGTGGGACGGGGGAAGTCAGTTATATCAACCCCAGTGCATAACTGGTACTTTTTTTATCGACCCCCGAAAGGATGAAAGGCAAAGTTGACCCTGGCAGAATTTGAACACTGAATGTGAAAACAGGCCAAGTGTTGCTAAGCAATTCACCTGGCATGCTAACAGTTCTGCCAGCTCACCACTTAATAATAATAATAACAATAATAATAATAATAATGATAATAATAATAACAGGCAAAAGCCATGCATTCTAGGGCTTAGGAACAGAGAATTAAATTGTTCCCAGCCCAGCACTTGACTGTCAACTTTGGAATGGTAGAAATCAAAGTTAACTCTGGCAAGACATGAACTATGATCACAACCAAATACAGCCAGGTATGGATTTATCCACACACTGACCATCAAAAGTAATAATAATGATAATTATTATTTAAAATTTTCGCCACAAGGGCAGCTTAGGGAAGGTGGTGGTGAGTTGATTACATTGACCCCCCCCCCCATGTTTAACTGGTACTTATTTTATTGACCTCAAAATAATGAAAGGCAAAGTCGACCTTGGCGGAATTTGAACTCAGAACATAGCGGCAGACGAAATACCTATTTCTTTTCTACCCACAAGGGGCTAAACACAGAGAGGACAAACAAGGACAGACAAACGGATTAAGTCGATTATATCGACCCCAGTGCATAACTGGTACTTATTTAATCAACCCCGAAAGGATGAAAGGCAAAGTCAACCTCGGTGGAATTTGAACTCAGAACATAGCGGCAGATGAAATACCTATTTCTTTACTACCCACAAGGGGCTAAACACAGAGAGGACAAACAAGGACAGACAAACGGATTAAGTCGATTATATCGACCCCAGTGCATAACTGGTACTTATTTAATCAACCCTGAAAGGATGAAAGGCAAAGTCAACCTCGGTGGAATTTGAACTCAGAACGTAGTGGCAGGTGAAATACCGCTAAGCATTTCGCCCGTCATGCTAATGGTTCTGCTAGCTCGCTGCCTTAATAATAATAATAATCCTTTCTACTGGAAGCATAGGGCCTCAAATTTGGGGGAAGGGATTAAGTCAATTACATCGGCCCAAGTGCATAACTGGTACTTATTTAATCAACCCTGAAAGGATGAAAGGCAAAGTCGACCTTGGTGGAATTTGAACTCAGAACATAGCGACGGGCGAAATACCGGTAAGCATTTTGACCAACATGCTAATGATTCTGTAATAATAATGGTTTCGAATTTTGGCACAATGCCAGCAATTATTTTTTAGGGGGAGGAGCAACATCGACTACAACGACCCCAGTGCTCAACTGTTACTTGTTTAGTCAACTCTCAAAGAATGAAAGGCTAAGTGGATTTTGGCAGAGTTTGAACTCAGAATGTGAAGACAGACGAAACATTTTGCCTGGAGCAGTAACAACTCTGTTCGTTCATCACAATAATAATAATAATAATAATAATAATATATTAATCCTTTCTACTAAAGGCACAAGTCCTGAAATTTATGGAAGGGGGATAGTTGATTACATCGACCCCCAGTACTCAGCTGGTACTCATTTTATTGACCCCGAAATGATAAAAGTCAAAGTCGACCTCGGTGGAATTTGAACTCAGGACGTAGTGGCAGGTGAAATAGTGCTAAGCATTTTGCCCAGCATGCTAACGTTTCTGCCAGCTCGCCGCCTTATGCCTTAATAATAGTAATGGTTTCAAATTTTGGCACTAGGCCAGAAATTTCAAGGGACGGGTAAGTTGATTACATTGACCCGCCCAGTAATCAAATGGTACTTATTTTATCGACCCTCAAGGATGAAAGGCAAAGTTGACCATGGCAAAATTTGAACTCAGAATGTAAAGACGGATGAAATGCCGCTAAGCATTTTGTACATCCCATGAAGAATTCGGCCAGCTTGCTGCCTTAACAATAATAATTTCAAATTATGGTACAGGACCTGAAATTTTAGGGGGGGTGGATAATCAGTCACATAAACATCAGTGTTTGACTTTTTATCAACCCCAAAAGGATCAAAGGTGGAATTTGAACTCAGAACGTGAAGACAGACAAAATGCCAATAAGCATTTTTACCTGGTGTGCTAACGATTCTGTCAACTTGCTACCTTGATAATAGATACCAATAATCCTTTCTACTAAGGGCACAAGACCTGAAATGTTTTTGGGAGGGGGCTAATTGAATATATTGACCCTTGTCTTTCATTGGTACTTACTTCGGCAGAATTTGAACTCAGAATGTAAAGACAGACGAATTGCCACTAGGCCTTCTGCCTGACATGCTAATGATTGTGCCAGCTCGTCACCTTAATAATAATAATAATAATGATAATCCTTTCTACTATAGGCACAAGGCCTGGACTTTTGTGGGGAGTGGGGACAACTGATCACATGGACCCCAGTACTTGACTGGTACTTATTTAATCAACCCCGAAAGGATGAAAGGCAAAGTCGACCTCAGCGGAATTTGAACTCAGAACATAGTGACAGACAAAATACCGCTTACCATTTTAGCCTGGCATGCTAACGATTCTGCTAGCTCATTACCTTGATGATAACAATAATAATAATAATAATAATAATAATAATAATAATGGTTTCAGATTTTGCCAGAAGGACAGCAATTTGGGGGTAGGGGAGGAGTTGATTACATCGACCCTGGTGCGTAACTGGTACTTATTTTATCGACCCTGAAAGGATGAAAGGTAAAGTCGACCTCGTCGGAATTTGAACTCAGAACGTAGCGATGGGCAAAAAACAGAGGTGGGAAGGCCACAAATTTTAGTAAGGGGGGGGGGAGGGCGAGCAACTGATTAAAATTGGCTACCCATGTAATTGATACTGGACTGATGAAAAACAAAATCAAACCCCAGCAGGCCCTTTTTTTTTTTTTTTTTTTTTTTAAATCTCAGAAATGTCGAGAAGGATGGAACTAAATCCTGAAAAAAAAAAAAAAATTCATCATGCCAAGAGTTCTACCCCACTCCACTGCCTTTCTTTTTAAAGTGATGGTAATAACAACAATAACAACAACAATGATAACAATATAACGATAATAATAATAATATAATAATAATAATTATAATAATGATAATAATGATAATTTTATTCTTGAAATTGAATAAGGAGGTTTCATGTAAAAAAAAAAAGAAAAACCCACAAGTTTAAATACATAATTTTCTTTTTTTAGCAAATATATAAATTTCTTAAAGATAAACAGAGGTGGGGAGCTATTTATTGTCATTAATGATGATGATAATGATGATTGTTATTGTTATCTGTATGTTTTGCATAGCAACTACTGTTGCTAAGATGTGACTAGTATGTGTGTATGTGTGTGTATATATATATATATATATGTATATATACATATATATATGTATATATATATATGTATGTATGTATATATCTTTAGGATCCTACTTTGGTTACATCTGACCATTGGATTGCACCTAGAAAGTTCTCCTCCAAGGCACACGTCTGGGAAAGGTTGTGGAAGACCCCGCAGTCGTCCATGCATACCAGTCTCCCCTCTCCATGCCACCGACCGTGTCCAAGGGATTGGCAAAAGCTGAAACACCTTGGCACCAGTGATGTTCCAACTTACTTCTACAGGTGAGCAAACTGGAACATCATAAAACGAATTGTCTTGCTTGAGCACATAATACACAGCCTGGTCCGGGAGTTGAACTCACAATCTTCTGATTGTAAGCCCAATGCTCTAACCACCAAGCCATGCATTGTATAAGAGAATATAGTGAAAAATACTTATAAGTTTTTAACACAATATATCTTCCTCTCATATACACTATTTATCCGTAGCATAGGACCATTATAGCCAACAGACCTGAAACATGGAATGATCCGAGATTTTTTCCCCTTGGCATGTTAGAGAGTGTAAAGAAAATACAAAGTTCTAATATCCTCGTTATATGCACAGTAACGAGCACTTTAAAAACATCATGGGTATATGTGTGTGTGTGTATGTATGTGGAGGTAAGAAGTTCAAAAAATTTACACAATGCCAAGAGATGTGAGTTTTTTAGGGGTCACTACAGGTAGAACCTCCTCACCTCACATCCAAGTTATTACAATTTCGTTTCCGGTCTGATGATTGGGAATGTGAAATTTGAATAACTAGATGTGAAGTGCCAGCCACAAAAACCATATCATATATATATATATATATATATATATATATGCAAAATTTTGTATGTAAAACAATTTTTAATCTTTGGATTTTTTTAAAAATATGCTAAGCCACTGGTTTTAATTGATTAATATCAATTTCTACCCTCATTTAATTTTAAATATATATATATATATAATAATAATATTATATCCAAACTTACAGGGAAGTTGCCTAATAGTGGTTTTATCTCTAATTTAATTTATATATATATATATATATTATGCATGTAGGTTTATATATACATACGTGTAGTGTTATAATTTCCTTATGCATTTTAAAATCGTTATAATTTAGCCTTTGAAATAACCAGACAGAATTAAATCTGTAAATATCGTTTAGAAACTTGAGGTAACTATTTTATCACTATCAGTAACAAAATTCATTAAAATTATTTATCAATCATTCTAAAAATTAAATATTTCAACATTATTACACAGGGACCTACTAAGAGTTTATTCAGAATTTATAGATGACTTGTAGATCTTTCTTTCTTTCTTTTCTTATTTCTTTTACCTTTAAGACAAGACTGTTTACAAAACTTTGAGAACTGAGTGGAAGCAGAATGATATCCTCAAATAAGAAACCTGGCCCAAATGTTTGCAACAGAGAGAGCTACATTAAAGGTGCCAAAGGCCCTGGTGATGGCGTTGAACTGGGCAAGGGATCTAATCTAAGATTAGGATAATCTTTTCTACTCTAGGCACAAGGCCTGAAATTTTGGGGGAGGCGAGCCAATCGATTTGATCGACCCCAGTACGCAACTGGCACTTAATTTATCGACTCTGAAAGGATGAAAGGCAAAGTCGACCTCGGTGGAATTTGAACTCAGAACATAGCGGCAGACAAAATACTGATAAGAAATTTGCCCGACGTGCTAACGTTTCTGCCAGCTTGCCGTCTATAAGGTTAGGATAATGAATGCGGTTCAGTGGGTAATTGAATCTTAGATGAGCAATGTATTTCATTTAGTATAGACACAAGGCCTGATATTTTGGTGGGATGGGGTATATTTGAATACTCCAACCCCAGTGCTCAACTAGTTCTTACTTTATTGGCTTTGAAAGGATAAAAGAAAAAAGGTGATCTTGGCTGTATTTGAACTTGGAATATAAAGCTAGAAGAAATGTCTCTAAACATTTATCTGTCACTGTAATGATTGCGCCAGATTAGATGCAGAATATATTCCCAGAAATTCTGAATTGCATCAGGATTTGCATCGTTATTAAAGATGGTTGGCATGATGAAAATTAACCCCCATCATCATTTAATGTCTGTTTTCCATGCTGGCATGGGTTGGACGGTTTGACAGGAGCTGGCAAGCAAGAGGACTGTGTCAAACTCTGTCTGTTTTGGCAAGGTTTCTACGGTTTGCTACCCTCCCTAATGCCAACCACCTTACAGAGTGCACTGGGTGCATTTTATGTGGTACGAACAACAGCGACCCCCACTCATTCTCAACTGAGCAGGGCGAGTAGAATCGAGGAAGGGGGCTATGTGCCAAATAGGTTATTTATTCAAAAGGTATAATTAAAATTTTCCAGCTTTTTATTCAACTCTTTATCTAAACTACATACAATGATCTACCAAGTAAGTACAGTTATACAATTTTAAATTTGCACAAAGACTTCATATATATTCATATATATGCTCACATAGATATACCCATATATATATATATTTACATGCACATCAAGTAAATGTGCATGCATATCTACATACAAACACACACATATATTTATATATATATATATATGTACACACACATGATCGTATACATATGTACATGTATATTCATATATCTGCATATATATATGTACATGCATATATATATATATGTGTATATATATATGGCTATGTACATGCATATATATATGTGTATATATATATGGCTATGTACATGCATATATATATGTGTATATATATATATGGCTATGTACATGCATATATATATGTGTATATATATATATGGCTATGTACATGTATATATATATGTGTATATATATGGCTATGTTCATGCATATATATATGTATATATATATATGGCTATGTACATGCATATATATATATGTATATATATATATATATATATATGGCTATGTACATGCATATGTGTATATATATATGGCTATGTACATGCATATATATATATATAATATATATATATAGATATATTGTGTGTATGTGAGCATGTGCAAATATATGCATATGTATGAGTGTGTGTAATAACACACTGATGTACATGTATAGTGAGGAACTCAATACAGTGTCATGAAGTGCAATGTTTAATTAATTAACTTAATTCCAAAAAAAAATACCCATGAACAATTTACAATGAAGACAGAAAGTTGGTGCATAATTTAAAAAAGGATGCGCAGTAACAGTGCAACTGTTCGTCTGCAACGAGTGCGATGCCATCCAACATTGTTTTTCAAGTGAACAAAAGATGGACATAATTCCGGTTACGTTTAACACAAGGAGTGTTTGCCATCTCACAGGATTGTCCATCTCTGCTTCCCTCTTTCTCTCTCTCTCTCGGGCATTATATTGTTAATATGGGCTTTTTCTTCATAATAGTAATATGGATAATTTTAATATCAATAACAATGATGATGATGGTGGTGGCGGTAGTGGTAGTAGTAGTAGTGGTGGTGATGATGATGGTGATGATGATGATGATAATTAAATCAGAATAATAAAAAAAAACAAAAAAAAAACTGAACAGCAGCACCCCTGCACTCCGAGCTGACTAGTAAAATAAAAGCAGCTAGAGTTGTGATGATGATGATAATGGTGATGACGACGACGATGATGATAATGATGATGGCAATAAGTTGGAAAAAAAAAATTATAAATAAAAAAAAAATAATGATGTTGGTGATAGTAATAATTTGAAAAGAAAAAAAGGTAAAAATACAAAAAAAAAAAAGAAATTCAGAAAAAAAAAAGACAAAAAAAAAAGAAACCCCCAAGGTCCTAGGGAAAGTAACTCTCTTAACACCCCGCTGACCACTCGACAAAGGGACATAACTCTTAGGTAGAAAAATTTTTTCCATTAAACACACATACACACACGCAATTAGGCATGCATACAGAGTCAAACACTGTCTAGGTTCAGAAGATGGAGAATGGAGGCTCAATTGGAAAATAACTTTTTTTTTATTTAAAATATATATACATTCATATATAGTCTTTTAAAAACTTTCCAACAATCTTGTCTTTGTATTGTATTTTGTTTGCGTTTGTGTGCATGTGACATTGCTGCTCTCGAGAGTGTGAAGATCTTCACGTTGAAATAAAATGGGGGGGATGTGGGGGGAATGAAAGATAAAACAAAAAAAAACAGTCAGGATTTTGTATGGTATATACATACACGAGTGTGTGTTTGTGTGTATGTATGTGTGTGTGTATATATATATATGCACACAAACACACATATACATGCATATATACACAGATATGTATAAACACATATATATATATACACACACACACATATATATACACACACACACATATACATACACACACACACATATACATACACACACACACACATATACATACACACACACACATATATACACACACACACACACCACACGTATATGCACACACACACACATGTATATATAACATATATATACATATATATACACACATATATATATACATTATATATACACACATATATATATACATTATATATACATATATATATACATTATATAAACATATATATATACACACATATATACATATATATATACACACATATATACATACACACATATATATATATACACACACATATATATACATACATGTATAATATCTGTATAGTACAAGCATTATATCTATATGTATATAAATGTATTCATATATCTATGTATCATATATATATATATCATAAATATAACACACACATTATAAACATGCCTAATAGCTTTGCCACGCTTGTGATTGGCAGAACTGAAACAATCTCTAATGGAAAATATAAAGTAGATAGATTTTATTTAAAAAAAAAATGATAGCATACAAAAGTGTGTATATACTTGTACATGTGTAATATATATACATATATATATATATATACATATATAACATTATATAATAATATATACATTGAATATATATATTTTATATATAAGCAATATATTTATACAATACACATACGATATACATAATAGTGTATATTACAATATATATATGTGTGTGTCTGTGTGTGTGTAATAATTTTGTGTGTATATTTGTGTGTTTGTGTGGAAAATACAATGATAGAAAGTGGAAACAAATTAGCTCTCTTGAGTGAAGACTGTTTCAGTGATTTCATTTCAAACAAACGAGAAATACCAAGGAGACTCATTGGAGTGGAGTGCGACCTTCACTCCTCCCACCTCTCAATCACTCGTAACTCAAACACTACTTTAACCTAAGCTGCCCAAAATGAAAATAAACTAAAAAAAAAACAACAAAGAAAACAAACACAAAAAGAAATACAAATAAATATGATAATAATAATAATTAATAATAATTAATAATAATAAAAAGAACTATTCATTTGAAATTCAATGAAGGGGTTTAGTAATTATCTTAATTCATTAACAAAAAAAAAAAAATGAAAGGACCAAAAAGAAAAAAATTTTTTTTAATTAATTAATAAATAAAAAATAATAATAAAAATAAATAAATACGTAAATAGAATCATTTTTACTCAAGTTGAGATGGTAAATTTTGGAATGCTTATCGGAGTAAAAGCATAAAATTATTTGTGCTAAAGACAGATAAAGACAATTCCAAGTCGTAAATTCCCCTGTTCGCGCATCACCGACTGTGAAAGAAATGCTCAAATTCTCAAGTTCTCAAATGCTTTAACGCATGACTAACAGCCCAACTGACTGCATGCCTGCCTGTCTGTCTGTCTGTCTGTCTACCAGCTTAACTTATCTTTCTTACTAATTACATCATTAATAATCATTAACATTAATTACATCATCATATATATATATATATATGTATGTATGTATATGTCTTTTAATATATGAATAAGCTGCAATTATTTTATTATTGTATTCCATCGTCCCGTCCACCCCCTCTGCAGTGAAAGCATCCGATCTAACACCCTAGGATAAAGCTGCCTCATTGGCGTTACATGTGGGAGAGTGTGGAGAGAGGGAGTAAGAGAGAGTGTAAGAAAGAAAGAAAGAAATAGATTTTCATCCAGAAAAAACACCTTGTGAAAATTTTATAAACACTTTTTTTCTTCCAATCCAGGATAAATCTACTACTTCTTTCATTACAATTTTTTTAGTTATATACATATGTGATTATATATATATATATATATGTATTGCATGTATATATATTTCATATATATATATATATATATATATATAGGTTTTATATGTATATTGTATTTACTATCTATATTGTGTATTATATATACATGCATAGGCACACGTACATACATGCATGCATGTTCATATACATGTTGATATATACACATAGATATAAATATATATACATACACAAAACACCTATATCACACTTATATAAATATATATATCTTGATCATATATAAACATATATATTAAACATACATAAACAGATATATATATATATAAATTATATATATGTACACATATATACAATGTACATATATATGCAAATTGCAATATATAATATATTTTATATATATATGTTATATATATTATATTTTATATATATATGTTATATATATTTTATATATTATATATATATATTTTATATATATATATATATATTTTATATATATTATATATATATATTATATATATATATATTATATTTTATATATATATATATTTTATATAAATATATATTATATATATTATATTTTATATAAATATATATTATATATATTTCAAAATAGTTTTTCCTTAAACTGGTCAGCAAAAACGTGGGAATTAGCCCCATTGAGACCCTGGTTGTTCAGTTTGTTTTTTTTTTGTTTTTGTTTTTTGTTTTATGTTTTTTTCTTCTTTTCATTGAAACTGCTGTCACCTTGCCTCTGCCATGGCGCTCAGGACCCTTCATGACACCTTGTCTTCTTTTTTCTCCAGAAGCTCTAGGTACGTCACTTGCAGCGGCTGGTGTTGTAGTTTCTCTTTGGCCTCAGATAAACTGAACCATTCTCGTTTACGACCTGCAAGAAAAGAAAACGAGAATAATAATAATAATAATAATAATAATAATAAAAATAATAATAATAATGATAGCAAAGAAAGAACATGTCTGATAATTGACAAAGCATAACCAATAAACAAGTGTCACCTTAGTCTAGTGGTTGTGGACAGCTGATACCTCCCATCATATCCAGCAAAATAAGTTGAGTTTTTGCCACATAATAATAATAATAATAAATACATAACAAATACACCAGGACTTACAAATACATATAACATACAGAAAATTGCACTACTAGGCACTGCACACATCCTATGCAGAACACTTTCCATACAGTAACAAATCACAGCACATACCCAAGGCACACAGAGCTGCGCTCGGTAGTGAAGTGAAAGCACGCTATAAAAAGAAAAATAATAATAATAATAATATTGGTATAAATAATAATAATAATATTGGTATAAAAGATGGGCTACAGCAAATATTCTGCTCAATACCACAGATTTGATTGTAAGTTGTTTGACCTTAACCAGTTGAGCGTGTCCCTTAGTGGCTGATGATATGTGCATCTCTGATCACGAGCAGAAGTAGTGGGGGAGCATCATAGCTGTGTGTTGACAGGGATTCTTTGGGGTTTGAATAATTCACCTTTGGAAACATGGGTGGTTCGTTCAACATCCTTAAACAACCCTTATTCAGGGACCTTTTGAGCGGGATGGGCTACTTGACATGAACAAGATTCTAAATGGGTCCCCACCTGCAAGGTCATGCGCTGTTTATCTTGATATGAGATCACCATGTCGTTATGATGCCTATGCCGGGTGTACCCTTATCAGACAGGTCGTCATGATATGTATACTGTTATATATAAGGAATTTGTTTTTTCTTTTTCATGTTATTCTTCTTCGTTGTTGCTGTGGTTGGCTTTCTGTGATGGTGGTAGCGGTACTGGTACTTATGTTTTGACATGTTTTTTCTTTTATGTTTTTGTCAATGTTGCTGTTGTTACCGTTGATTCTGCTGCTACTATCGCATTTCATCTTTGTTATATTCCAACTGGGCCCCACCTGCAAGGTCATGCGCTGTTTATGTTGATATGAGATCACCATGTTGTGCACATATGGTTGTGATGCACGTGCCTGGTGTACCCATATGAGACGGGTAGTCATGATGGGTATACTGGGCTTCGTATATTTTACCCCAGGGTCACTTTGATGGCACGCACTGCTCTTCACTCAATAATAATAATAATAAAAAAAAGAATTATGGTTTTAAATTTTGGAAGTTGACCTAAGTGGAATTTGAACTCAGAACATAAAGACGGGCGAAATACCACTAAGCATTTCGCCTGCTGTGCTAATGATTCTGCCAGCTTGCCACCTTACAAATTTTAAATAATAATGGTGTCAAATTTTGGCGCAGGGCCAATAGTTTTTGAGGGGAGAATTAAGCCATTGTTGCATAGGCCTAGCAAACAACCAACAACACTTCAGAGTATTTAAGATGGATTATGGGTAATGAAATAGAAATAAATGAACAAATGAAACAGTAAATAAATATAGGCGCAGGAGTGGCTGTGTGGTAAGCAGCTTGCTTATGAACCACATGGTTCCGGGTTCAGTCCCACTGCGTGGCACCCTGGACAAGTGTCTTCTACTATAGCCTCGGGCCGACCAAAGCCTTGTGACTGGATTTGGTAGACGGAAACTGAAAGAAGCCCGTCGTATATATGTATATATATATGTGTGTGTGTATGTTTTTGTGTGTCTGTGTTTGTCCCCCTAGCATTGCTTGACAACCGATGCTGGTGTGTTTATGTCTCCGTCACTTAGCAGTTCGGCAAAAGGGGCCGATAGAATAACTGCTGGGCTTACGAAAGAATAAGTCCCGGGGTCGATTTGCTCGACTAAAGGCGGTGCTCCAGCATGGCCGCAGTCAAAATGACTGAAACAAGTAAAAGAGAGTAAAGAGAGTAAATATAAACAGGGAAAAAACAAATAAAAAAAAGAAAGCAACTACAACAACAAAACAAATAAAAAAAAAAACAACCCCATCCCCTCCATACATTGATGAAGGACAACCGTAACCGAAACAGCTGTTCATTTGAAGTGAACCAAATCACTAGTCTTTCCTGATTCCAAGCGGTGAGGTGGGTTTTGTTTTATTAGAAAATAGGATAATAGAGAATGTAGCAGCAGCAGCCAGTAATTTCTTTTTTGAGAAATGAGGGAATCAGCTAATTAATGTTTCGGAATTAATTGGGTTTTCAAATGCAACTCTAAAACAGCTTTTCTTAACTGGGAGAGATGGAAGTGTAATAACGATGTTATAATTAACTAACGAAGCAGGTTTTTAAGAGAGCCGTGAGGATGTATGATGATGGAGAGATGGGGCAGGGAGAGCGAGGAGAGAGAGGATGAGGGGGAGAAGAGAGAAAGAGGAGGAGAGAGAAGGAGAAAAAAGAAACACAGATATTTATATGGAGTTTTCTACGCCGTCATTCAGTGTCCATTTTTCCATTCTCGCATGGGTCAGAATGGGTGGTCAGACAGAATTTGACAAAGTAGATTTTTTTATGGCTAAAATGCCCTTCCTGTTGCTAACCCTCAACAAACCTTTGGTTAGTCTGGCGTCTATAGTAGAAGATACATGCCCAAGGTACTGTTCAGTGAGACTGAACCTGAGGCTTCCTGATTGAGAAGTAACCATCTTAACCACACCTTCCTACCTATATATATATATCTGTAAATATAATATGTGACAATTATTCATTAGCCATGATAAAACTAAGTTTCTGATGTCCGCCCCGACATCAGAAACTCGAAGTTTTATCATGGCTACTGAATTATTGTCACATTATATTTACAGATAAATTCCTCTATTTACATAATGTCGAGGTCTCTTTTATTCTTTTGTTGTCTTACCATTTCTATCAATATATATATATATATATGTGTGTGTATGATCGCTAAATCCTCAAATTTTTTATTCTCTCTCTGTTTATTTCCTTGTGTTCTTTTCTGTTGAAGAGCTTAGGCTCAAAACGTTAGGGTGCCCCTATAATAATAATAATAAACATTGTGTACAGTGCTCAGGTGCACTACAACTCATCTAAAGTGCATATATAATCAGGTGTAGTTTCGACGGATTTCGGAAAGCATGAGGGCCTTAAAGGATGCAGTGTCATGGCAGTCAACAACTGACGCAGGCAGTTTATTCCATGCTTCAGCAACTCTGAGCGTGAAGAAATGTTTCCGAAAGTCATGGGAGCTGTGTTGTTTTCTGACTTTGTAGGCATGTCCACGTGTGTTAGACACATGGAGATCAAAAAGGTGTTCAGTGTTGTTATTGGTGAGGTGGTTGACAACTTTGTGGGCGTTTACCAAGTCCGTCGCAAGATGCCGGAGCTTCAGTGAATCCATGCCCAGGGAAACAAGGCGCTCAGAATATGGTAGGTGTCTGATGGAGGGTATGCGTTTGGTTGCACGTCTCTGAACAGATTCCAGGAGATCAATGTTCTGAGCAAGATAGGGGTTCCAAACTGATGATGCGAATTCCAAGTGTGGTCGTACCATCGCTGTATACAGTTTTAAATAGATGGCTGGAGAGCGGCTAACAAAAGTCTTGCTGAGTGATGCCAAGACACACTCGGCCTTCTTGACAATTTTAGAGATATGCTTTGTCCAACGCAAATCACTGCTGACAGTGATGCCTAGGTCACACTCGCAAAGGATTTCTTGATATCAGTGTTGTGGAGGGAGTATGTGGACGCAGGGTTTTTTCTCCCAAAATGCATGGTGGTACACTTGTCCACAGCCAGTTTCAGTTGCCAGTCTGTGATCCATTGCTGCATTGTGTCCAGGTCTGATTGCAGGAAAGAGCTGTAGACAACATGATCTGTCCTTGATTTCAAGGTACAGCTTGATGTCGTCTGCATATTTTAATACTGTGGCATTCTTTAAATTTGCATCTCTGTCATTAATGTATGCCACAAACAAGAGGGGACCAAGGACAGATCCCTGTGGTACACCCGATGACATCTCATATGGTGTAGAATGCTGTCCTAGAACTGTGACTACCTCCTTTCGGTTGAGAATGAAGGATTTCAACCAGTTAAAAAGGTCATCCCTCACACCCATTGCAGGGAGTTTCACCATAAGCCTTTCGTGTGGCACAGAGTTGAAAGCCTTAGCAAGGCTTTCAACTCTGTGGGGGCACACATACTTTGGTTATATATAATGCTTTGTTGAATAAATGCACTCGTTTCAGTGATAATTATTTGTGTTTATAATGTGTCCCAATTACTATGAGACACCCTGTACACTAATGTAGGTTTTGAAGATATGTGTATGTCTATACTTATTATATAATGTTTATTCATTTTTTGTTTTTATTTTGTGATCTAGATATACGTTTTATAATATATTTTACTTTTTCTATAAGATATGGTTTATGTCTATCATTGGTTGAATTACATAATAGTGGTTTTTCTCTAAATCATATATGTGTATATATATATATATATATATATATATATTATATATATATATATATATATATGTATATATATGTATGTGTGTGTATATATCTATATATATATATATATATATATGTATGTATATATATGTATGTGTGTGTATATATCTATCTATATATATAATAGAAATATGTTTCAAAAAGAAAATAGAAACTACACATGGAAAAGATATGGGCAAAGTCAGAAGAAAAAAACGAAAATGCACATTGAATATATAAAAAATAAAGGCTTTTTTATGAAAAGTAGTGATAAATAAATACAATTTGATGAACTGAGGTTTATCACTACTTTTCATAAAAAAAGCCTTTATTTTTTTGATATTCAAAATGCATTTTTGCTTATTTTCTTCTGACTTTCCCCAAATATATATATATACTCTTTACTCTGTTACTTGTTTCAGTCATTTGACTTTGGCCATGCTGGAGCACCGCCTTTAGTCGAGCAAATCGACCCCGGGACTTATTCTTTTGTAAGCCCAGTACTTGTTCTATCGGCCTCTTTTGCCGAACCACTAAGTTACAGGGACGTAAACACACCAGCATCAGTTGTCAATCGTTGTCAAGGTTAAGGCTGCCCCTGTGGGACTTAAGGTTCTCCTTGTTTTGACATACCATGACAGCTGTAAACGATTGTCACTGTCATACAAGCAGTGTCGTTCATTTCTGCAATCCTGAGGGAACATGTCTGGCCATGTGAGGCATTATATTACCAGGTGTGTAATATAAGGTAAGGGTCGGCGACAGGAAGAGCGTCCAGCCATAGAAAAAATCAGCCGCAATAAATTCCGCCAAACCCATGCAAGCACGGAACACTGGACAATAAAACGACTATGATGACGACGACAATGATGATGGTGATGTCTATGTCTTCATATACAATGCCGAGCGGACACAAAGCCAAATTAAATACTGGCATGATTCAAAGTCTGACCGTATGGGCAGACGGTATGAGGGTGGTGTGTGTGCGTGGTGGTGGCGATGGTGTTGGTGGTGGTGGGGGAATGTGACTTGACAAAGCAAGGCATTCAGTGCTGTGCCACCACAGCATAGCTGTGGCCACTTGGCTGCTGTCTTTCTACAATGAAAAACCTCTTGCAACAAATTACAACAATAACCACTGCTACTACTACAACTACTACTACTGCTACTGCTATTTCTTCTTACCGAGCGCTGTGTGGAGATGTCGGGTGATCTTTCCAATCAATATCACATGCATTTCTTTTCTCTCTCAATCACTTCGGCATTCTCTCTCTCTGTCTCTCTCTCTGTACTTCTCACACACCTTACCTCTCTCTCTCTGTCTTTCCATTTCTCTACTTCTCTCTCTGTCTCTTACATCTTTCTGTTTGACTACCTCTCTCTGTGTCTCTCTTCCGCTCTCTCTCTCTCTATCTTGCTACTTCTCTGTCTCTCTCTGTTTCTTTACCTCTTTGTCAGCCTTGTTATCTCTCTCTCTCTCTCTCCTTTCCTTTATTTTCTTCCTAACTACCTCTCACCCTTTTATCTCTCTCTCCCTATCTCTCTGTCTTGTTCTCCCTCTCTCTCTCTCTCTGTCTCTCTACTTCTCTTTGTCTGCCTTGTTATCTCTCTCTCTCCCTTTCCCTTACTTTCTTCCAAACTACCTCTCACCCTTTTATCTCTCACTCTCTCTCTTTTCTCAGACTATCCCTCTCTTATCCAACTTTCTTTGTTTCTCTGTATGTCTTTCTTTCTCTCTCACATCTCACTAACTCTTATTTTCTTCCCATTCTTTTTTCCTTCTCTCTAACCGTCAGTCATTTCACACTATTACCTTATATTTATCCTTCTCTCTCTCTCTCTCTCTCTCAAACTCTCACTCTCTTATTTCAAACTATTCCTCTCTCTCTCTCTCACATTCATCTCAAACTAACCCTCCCTAATTTTCACTGATACTGTCAGTTTCTCTCTCTCTCTGTCTTTATCCTCTTCACTCTATATATTTATATCTTTCTCCCACTAGCACATTCTCTGTCTATCTATCTATTTGTGTGTCTGTCTATGTATCTATCTATTTGTGTCTGTCTGTCTATCTACCTATCAGTGTCTGTCTGTCTGTCTCTATGCCTTTCTATATATCTATCTGTATGTCTGTGTGTCTATCTATCTATATCTATCTCTTTATCTATATGTTTGTCTCTTTATCTATCTATCTATCTATCTATCTGTCTGTCTGTCTGTCTCTATCTATCTATCTGTCTGTCTGTGTGTCTATTATCTATCTATCTACCTATCTGTCTGTCTGTGTGTCTATCTATCTACCTATCTATCTATCTATCTATCTATCTATCTATCTGTCTTTCTGTGTGTCTATCTATATCTATCTCTTTATCTATCTGTTTGTCTCTTTATCTATCTATCTGTCTGTCTGTCTGTCTCTATCTATCTGTCTGTCTGTGTGTCTATTTATCTATCTACCTATCTAACTGTCTGTCTGTCTAACTATCTGTCTGTCTTTGTGTCTATCTATCTATCTATATATCTGTCTTTCTGTGTGTCTATCTATCTATATCTATCTCTTTATCTATCTGTCTCTTTATCTATCTACCTGTCTGTGTGTGTCTCTGTGTACCTATCTGTTTGTGTCTGTCTATCTACCTACATCCAGTAAATCAAACAGAACAGGGACACTTGTCGTTTGGAGACAAGATTATCCTAAGAAACATCTGTAAACAAACTAGACAAAAGCACTGCAGTGAGCACATCTGACACACGTCCTCACTGGCGACATAGTGCACACGCATGTGTGTGTGTGCATGTCTGTGTGTATGCGCATGTGTGAATGTGTACGTCTGTATCTGTGTGTGTGAGCGTGTGTCTGTGTACATGCATAGGTGTGTGTGTGTGTGTGCCTGAGTGCTTTTGCGTATATGTATGTGTGCTCTACAAGTATAATCGTGAGATGTCTGCAGATGCACCACACAAGTGCACGTGCGCATTTTGTGCATGCACATATGTCGGTGTGTGTATATGCATATATCTGTGCTTTGTGTATACCTATGTGTTATGTGTATAGCTGGATGGTGTGTGCTCTTTGAGATGCACGTGTATGTGCATGATCTGCAGGTATGCGTGCAATGCAGTTATATGCATGTGACATGCATGTGAGTGGGAGTGTGCATGTCAATGTATGCATGCGAGTGCAGTGTATGTAAGTGCACATGGTTTCTGGTGTGTGTGTGTGTGTGTGTGTATGTGTGTACATGATTTTGTTTTGTGTTTTGTATGTGTGTGTGCATATTGTGTGTATGTGTATGTGTGTGTGTCTGCATGTGTTTTGTCTGTGTGTGTGTGTGTGTGTTTTGTATGTATGTGTGTGTGCGTATGGGTTGTGTGTGTGTGTGTGTGTGTGTGAGTAATATTTCACTAATATATGTGTGCATGTTTGTGGTATGAGGAATAGACAGAGAGAGTGTATGTATATGTATGAATGAGAAATATGTACATTGCATGTAGTCTGTATACGTATGTAGAGAGTGTGTATGTGCAACGTGTCACTTGTCTGTGCATGCACATGCAGCACACGAGTGAGTTTAAGTGTGTGCATATGGGGTTTGTGTATATGTCTGGGTTATGTGTTCTTGTGTGCGATACAAGCATGTATGTATATGTGTTATGTGTCTACATGCATTGTGTGTGTAACACAAACATGTGTGGTGTGGGCATGGTGCATGCAAAGCTGTGATCAATGCACGTAACATGCATGCATGCATATGCACGTAAACTCACTGACACACACACACACACACACAATAGGTGTGTGTACATCAGTGCAAACCTGTAATGTATGCATAAGCAGTAATCTAATGTATGTACACTAATACATAGATACTTATAGATGTAATCATACACACACGTACATACATATATATATATATATATATATATATATATACACACACATGCATATATATTCTTTTATTTGTTTCAGTCATTTGGCTGCAGCCATGCTGGAGCACCACCTTTAGTCTAACAAATCGACCCCAGGACTTATTCTTTGTAAGCCTAGTACTTATTCTATCGGTCTCTTTTGACAAACCGCTAAGTTATGGGGATGTAAACACACCAACATTGGTTGTCAAGCGATAGTGGGGGGAGACGAACACAGAAACACTAACATACACACAGACATACATACATACATACATTTACATATATATAATGCGATGGGCTTCTTTCAGTTTCCGTCTACCACAAGGCTTCGATTAGCCTGAAGCTATGGCAGAAAACACTTGCCTCAGGTGCTACACAGTGGGGCTGAAGCCACTCCTGCACCTATATATACATTATATATATATACACACACACATACATATGTACATACACACACACCACTTCACACCAACAAACAAATACACAAATAAAGACACATTTACATAAATACATATGTACACACACACTTACATGTATACACACACACACACATATATACACATATTTATACACATATTTATATACATATTTATATACATATTTATATACATTTATATACGCACACATTTATATACATTTATATACGCACACATTTATATACCTATTTATATACATTTATATACACAAATTTATACACATTTATATACACACACATTTAGATACATAGCTAACCAGACGTGTACCTAAATATTGCAGGCTTCTCTATGCATGTGTGCATGTATGGAGAACTGCAATGTGCACATATGCACACATCCTTAGCTCTACATGCCTCATATACATACACAGTGCAAATGACTATTATAGACACACACACACAATCTACATGTATGTCTGTACCATTCAAGTATGAAGAAAGCCTTGTGATGTGTCATTGTAAACAATTTTGTTGATGCAACTTGCACCGACAACTCCAGGCATAAAAACAACAGCAATGAGGGGGAGCCTCCTAAAAGTCACTCAGTCTGCTAGAAATAGCAGTCAAATTGCCTCAAATCACACCCAGACTAATTTAATCGTCTTTTTAATCCTTTTTTTTTTATATTCTTACCATATTTCTGTTGGAATATACCGACTTTGTTTTGATTAGTTTTAAAAGCTATGACAAATTTCCGAAAACAACTGTTGTTATTAAACTGGCGTTTGCAAACATAAATTAGCGTGTTATTTTGGAGGAAGATTTTAATTCGGATTGCTTTAAAACCAGAGGTTTGTTTCACAGAGCTGGGGTTGGCATCAAAAGGGTTAAAAGAAAGGGCATATCAAAAAGGTTAAAGGAAAGGGCATGTTTGACAATACAGTTAGTTGCTCTTCAAACTTTACATTTTAAAACTATTAACCCTTTTCAATGCTCTTCCTCTGCAATAGTTCAGCAAAATTATATTCACATCTACATACCTATCTGTGCAACTAGCTGTCTGTCTGTGTCAGCCTATCTATCTGTCTGTCTATCTACATACCTATCTATGTGTCTGTCTGTCTTTCAATCTATCTATCTATCTCTGTATTTATTTTTCTCTCTATCTATCTACTTATCTCTATCTATCTATTTATTTCTGTCTGTCTTTATTTGTCTCTCTCTGTATCTATTTATTTCTGTCTGTCTTTATTTGTCTCTCTCTGTATCTATCTATGTATTATCTCTCTTTCACTCTCTATCTATCTGTCTGCCTGTCTATTTATTCCTCTCTCTCTAGTTATTTATCTATCTATCTATCTGTCTGTCTTTATTTCTCTCTCTCTCTCTCTCTCTCTGTATTATCTCTCTTTCACTCTCTATCTATCTATTTATCAATCCCATGGTCGTTTATTACTGAAAGGGGTTCTATACCCTTTACTCCATATATATATATTCTTTTATTTGCTTCAGTACCCGAAATTCAAAGGGCCAGCCTAGTCACATTCAGCACATCACATTGAATTTCCCTGAGAACTATGTTAAGGGTATATGTGTCTGTGGAGTACTCAGCCACTTGCATGTTAATATTCCAAGCAGGCTTGTTCCGTTGATTGGACCAGCAGAAACTCTTGGCATTGTAACTGGTGGCATGTCACGTAAGAGTGCCACTGCAGTGTCGCATAAGAGCATCCAACATACTCTGTGGAGTGGTTGGTGTTAGGAAGGGCATCCGGCCGTAGAAAACACGTCAAAGAAGACCGTGGAGGCTGGCGCAGTCCCTGCCAGGCTTACCAGCTCTGGTCACACCGTCCAACTCAGGCTGGCATAGGCAACAGACGTTAAGTGATGATGATGATGATGATACATGCATGCACACCTAGAACAGATACAGACACACACATACACACACAAAGAGACAGACAGACACACACACATACACACAGAGACAGACAGACAGACAGACACACACACATACACACAGAGACAGACAGACAGACACATACACATACACACAAAGAAACAGACAGACAGACACATACACACACACATACACACAAAGAGACAGACAGACACACATACACACAAAGAGACAGACAGACATACACACACACACATACACACAGAGACAGGCAGACACAGACACACACACACATACACACAGAGACAGGCAGACAGACACACACACATACACACAAAGAGACAGGTAGACAGACACACACACACACAGACAGACAGGCAGACAGACAAACACACACACACAAGAAGACAGACAGACAGACACACGCACATAGAAAGAGACACACATGGAGGGAGACACACACACACACAAGAAGACAGAGAGACAGACACACACAGATAGAAAGAGACAGCCAGACAGGCACACACACACACACATTGAAGTCATGACTCCGAACAGCACAACAGTTGCAGTGGTTGTGTTTATTGATTGCAAATCTGGAAAAGCCCACAAATGTCGATGATGTCAGCAAAAATAATAACACTTTGGTTCATAATTCTACATGCAGAAAATTTGTATGATTGTCTTAGGCACAGGTGTGGCTGTGTGGTAAGAAGTCTGCTTCCTTACCTCAGGGTTCCAGGTTCAGTCACACTGCATGACACCTTGGGCAAGTGTCTTCTACTATAGTTTCAGGCCAACTAAAGCCTTGTGAGTAGGTTTGGTAGATGGAAACTGAATGAAGCCCCTTGTGTTTGTGTGTGTGTGTGTGTGTGTGTGTATGAATATATGTGCATGTATATATGTAAGTGCAAGTGTGTGTGTCTTTGTGTCTGTGTTTGTTCCCCCCACCACCCACCACACGACAACCAGTGTTGGTGTGTTTACGTCTCCCATCACTTAGCAATTCAGCAAACGAGACCGATAGAATACATGCCAAGCTTTAACAAAAAAATAAGTACCGGGCTTGATACGTCTGACAAAAATTCTGCAAGGTGGTGCCCCAGCATGGTCACAGTCTAATGACTGAAGCAAGTAAAAGATGAAGAGCATAGACTCGAAACGTAAAAGACTTTTACATTTTTCCTGAGTGTCAAACTAATACACTTGCTTGTTGCTCCCTCATCTGTCTTTATCTTTTGTTTTTCTGTAAATTTCAACTATATATATATGTGTGTGTGTGTATATATATATATATATAAAATCAGAACAGACCTGGGGCTTAAGAAAAACAAAATGGCAATCGCTGCAGCAGCACAAACCGTTAAACCAACCCTAAGATGACTACCACCACCACTGCTGCATAGGGAAAAGACAGGATGGTCATGGTTGGAATACTCTAGATTATAAATCTGCTTGGTCAGGTACAACCTAGGGCTAAACCCCACCACCACCAGTACCATCATCAGCATCCCCACAACCGCTACCATGAGCAGCAGCTGCAGTAGCACTACCACCACCATCATAATTACAAACAGCAGTACCCCACCTAGCACCATCACAACCACCATCGCACCACCACCACCATTAGTGTGATGATGACTACCATCATCAGCTGCAGTACTAGTGCCACCACCACTACTACTACTACCACTACTACCACTACTACCACTAGCAACAGCAGTAACTAATAAACATCAATTGTTTGTGAAAGTGCTTCAAATACATATGATTTGGAAAAGAAGAGTCAACAGAATTAATTCTACATGTTGTAATTACTCAAAGAAAACAGAGCCACTGTGACCATACATTTCTTTAAAGTACAGCTTGCTCTGGCTGGAACAATGAAGAGATAATGCGGTCACCATCATCATCACTATCGTTACTGTCGCTATCATCATTGTCACTATCATCATCATCGTCATCATCATCATCATCACCACTACCATCATCATCATCATCATTGCCACAATCACCATCATCATCGTCATTTTGCTGAGAGATTTTCCTATGGAAGGCATGATATTAGAGTAACAAATGGCCTCTCCCTCAGAGTAAAAGGCAGATTGCATATAATATCTATGTATGAACAGCTCTGCTACATGGCAGTGAAACATGGGCTGTGACCACAGAGGACATGCAAAAACTTGAAAGAAATGAAGCTACCATGCTTTGCTGGATGTGCCATGTCAGTGTGCATGTATGACAGAATGTTAGTGCCTTGAGAGAAAAACTGGACATAAGAGGCATCATATGTGGTGTGCAAGGGAGACGACTGTGCTGGTATGGTCATGTGATGCGTATGGATGAGGACAGCTGTGTAAAGAAGTACTGTTCTCTAACTGTGAAGTGAACCTGTGGAAGTGGAGGACCTTGGAAGACATGAGATGAGGTGGTTAAGCATGATGTTTGAATTTTGGGCCTCATGGAGGCAATGACGATTGACCAAGATCTTTGGCGATATGCTGTGCTCAGAAGACTTGTCAAGCCAAGTGAAATCATGGCCATGGCCTATGCTGGTGACACATACTGGCACCTGTGCTGGTGGCATGTAACAAGCACCCATTACACTCTTGGAGTGGGTGTCATTAGAAACGGCTTCCACCTGTAGAAATCATGCCACATCAGAATGGAACTTGGTGCAGCTCTCTGGCTTATCAGTTCCAATCAAACTGTCTAACTCATGCCAGCATGGAAAGCAGACATTAAATGTAGATTTGCAAAGTACTCGGTGACCCTGTCAATGCAGGTGCCACTTAAAGGCACCCAGTCCACACTGTAAAGTGGTTGGTGTTCAGAAGGGCATCCAGCTGTAAAAATCCTGCCAAAACAGTCGCAGAAGTCTGGTGCAGGCTTCTGCCTGGCTGGCTCTTGTGAAACCATCCCACCTATGCTAGCATGGAAGGCAAAGGTTGAATAATGAAGATGGTGTGTATATATATATATATATATATATATATATATATATACATATATACGACGAGCTTCCTTCAGTTTCCGTCTACCAAATCCACTCACAAGACTTTGGTCGGCCCGAGGCTATAGTAGAAGACACTTGCCCAAGATGTCACACAGAGGGACTGAACCTGGAACCATGTGGCTGGTAAGCAAGCTACTTACCACACAGCCACTCCTGCCCCTAAATACACACACACACACACAAACCAATATGACACATAAAAGAAGATCAGAGAATAGCCTAATCAGGATTGAAACAGAAACCAGGACTACAAAGCAGCATGTTCGTATACACAAGTCAAATAATGATAATAATAATAATAATAATAATGATAATAATAATAAAAATAATAAGAATGATGATGATGATAATAATACACTTATACAGATGTAAAATGAAATATATCTATAAATAACATGTCAAAAATATAGATTGTGTGTGTACACATATATAAACATATCTGTACTTCTACATGAAAATATGTGCGAATATGTGTGTATGTGTGTGTACGTATATATATATATGTATGTCTGTGTGTGTAAAGGGCTGCTGTATATATGTGTGCGTGTGTTTGTCTGTGTCTGTACAGTTATATGTATGTGCAATGATTGATAGATAGCAATAGACAACTTGTCTCATGATGATTTGAGCACCACAACAGAAGCCAGTCAGCAGTCTGAGGAACTGGACAAAGCAATCTAATTACTGACAGTGTGGTAAGGAGATGATGGCATTGAAATGGTCAACAAGTGAGAGAGAGAAAGAGAGAGAGTGTGTTTTATATATATATGTATGTATGTAGATAGACAGGCAGGCATATGGTTGGCAAGCTAGATAAATAGATAACAAAAGGCTATTAGATAGATAGGTATACAGATAGGGAGATTGACTTATGGACAGATAGAGCTATTGATAGATAGACAGATAGACCTATTCATAGACAGATAGATAGATAGGCCTATTGACAGATAGACCTATTGATAGACAGATAGACAGATATATAGATAGATAGAGAGAGAGAGAGATAGGCAGAGAGGCAGACAGATAGATAGACAGATGGATAGATAGGCCTATTGATAAACAGATAGACCAATGGATAGACAGAAAGACAGATAGATAGATAAATAGATAGAAAGGCTATTAGATAGATAGGTATACAGATAGGGAGATTGACTTATGGACAGATAGATCTATTGATAGACAGATGGATAGATAGATAGGCCTATTGATAGACAGATAAACTGATAGACCGACAGATAGACAGCAAGATAGATAGATAGATAGGCCTATTGACAAATAGACCTATTGATAGACATATAGACCGATAGATAGATAAGATAGAAAGATAGATAGATAGATAGACCTAATGATAAACAGAAAGACAGTAAGATAGATAGATAGATAGACTTATTGATAGGTACACAGAATTATTGATAGATAAATAGATATATAAATTGATAAACAAGAGTCACAGGTGGTGGTAGAAATACTTAAAGAAACAGATAGAAAGATTGTTAAAGATAAAAAGGAGACGAGGTGGTGGTGGTGGGGGGGCGCTATGTTGAAGGATATTTGTAGCAAACAGGATCTGCAATCCTATGAAGTAAGGATAATGGGGAAGTAGCATAAAAGAGAAGGGGAGGGACGTGGGGGTGGTAGTGAGAGAGGAGGGGGGCAGAAATGAAAGATCAAAGTAACTGTGAGGAGAGATACAAAAAAAATGGATGGTGAATTGATGAGGGAAGGGAAAGAGGAGGATGGAGGTAAAAGACAGGAACAGAAGAAAGTGATGTGTAGATGAGATGGATACAGAAGAAAGGCTATGAAGGAATGAAGGAGAGAGAGTGAGGGTGGGAGGGCTAGAGAAATACAGAGTGTGAGGGTGGGAGGGAAAGGGAGATACAGAGAGAGAGAGTGAGGGTGGGAGGGAAAGAGAGAGAGAGAGTGAGGGTGGGAGGGAAAGAGAGATACAGGGAGAGAGTGAGGGTGGGAGGGAAAGAGAGATACAGGGAGAGAGTGAGGGTGGGAGGGAAAGAGAGACACAAAGTGAGGGTGGGAGGGAAGAGAGAGAGAGAGAGTGAGGGTGGGAGGGAAAGAGAGATAGCGGGTGGGAGAGAGAGAGAGAGATAGCGGGTGGGGGAGAGAGAGAGAGAGAGCATTGGGAAAATGCTTTGCCGGAATTTCTTCCAGCTCAGTGTTTCTGAGTTCAAATCCTGCAGGGGTTGACTTTGCTTTCATCTTTCTGAGGTCGATGATATTATGCAGTAAGTTGAACTCCAAGGTCAGTGTAATCAAATAATCCCCCTCTTACTATAAAACAGCTGGCCTTGCGACAAAAACTGAAACCATTTTTACTACCATTATTATTATTATTATTATTATTATTAATAATAGTATTATCAATGTTGCATTAACAAAGCCTGGGTCCTTGAAGAAACAATTGACTTGTGCCAAAATTCTTGACAATAATGTCTGCTAATTCTTACCAGAACTTTCTTTTTGGCATTGGAGAACAAAAACCACTCTTGTTTCCATGCCAAAGAAGGAGGGAAATCCTGTACGTGATCGCTCCTCATGCCAGGAACAACAGACCGCCAGGTCTTAGATAACACAAAGTGCTACCATCATCATCATCATCATCATCATCAGCGTTTGATGTCCACTTTTTCCATGCTCGCTTGGGCCAAACCGAATTAAAGCAAATTTCCTACAGCTGGATGCTCTTCCTGTCACCAACCCTCGATTGTTTCCAAGCAAGGTAATATTTCCCTGGTGCCTTGCTGTACTCAAGAAGATTCATCTGCCATAGCAGAATTGGTACCGGTGCTGGTGCCACTTGAAAAGCACTTGTGTTGGTGCCACCTAAAAAACACTTGTGCTGGTGCTATATTAAGAACGCTTGTGCTGGTGCCATGTTATGAGCACTGTGCTGATTCCACCTAAAAACCACTCGCCCAATCAGGGAATTGAACCCATGATTTAGCGATTGTGAGTGCAACACCCTAACCACCAGGCCACGTGTCTTCACATCACATAATATAGCCAGAGAAAACTGCTAAAGAGATGGAATGGTCAGGATGGTCACAGTTGGATTGTCTTCGATGCTAAGTGTGCGCAAGCTGGACTTAAACAATAATGGTGATAGGGAGGGGTCTTTCAACCCCCCCCCCTGGTGCTAGGGAAGTAAAGCAGTCACAAACCAAAGAGAGAGCCTTTATGCAGTTACTCAACCTGCTAGAGACAGCAGCTGAATCTCGCCTGAATCACACTTTACCATCTGATTAACAGGACACATTACACAATATAAATATAGTCATAGAAAACCACAAAAAGCACAGGTTGGTCACAGCTGGGTTGTCTTTGATAATAAATGTGCTTGAGCCAGGGTTAGACAATAGCAGGGTGGGGGAGGTGGTGTTCTTGTCCTACTGAACTGTTGAAGTAAAGTGAAGGTGGAAGTGCATATGGATATATTGTGAGGTGGGAGGTGCCAGTCATACTGAGCAACCTGACCACCACACCAAAGTTGGTGTCCTTTAGAAGATCCAGGTTATGATCAAAGGCATTCCAACCGTGACCATACCACAAAGTCAGACAGCAAAACTAATTAATACATTCAGAATCAAAGATGACTCTCCTATGTCCCCACCACCACCGTCCTACAGTTAGTTCCATCAGCAATGATGATAATGGTAATGGTGATGTCCTAAAGAACATTATCTAACCTCCTTCCTGTCAATTTCCGGTATTGTGTTTACCATAGAAAGGGTTATTATATTTATTAACCCATTAGAAGTTAGACAGGCCATGTCCTGCCTCTTACACCTACCCTTCAATGTCATTCTTGGGAAGCCAGAGGTTGTACCAGGTGACCCCTGTTGTACTCTTTCGCCCCAACTTTCTTTTACGCTTTCTTCCTGTTTCTTGAGTAATGCTGCGATGGACTGGCATCCTGTCCAGCTGGGGGGAACACATACGCTACAGAAACTGGGAAACTGGGCCCATGAGCCTGGCTAGGCTTAAGAAGGGTGCATAAAAATAATCTGAATGCTGAAAGGTTAAAGCAGCAAGTGTAATCATTGTTAGTGCATTGGATAAAATGCTTTGAGACAGAATGTAAAGAGCCAGATGAACTGAGTTCAAATTCTACTAAGGTCACCTTTGCTTTTTCTCCTACTCAAAGTCTATGAAATAAAGTACCAGTTGAGTACAGGAAGGTGAAGTGGGTGCAATAGCCTCAGGTAATTCTTTTTCCTTAAAAACAAAATGCTAGCTTTGTGTCTAAATTAAAAACCATTGCCATTATTAGTACTAAGGTAAAGTCGGCAAGCTGGCAGAATTGTTAGCACGCTGGGCAAGATGCTTAGCGGTATTTCACCTGTTCCTACATTCTGAGTTCAAATTCTGCCAAGGTTGACTTTTGCCTTGCATTGTTTCAGAGTTGATAAATTAAGTTGGGGGGGGGGGGGGTCGATGTAATCGACTAGTCCCCTCTCCCCAAAATTTCAGACCTTGTGCCTTTAGTAGAAAGGTAAGGGTGGCAAGCTGGCAGAACCATTAACAAATTCCGCCGAGGTCGACTTTGCCCTTCATCCTTTCGGGGTCGATATAATCGACTTAATACCTATGTCTGTCTTTGTTTGTCCACTCTGTGTGTAGCCCCTTGTGGGCAGTAAAGAAATAAGAACCATTAACAGGTCTACTCTGCTTTTCGTCCCTTATATTTTTTTTTGGGGTGGGGGTCAATAAATGAAGTACCTGCTGAACACTGGTAGTGGTGGTGGGGTTTAATGTAATTGACTTAACCTCTTCCCCCTCCACCCAAGTAACTGGCCTTGTGCCAAAATTTGGCATCCTTATTAGTTAGTACAAAGGTAACGAGGCTGGCAGAACCATTTGCACATCGGACGAAGCGCTAAGCGGTATCTCTTCTGGTTTCACATTGAGTTCAAACACTGCCGAGGTCAACTTTGCTTTCCATCCTAAAATCAAATACCGCTCAAGTACTGGGGGTCAATGTAATCATCTTGCCCCCACCCCTAATGATGTGCCAAAAGTTTCAAAGAATTATCATTGTTATTATTATTATTATATTATTATTATTATTATTATTATTAATGTTTTTGCTGTATCATAAACTGAAGATTAGACATCACAAGCGAGAACTGTTGACCTTCTCCGGTTCACATTTCACCTGAACATATCAATCAAATCAAGTGAGGAGTTTCTATGCTGTCTCTTCACTTGCTAGAAATAGCAACCGAATCACTTTATCTACAATGATTGGACAAATGCTGATGTGTGTGTGTGTGTGTGTGTGTGTGTGTGTGTGACAGAGGGAGATATAATGAGAGAAATGGACAAATAAGGGAAGAGACAGGAAATAACACGATAAAAAAATAGAGAGAGACAATAGGACAGACAAATTGCTAGAGAGAGAGAGAGAGAGGGAGAGCCAGACAGAGGAAGTGAGATAGTCAGAGTAAAGAAGAAGTAGGAGGGAGAGGTAGGTAAAGAGAGAGAAATAGCTAGAGAGAGAGAGATATAGATAAAGAGACAGATAGATAAATAGGCAAAGAGAGATAGACTGATAGATAGACAGATAGATAGACAAACAGATAGATAGGTGTATATATATATATATATATATAGATAGAGACAAAGAGATAGATAGGTAATATATATATATATATATATAGATAGAGACAAAGAGATAGATAGGTATATATATATATATATATATATATATAGATAGAGACAAAGAGATAGATAGGTATATATATATAGAGAGAGAGAGAGACAAAGAGATAGATAGGTATATATATATATAGAGAGAGAGAGACAAAGAGATAGATAGGTATATATATATATATAGAGAGAGAGACAAAGAGATAGATAGGTATATATATATATATATATATATAGAGAGAGAGAGAGAGAGACAAAGAGATAGATAGGTATATATATATATATAGAGAGAGAGAGAGAGAGAGAGACAAAGAGATAGATAGGTATATATATATATATATATATATAGAGAGAGAGAGAGATAGATAGATAGATAGTGAAAGAGATAGAGAGTGTTCAATAACATAGAGACATTAGATGGGCTGCCAGAATTTTTTTTGAAAGAAAAATGAAATACTAAATGTATTGGGGGTATGTGTGTCTGTGTGTGTGTGGTAGTGATGTGAGATCAATAAGAGGAATAGAGTTGTGTCTAGCCAGGATGGAATGTGAAAAGAAGTGAGATTTAATTTGCACGTACACAATGGAAACATGAAATATAGTCACTTCGATATTATACAGACTCGACAAGACAGACTTTCTTGACATTTTTTACATTAATTGTACAGAAGAAGAACAACAACAGCACCAGCTGCAGTAGCAACAATACTTGCAGCAACGATAATAACAATAAAAGCAACAGTAACAACAACAGCAATAGCTGCAATGGTAACGAAATAACAGCACCAATAATACTAACAACAAACATTAGTAGCAACAGGGGCTGTAACTCTGATTAACAACTTCAACCACGACAAACTAACACTACTACTACTACTATTATTGAATGAGGGAGCAGTGCATGCCATCAAAGTGACACTGGGGTAAAATATACGAAGCCCAATATACCCATCATGACTACCCGTCTGATAAGGGTACACCAGGCACATGCATCACAACCATATGTGCGCGACAGGGCGATCTCATATCAAGATAAACTGCGCATAACCTTGCAGGTGGGGGCCCAGTTAGAATTTTCTTCTGGTCGAGTAACCCATCCCACTCAAAAGGTCCTAGAATAAAGATTATTTAAGAATGTTGAACGAACCAGCCATGTTTCCAAAGGTGAATTATCCAAACCTCCAAGAATTCCTTTCAAACACATGGCTATGATGCTCCCCCACTACTTCAGGATCAGAAATGCACGTATCATCAGCCACTAAGGGACATGGTCAACTGGTTTAAGGTCAAACAACTGACAAGCAAATCTGTGTTATTGAGCAGAATATTCGAATGTTTGTGTTGCCCATAAGCTCCCTCCCTCCATCAATTCGTCGTTACCTGCACAGGTGCACAAGTGAGCCGCACGTCAGGTGTTGAAACGACGACAGAGCAACATAAAATGAGGTGTTTTGCTCAGAAACACAAAGCACTGCCCAGTCTGCGGATTGAACCCCTGATCTAGTGATTTGTGAATGCAACACTCTTACCACTAGGCCATGCACTTTCAGGTGTAGGCCTGGCTGAGTGGCTAAGAACTTCACTTTGTAACTACATGTGTGGCACGTGGGGAAAATGTCTTCTGCTGTAGCCCTGGGCTGACCAAAGTCCTGTTAGTGGATTTTGAGATAGAACCTGAAAGAAACTCATTGTGTGTATGTGCATGTGTGTGTGTATGTGTGTAAATATTATCATCATCATTTAACGTCCATCTTCCATGCTGGCATGGGTTGAACAGTTTTGGAGGATCTCATGAATCAGGGGACTACATCAAGGTCAGCTGCCTGCTTTGGTTTGGTTTCTAGTTCTAGATGCCTTCCTAATGCTAACCTTTTTATATAATGGACGGGCACACACACACACACATCATCATCATCATCATCATCGTTTAGCGTCCGCTTTCCATGCTAGCATGGGTTGGATGGTTCAACTGGGGTCTGGGAAGCCAGAAGGCTGCACCAGGCCAAGACTGATCTGGCAATGGTTCTACGGCTGGATGCCCTTCCTAACGCCAACCACTTCGTGAGTGTAGTGGGTGATTTTTACGTGCCACTGGCACAGGTGCCAGACGAGGCTGGCAAACGGCCACAATCGGAGGGTGCATTTTACGTGCCACCGGCATAATAATAAAATAAAAATAAATAAAATAAATAAATGCACCCCTTTAAAGCCTAGCCAGGCTCATGGGCCCAGTTTCCTAGTTTCTATGGCGTATGTGTTCTCCAGCTGGATGGGACACCAGTCCATCGAAGCGTTACTCATTTTTGCCAGCTGAGTGGACTGGAGCAACGTGAAATAAAGTGTTTTGCTGAAGAACACAATGCGTCGCCCGGACCAGGAATCGAAACCACAATCTTACGATCATCGTGCTGACACCCTAACCCCACTAAGCCACGTGCCTCCACTCACACATACATAGATGTATATTTCTTATGTGTGTGTGTGTGGGGGGGGGGGTGCACATGCCTTTATGTAAATGTTGGCTTGTTTCAATTTCCCAACTTAGCAATTTGGCAAAAAGAGACTGATAGAAATAAGTATCGGACTTAAAAACAAGCACAGGGGTCGATGTTCATTGACTAAAACGCTTTGAGGTGGTGCTCCAGCATGGCCACTGACCAATAAATTGAAAACAAGCAAAAGTATAAGAGGATAAAAGGATACAAACAAAACACACACTATTTCCAGTGCTGACTTTATTTACATGAGAAGTGGTTGGCACAGCTGGATTGGCAGTGGGGACGATGTTGATTCATTTGTTGAAATATCTCTTGAATTCCCTCTTGACAATATTTCCAATGAAATATATTGCTGTTGTCTCAAGCAATTATGAATATAATCAAGAATTCCTATGAATTCTGTGAAAATGGCTAATTGGTGCACTCAATCATTCCGTGACCCTATTGTTTAATTAAATAATATGCTGTCCACCATGTTTCAATTAATTTCGAAAATAATTAAGAATTTGGATGTAGGCTTTGGGAAAATAACTGACTATACTATACATCATTAAGCTGGTGTTTGAGATGTATGGGAAGTTCTTGCCTAAAATTATGATGGAAACGGATTAATTTAAATACATACAGTAACAAGCATGGCCATGGGTTCAGTTCTCAGATTTGGTACATGTTGTGTTCTTGTGCAAAACATTTGTATTTGTGTGATTGCTTCAAAGTCTGACATGAGGTGCACTTGTGCATGAAGTGTCGATTTGAAGGAATGAATTTATGCGTAGCACAAACATTTGATTCATCATCATCATCATCATCGTTTAACGTCCGTTTTCCGCGCTAGCACGGGTTGGACGGTTCGACCGGGGTCTGGGAAGCTAGGGGCTGCTCCAGGCTCCAGTCTGATCTGGCAGTGTTTCTACAGCTGGATGCCCTTCCTAACGCCAACCACTCTGTGAGTGTAGTGGGTGCTTTTTACGTGCCACCTGCACAGGAGCCAGGGGGGGGTCTGACATCGGCCACGATCGGATGGAGCTTTTAACGTGCCAGTGGCACGGAAGCCCCCCAAGGTGGCGCTGGCATAGTTCGGATGGTGCTTTTTATGTGCCACCGGCACAGAAGCCAGTCGGGGCGGCGCTGGCATCGGCCACATTCGGATGGTGCTTTTTATGTGCCACCGGCACAGAAGCCAGTTGGGGCGGCACTGGCATTGGCCACGTTCGGATAGTGCTTTTTATGTGCCACCGGCACAGAATCATCCGTGTCATTGCTCACTTCCTAACCATGAGATTATTATCCCACTTGGTTTACAAGTGTGATGGTGGGGTTTGCAATAGTCATGGGGCATCTGGTCATGGGAAGCTCTGCCCCAGAACACTCTCTCTCTCATCTGATCTATTGTCTGGAGATGAGAAACATGAGACTCAGCTCAGAGTAGCAACATTTAGTGAAGTTTCAAGCATCCAATATAAATCTCTGCATCCTGTATTAAATACATACGATTCTGTGTACCACAACACACACACACAAATATATACATACATACCACAAATGTATACACATACAGATGATTCCAGAGAGACAAGAATACGGTTTCTAAATACGTTATACAAACAACATTGGGCAAACAATAACTAAACTAACAAACAAAAATAATATAAAAAAAAACAAACCAAAACAAGGACTTGGAACAACAGTTAAATGAAATGGTCATCTATTGGTCAGTTGATATATAAATCTGAAGTGGTCCAAATCAACTAAGTGGCCTATAGAACTTTGCTCTAATTGGTCATCAATGAAATATCAATGTAAGACGAACTTTCATAAATAAGATAACATACTCTCAGCGAGTCTGTATGTATGTGTGTGTGTGTATATATATATATATGTATGTATGTGTGTATATATATATATATATATATATATATTGTGTGTGTGTATATATGTGTGTGTGTGTGTGTGTATGTGTGTATATATGTGTGTATGTGTGTATATATGTGTATGTGTGGTGTGTATATATATAATATGTGTGTGTATATATATATGTATGTGTGTGTGTGTATATAATATATGTGTGTGTGTATATATATATATGTGGTGTGTGTGTGTGTATATTATATATGTGTGTGTGTATATATAATGTGTGTGTGTGTAATATATATATGTGTATGTGTGTATATATATATGTGTATGTGTGTATATATATATATATATATATGTGTATGTGTGTATATTATATATATGTGTATATATATATATATATGTGTATGTGTGTATATATATATATGTGTATTGTGTATATATATATATGTGTGTATATATATATATATATGTGTATGTGTGTATATATATATATGTGTATGTGTGTGTATATATATATATATGTGTATGTGTGTATATATATAATATGTGTGTGTATATATATATATATATGTGTATGTGTGTGTATATATATATATGTGTATAATATATATATGTGTATATATATATTATGTATGTATATATATGTGTATGTATGTGTGTGTAATATATATATATATAATATATATATTTTTTTTTTAGCTGAATTACCCGGCGTTGCCCAGGCTACTGCTGTTCTTATTATGATTAGTAAACAATAAATATGAAGATATATATTTTTTTTTCTCATAATTATTTCAAAATATCTATACTTAGTCAAAAAAATATCCAAATTGTAAAGATAATAGAATTTAGAACTGAAAAATCTGTCAATCTTGAAGCACCTCAGGGTAAACAATATTCATTGTGTAAATTTTTGTTGTTGTCCAAATGAATAAATTGTGGCTGCTTCCAACTCGTGAGCAACCAACAAAGAGTTGACCGTGGGAGAAGCATGTAGCAGAGAGATCAAGTTAGTCTAACCACCTTGAGGGATTGACTCTGAGATTTACTAATTGAAATACCAAAACTTAGTCTGACTAGAAACTGAAGACTCTTAAATTCAAATGGAACATCTGTAGGTATGAGAGGAGATTTTGGAATGAAGATTGTTATGATTGTTGCCTGCAGGACATGGGGCTTCATGGAAGTAACAATTAAGCGAGTTCCATTATGCAAATGAGATGAGTCAAGATTCCTAAGCAACATAATGGTAGCATGCAGCTTTAGTGTCAAGTTATGCGCTCATGTAAAAAGGGAGAAAGCAAAGACTGAAAAAATGTATGTATGTATATATATATACATATATATATATATATATATATATATAGGCGCAGGAGTGGCTGTGTGGTAAGTAGCTTGTTTACCAACCACATGGTTCCGGGTTCAGTTCCACTGCGTGGCACCTTGGGCAAGTGTCTTCTACTATAGCTTCGGGCCAACCAAAGCCTTGTGAGTGGATTTGGTAGACGGAAACTGAAAAGAAGCCCGTTGTATATATGTATATATGTGTGTGTTTGTCCCCCTAGCATTGCTTGACAACCGATGCTGGTGTGTTTATGTCCCCATTACTTAGCAGTTCGGCAAAAGAGACCGATAGAATAAGTACTGGGCTTACAAAAAGAATAAATCCCGGGGTCGAGTTGCTCGATTAAAGGTGGTGCTCCAACATGGCCGCAGTCAACTGACTGAAACAAGTAAAAGAGTAAAATACACACAAACACATTAACAGAGCAAACTTATAAAGAGCCCAAAGGCACAAGATATTAAAGGAGAAAAAGTATGGTGTTACAAGTCCGACAGCTGTTTCTGGGGGCTCGGAGTTACTTCATAATGTTGGCAGATGTAGTTTACCAGAATATGCAACCAATAATGAAAGCAAATAAACATAGGATAGACCTGGCTTCCCTCTCCAGGGAGGAGAGATACAAATCTCCATAGTTTCTCCCCTTTAATTTTGTCTGTCTTTCTAGTCTATGTCAGTTTGCACTGTTAATATATGCATATCTATATATTTGTATATATATTTACACTTGTACTTCATCATATGAAAATTTTCCATCTTTGCTTTCTCTCTATTTACATGTATACATGTTTGTATATTTTATATATCAAACCCAAGCAGTTTCATTTGTTTATTTGCATCATTGTCTTTCTCTCTCTATATATAATTACATATACATATTGTATATATTATCATATATCATTAACAAATCAACACTATCATATATTATCATATCATTAAGAAGACAATACTACCATATATTATATTAACATACCTATACTATCAAACATTATCATATCATTAAAATCCTTACACTATCATATATTATAATACCATTAACAAGCCTATACTATCAAATATCATTAACAAGCCTGTACTACCATATATTATGTCATTAACAAGCCTCTACAACTATAAATTATAATATCATTAACAGACCAACACTATTATATATTATCATATCATTAACAAGCCTACACTACCATACATTATCATATCATTAACAAGGCTCTATTATCATATATCATTAACAAGCCTATACTACCATATATTATGTCATTAACAAGCCTACACTACTATATATTATCATATCATTAACAAGCCTACACTACCATATATTATTATATCATTAACAAGCCAACAGTACCATACATTATAACATCAACAGACCAACGCTATCATATATTATCATATCATTAAGAAGCCTACACTACCATACATTAACAAGCCAACTGTTGCATGTTATCAAGTAATATCGACAAAGCAACTCTATAATCTGTTACATACAACAAAGCAACTCTCTCATGTCTACTCTATTATCAAGGAGCCTCCTCTGTTATATATTAACATATTATTAATGTAGTCTAGTGTATGATATCTGTATAATGCCATTGATAAGCCTACTTTATTGTGTATTATATCTTTAATGAACTAGAGTAAGCCTGTGCTATCGTATATTATAAACACGATTGTATCTATTTTATTCTATATTATGAACATGCTATTGTAAACCTTCTCTATCAAATGTTACCCTGAAACAAATACAGCCTGTGTGATAACACCTAGTGTGTGTGTTTAATCTGCGTGTGTGTGTGTGGATGTATGTGAATGTGTATGTGTGAAAGAATGTGTGTGTGTGTATTTGAGTGTATGTGTATGTGTGTAGGAGTGTGCGTGTGTATATGAGTGAAAGAATGTGTGTGTGTATTTAAGTATGTGTGTATGAGTGTGTGTAGGATTGTGTGTGTGTGTAGGAGTGTAAGTGTGTGAATGTGTGCATACATGTGGGTAGGAGTGTACATGTATGTGTGCAAGAATGTGTATGTGAGAGTGTGTGTGTGTGTATGTATGTGTGAGTGTGTGTGAATGTGTATATATGTGTGGGTAGGAGTGTGCATGTGTATGTATGTGCAAGGATGTGTATGTGAGAGAGTGTGTGTGTAGGAGTGTACATGTATGTATGTGTGCAAGAGTGTGTGTGTGTGTGTGAGTCTGAAAAACAGAGTGAACATGTGTGTGTGTTTGAGTGTATGTAAGTGCGATGAGTGAGCGTTTACATGTGTATGTGCATATGTAAACAGATTAAGATCGAGTGACTGAGTAAGTGTAACTTAGAGGGAGAGAGAGACTCAAAGAAACGGCCAACCCTTACGATGCCATTCTAACACTAACACTACACAACAGATTTGAAGAAAGAACAAAAAAAAAAAAACCAAAAAAAAACGAGAAAATTATAAAGCAACATGCAAAACCACAAAAAAAAAACCACGTAAAATTTCAAAAAAAAAAAAACAAAACCCTAACAAAAATCCAAGAATTTCCAAAGCAAACCAAATAAATTATATATTTTGTGTTTTTGAGAAAATTTGGTTGGATTGTTTCCTTGTTCTTCTTGGGAATCTGCTTCGGTTTTTTTTTTTTTTTATATTTCAATTAAATATCAATCAATTTTATTTAGGTTTCTAATGCTTTCATCTGGAATTATCTGCAACAGCTTCGGGTCATGATGTAGAGATGATGAAACACTTCAGAGAAGACCGAGAGTAAGAAAGGAGGCAAACGCAAACACACACACTTTAGATATACAGGCGTTCCATAAGTAATGTAACATCTAAACAGTTATTCTTTCTCAATATCCTAGCGCCAATACGATTATGGAGTATAAGGTGTCATCTATCTATCTATCTGTCTACATTGTGTGTATGCATGTCTATATATACATATAAATATATATAAAGTTAATCCAAACAAGAAAGCACAAAAAAACACAACAATGCGAGGACGTGGAACAAATATAGTATTATTGGATGCTCAGGAAAGAAGGAGGGTTTAACGTTTCAAGCAGAGCTCTTCGTCGGAAACATAGAAGGAAAGATCCAGAGAAGGGAAGACAGAGGAAAAAAAAAATCCCCAACGGTACATACGCGGTCACAGTGAACAGGTCACAGTCTCAAAGTGATGGAAATATTTTGGCAAATTGAATTTAAATGTTGAAGTGAATCTAACGGTTTTTGTGTGTTTTAAATGGCTTATAAACACCTTCCACGCTGCAATTCCAGCACATGATCTCAGATTAGGTCACTTGCTATGCAAGTACATTTCCATAATATATATATATATTTATACAAATATGTATGCAAACACATATATGAATGTATACATACACATATGGCTGTATATATTACATATATGTATACATACACATGCAGAGATGTATATATAACACATATGTACATACATACGTGTGTTGTATATATATATATATATATGTATACATAGACATGTATCTATGTGCACATACACATGTCTATACATACACACACATGTATGTATCTACATATATAGACATCCGTATTTATCTATCTACATTTAGCAGCACATCTAGGTTTCTATCAATCTACACCCATACTTCTCTACCTGTCTGTCAAGTTATTTCTCTCTCCCTCTCTATCTTACAGACAGACCTCTCCCTATTAACCTATCACCATCCAGTTGTCTAGACACACTCCACATATCTACACACGATAACCTATCAACCGACCTACCTTCATCCATCCATCCATCCCTCTATCTGTCCAGCCACCTACATCAATCTATCTATCAGCATCCTGTATCTATCGACTGTATTCTTAACTTCTTGATGGAAACAAGCGGCAAGCTGTTATATAACAGCGCCGTACATTGCCACACAGGTTTCCTTTCTGTCTACGAACACTGACTCATCAAAGATCTGCTCCAAGAATTTACCGAAAAAGATTTACATCACAGATGTAAATCTTTTGCCGCTATATGTTATCATTGGTAAGAGTGTGAGAGCAGTGGATTACAAAACCACTGTGGTGCTTAGCAGATGGCGAAAAGGAGTGGGAAGAAAGTAAGGCTCCGTTCATAAACAGAGGCCGAGGTAAATGGGGTAACACCTATTACGAGTGGGGGGGCAGACTCATCTCAAATGGTACTTCCTTTCTTATTGACCCCCAAAAGGACAAAAGGCAAAGCTGACCCCGGCAGAATTTGAACTATAGGTTGCTGCTTTAATAATAATAATAATAATAATGATGATAATAATAATAATGATGATGATGATAATAATAATAATAATAATAAATGCCCTGATGCAGTACCAGGCAGTGGCTCTCATGGCTTCTGATCTTTACTGACTGGAAGTGTTATCATGTACATTGTTTTGTCTTGGTATAAAAGATGGGCTACAGCAAATATTCTGCTCAATACCACAGATTTGCTTGTCAGTTGTTTGACCATAACCAGTTGAGCATGTCCCTTAGTGGCTGACGATATCTGCATCACTGATCACGAGCAGAAATAGTGGGGGAGCATCATAGCCGTGTGTTGAAAGGAATTCTTGGAGGTTTGGATAATCCTTATTCAGAGACCTTTTGAGTGGGATGGGCTACTCGACCAGAAGAAAATTCTAACTGGGTCCCACCTGCAAGGTCATGTGCTGTTTATTTTTATATATTACCATGTCGCGCACACATGGTTGTGGTGCATGTGCCTGGTGTACCCTTATCAGACGAGTAGTCATGAGGGGTATATTGGGCTTCGTATATTTTACCCCAGTGTCACTTTGATGGCATGCACTGCTCTCTCACTCAATAATAATAATGATTTCAAAATTTTGGCACAAAACCTATAGTTCAAATTCTACCGGGGTCAGCTTTGCCTTTTGTCCTTTTGGAGGTCAATAAGAAAGGAAGTACCATTTGAGTACTTAGGTCCCCCACCCCAAAAAGTTTGGGGGAGGGTACTTATTTTATCAACCCCCGAAAGGAAGAAAAGCAAAGTCGACCTTGGCAGAAATGCCACTATGAATTTTGACTAAGGATTCTGCCAGATAGTAATAATAATAATAATGATGATGATGATGATGATGAAAATAATAATAATAATAATAATAATAATAATACTGTTGGTTTGTCATGGTTTGAGTTCATGGTGATGACGATGATGATGGAGTTTTTAATAATCTCATTGATATCATCAGCTGTTGCCCCCCCTCCCCTTCACCCCCCCCTCTCTCTCTCTCTCTCTCTCTCATTGTTTTCATACAGAAAATAACATTGTTGATGATGATGATGATGATGATATCGATGATCGCTATTTTAATAAACATATTGATAATAGCCAGTTCTTTATCGCTATCCCTCTCCCCAGCTAATAATGATAATAATAACAATCATCATCATCACCATGGTCATTTACAAACCGTCTCACCACTTCCATCAAAATGAAATCATCTATACCACCACCACTACTACTACCACCACCACCATGCACAATTCTGCTACCATCACCAACACCACCATCACCATGCACAAAACTGCTATCTTCTTTGTAGTCATCATCATCATCATCATCCACATCATCAGAATCGCCCACACTGCCATATCCCCCACCTTGTCTGCAGCACCAACTACCATTATCACAACCATCATCATCATCATCATCCACATCATCATCCTTCACATCACCACCACAACCCCCCACTCTTAAACAGAACCACTACTAATGCTGTTGCTACTACTACTACTACTACCATTATCATTGTCTATACCATCATCATCATCATCATCACCATTTCTGCTCTCCTCCAACCATCATCACCACCACCACCACCACCATCATGACTTCTCCTAGTGTCCCAATTAAGAGGAATATATTTATTAAAACATCATGAGATTTTAATGCATTCCAGGAAACGAAAATCCTGATTTTTTGCATTGCTTCAGAATTATTTTGTTTTATACAAGTGTTGCTGGGTCAAGGAGAATCAACAGAATAGCAGAGAAAAGGGGAACGAATATTGGGAGAGACTGCAGGAAAAAAAGAGAGAGATAGGTGACAGAAAGATCGATAAATAGGATAGATAAATAGTTAAAAGGTCCATAGACAGACAGACAGACAGATAGATATAGATGGATAAAGGACATACACAAACAAGGAATGCTATGTCATGAGCTGACAAAGCACATCCCTGGACCCTATTCCATGAACCTATATATTATCCAACTCTGGGTCCTAAGCCACAAGTCAACACATTACGCAGTCTAGGACCCTGTGATATAAGCTGACACACTATGAAACCTTAGACCCTACGCCATGAAGTGATACAGCACACATAGCACCCAATCTAGATCCCTATGTCCTGAACCCAAAGCATTACAAAACCCAGGGTCCTGTGATATGAGCTGTCACAAAACACAACCTAGATCCCTATGCCCTGAACTGACACCTTATGCAACAACCCTGCATTCTATGCTCTGAGCGGATACCATCACACTCTGAAGAAACCCCTAAAATCTGAACAGTAGACACAACCAACAGCCAAGAAGCCAACACACATGAACATTATAGCATGTAAGTCGTTTTGTTCTAATAGCTTATTCCTTGAATGGCTGCCCCCTAGAACTCCCTACCATTCTACTGTCTGGAACCAATAACATTGTCTTGTTTTCCTCTGGTCTATGATATTTGGTCCTTTAACCTTTTTAAACCAACCCACCTGAAACAGCCCCAGATTCCATGATACAAACTTACTGATTTAAAGTGGTCTAAATATAGGTTCAGGAGTGGCTGTGTGGTACTGGGTTCAATCCTGTCGCAGGGCATCTTAGGCAAGTGTCTTCTACTATGGCCTTGGGCTGACCAAAGCCTTGTGAGTAGATTCGGTAGACGGAAACTGAATGAAGATTTGTGTGTGTGTGTGTGATATATGTCTTTGCATCTTGTGTTTGTCCCCCGCTACCATTTCACAAGTGGTGTTGGTGTGTTTATGTCTCTGTAACTTAGCAGTCTGGCCAAAGGGACCTACAGAATAAGAATCAGGGGGTGAAAAAAAAAACCGGAAAAAAAAAAGAAAAAAAGAACTGGAATTAGTTCATTTAAGTAAGATTCCTCAAAGCAGTGCCCCAACATGGCCACAGTCTAATGTCTGAAACAAGTACGAGATAAAGGATAAAGACAGATTATAATCTTCTATCAAAGTTTTTCTGCTAATTTGTTCCAGACTCAGCTTAATTAATGAGAAGGTTAATTCACTAAGTTCTCCATTATTTAAAAAATTAATTGAAATAAAGACAGCAAATGTTAACAGGAATATGGTGACAAAAGACAAAGACATGACTGTGGGGTAAGAAGCTTGCTTCCCAATCACATGGTTCTGGGTTCAGTCACACTCTGTGGCACTTTGAGCAAGTGTCTTTTACTATGGCCTCGGGCCGTGATTTGCTTGATTAAAATCCTTCAAGGCAGTGCTCCAGCATGACCGCAGTCAAATGACTGAAACAAGTAAAAGAAGAAAAAGGCGGGAAGCGGGGTTTAAGGTTTCTCTCGATCAACATCTTTTGAATTTATAAACCCCTTTTTTTGCAGTCCTTTCTACTACAATGGCCTCAAGCCCCATTTGGGACAAAAACGACAAAAAACGAAACAGATGCCATGAATTACATAACGAATATTAGAATACTTGTGTCAAAATATGAAAAAAAAAAAAAAAAAGAAATTTTAAATACAAAATTACGCAACGAAGAAGAATGAAAGTTGGAAACCCCGGACCATTTTGAGGAATGGAATGAAATAAATCAGCAACAAAAACTTGAAATAGAGAAAGAATCAATAAATGTCAAAAGTTGAAACATTTTCCTTCCAGCAATCATTTGGGTTATTATTAAATGTGTGAGAAAAAGAATAGGATGGAATTTGCTTTTGGCTGTTATTTATATATATATATATACATACATATCTGAATATATATAGATATGTATATATGAATATATATATGTATATATGAATATATATATATATGAATATATATGAATATATATATATATGAATATATATGAATATATATATATGTATATATGAATATATATATATGTGAATATACGAATATTTATATATATATCTAGATATGAATAATTCCTTATATATGAATATACGCACGCACACACACACTAAAACACAAATATACATACATACTTACATTTGTACATATATATATTTATACAAACATATATACATACACATGCGTGCGTGCATGCATGCACGCACATACACACACATACGTGCAAAACCTGGAGAGTGTTTATAAATATTTGTAGGATGGAAAAACTTGGGGAAAAAAAAATTGAAAAGCATAGAGAGGAGAGAAAGAGAGAGTGTGACATGTAAATGTATGAATGCAGAGGAAAGATATGGCCTCACCCCACCTCCGGTACTGAATTAAATAATTGATTTCCATTGTTTATAAAATATGACAAGGTCTGACAATGTGAAACACACACATTATACATACATATATGTCCAACCCATGCGAGCATGGAAGGTGGAAGTTAACATGATGATGTGTATATATATATATATATATATACCCATATAATATACATTTTACTCTCTTTTACTCGTTTCAGGCATTTGATTGTGGCCATGCTGGAGCACCGTCTTTTAGTCGAGCAAATCGAGCCCAGGACGTATTCTTTGTAAGCCTAGTACTTATTCTATCTGGCTCGTTTGCCGAACCACTAAGTTACAGGGATGTAAACACACCACCATCGGTTGTCAAGCGATGTTGGGGGGGGGGGCAAACACAGACACGCAAACATATACACACACATACATATATGTATATATATATATATATACGACGGGCTTCTTTCAGTTTCCGTCAACCAAATCCACTCACAAGGCTTTGGTTGAGCCCAAGGCTATAGTAGAAGACACTTAGCCCAAGGTGTCACGCAGTGGAACTGAACCCGGAACTGTGTGGTAAGTAGCTTGCTTACTAACCACTTGCTTACTAACCACACAGCTACTCCTGCGCCTATATATATATATGCACATACATACACACAACATATCTCTATATATGATACATATAAACACACATATGTACACACAGACACACACACACACATAAAATGCACCAAGTGACTTGTGAAGGTATGACCACTGCTGCAGGTCTCAGCACTCATGAGCTGGTCAAGCTGATGCGGTTGATACCCATTCTGAACATCTGCAAGTAAAACGTAGGCGGAGAAGGGACCCAACTTTTGGTGTGTGAAGCCTCATACCTCCCATCCAAGGGAAAGAACTGGGGTGTCGGGATTCTGACTGAATGTTATAATATCCAACTAAAGACCCCTAGCAGGGACCAGGTGGATGTATAGCTATAGCGTTAAGGTTTGCCACCAATTAAGAGAGAATTAATGCTTGTAACAGGGTAAACTCTACCCAAGACCTCACAAGACCAGGTGACAGTATTGTACCACAGGGTGTGAGAATGAAGCCTACCGCCTACCGTTACTCAAAGGATGGAACTGAGAAGTCTGGACCAAAGAAATGCTTCCAACAAATAGAACTCTGCTAAAAGAAATTTCCAGATTATCTGAGACCTATTCCTGACAATTAAGTGAATGGTGCTTCATAGAATTAACAACCTTTTTAGCATTTAAACTGACCATGTCCAGCCAAAATATCCTACCTTGTTTTATGTTCAAACCAGTTAGATCCAGCTTGTACCTACCCTACAAGGTCATTCTAAAAATAAAGAACCACATCATTGGAATCTGAAAGCTATGAGTTAATGCATGATTAACTCAAAACAATATGAATAAATAAGTGTAACATTTGACAGAGTAACCTGGATGCTAGGAGACCAAAGCAGATTGTCCAAATCACAATAAAATGAATTTGAATACAAGACCCATTAATAGGCATCTCTGGAGATCGTTATTTATTTTATAGGCATAGGAGTGGCTGTGTGGTAAGTAGCTTGCTTATGAACCACATGGTTCCGGGTTCAGTCCCACTGCATGACACCTTGGGCAAGTGTCTTTCACTATAGCCTCGGGCCGACCAAAGCCATGTGAGTGGATTTGGTAGACGGAAACTGAAAGAAGCCCATCGTGTATATGTATGCGTGTTTGTGTGTCTGTGTTTGTACCCCCAACATCGCTTGACAACCGATGCTTGTGTGTTTACGTCTCTGTAACTTAGTAGTTCGGCAAAAGAGACTGATAGAATAAGTACTAGGCTTCTTTCAGTTTCTGTCTACCAAATCCACTCACAAGGCTTTGCTCGGCCCGAAGCTATAGCAGAAGACACTTGCCCAAGGGTGCCACGCAGTGGGACTGAACCTGGAACCATGTGGTTAGTAAGCAAGCTACTTACCATACAGCTACTCCGGCACAAGGCCAGCAATTAAGGGGAGGGGGTAAGTTAACTATCCCCACCCCCTCACCCATGCTCAACTGGTACTTATTTTATTAACCCTGAAAGGATTAAAGGCAAAGTTGACCTGGGAAACATTTAAACTCAGAACGTAAAGACAGATGAAATGGTACTGTTTTGCCTGACATGCTAGTGATTCTGCCAGCACACTGCCTTAGATAACAACAACAACAACAACAATAATAATAATAATCGTTTGAAATTATAGGCACAAGGCCTGAAATTTTGGGGGAGGGGGTAAGTTGATTACATTAACCCCAGTGCTAAATAGGTTCTTATTTCATTGACCCTGAAAGGATGAAAGGCAAACTCGACCTCGGCAGAATTTGAACTCAGAATGTAGCGGTAGACGAAATACTGCTAAGCATTTTGCCTGGCATGCTAGCATTACTACCAGCTCGCTGTCTTAATAATAATAATAATAATAACAATTCTTTCTACTGTTGGTAAAAAGCCTGAAATTTCGGGAGGAGAGGGATAGTCAATTATGTTGACCCCAGGATTCGACCGGTACTTATTTTGTGAAACCTAAGATAATGAAAGGCAAAGTCCACCTTGGCAGCCAAAATTTTGCTGAATGTGTTAACGATTCCATCAGTTCGTCACCTTACTACTACCACTACTACTACTACTACTTATAATAATAATAATTTAAAACTTTGGTAGTTGATCATAATTTGTGCGGAGGAGTGAAGGTGATTCAACAAACCCCAATACGTATCTGGTACTTGATGGAACTCAGAAGAAACAAAAAAAGTAATTTAAACGGAAACACAGTTAACACCCCAAGCAGGATTTGAACTTAGAATAGAGAGAACACAAGGTAAGATTTCAGTCGAAGCCCTTAATTCTCTGAAGCCGAAATCCCTTGTGAAGAGTTTCATCATCCCATCTTTGCTTGAGGTCACTTCCAAAAATGTCAGACACTTCCTGTCTTTGAGAGGCAATCGGACAGACCTTAACGTTTCCAGTCTTTCTTTCAAGAAATCAATATCTTGTCTGAGCCATTGATCTGATAGAACGCTTGTAACAACAACAACAACAACGACAGCTACGACTACTACCACCACTACTACTGCTGCTGCAGCTGCAGTGCCAGTTAGGGCGACTACTATAACTGCAGCAGCAGTGATATCAACATGTGCAGCAATATCTGCAGCAGTAACAGCAGCATCTGTTGCAGTCACAACACTGCAATAACTGCACCCATGACTGCAGCAGTCGTGATAACTGCCACTGCAGCAACAACAATTACACCTACAACTGCAGGAGCAACAAGAGTAACAGCAGCAGCTGCAGCAACAGTAACTGCAGCTGCAACAGTAACTATAGCAACAACAATAGCTGCAACAGCAACAATAACTTCAGCAATAGTAACAGCAGCAAAATGCATCAACAGCAGCAGCAACAGTAACTGCATTAGCAAAATAACTGCATCAACAGTAACTGCAGCAGCAAAATAACTGCATCAACATTAAATACAGCTGCAAAATAACTGCATCAACAGCAGCTGCTGCAGCAAAATAGCTGCATCAGCAACAGCAGCAAAATAACTGCATCAACAACAGCAGCAAAATAACTGCGTCAACAACAACAGCAGCTGCAGCAGAATAATTGCACCAACAGTAACAGCAGCTGCAGCAGCAAAATAATTGCACCAACAGTAACAGCAGCTGCAGCAGCAGAATAATTGCACCAACAGTAACAGCAGCTGCAGCAGCAAAATAATTGCACCAACAGTAACAGCAGATGCAGCATCAAAATAACTGCACCAACAGCAGCAGCAAAATAATTGCACCAACAGTAACAGCAGCTGCAGCATCAAAATAACTGCACCAACAGCAGCATCAAAATAATTGCATCAACAGCAACAGTAACTGCAGCATCAAAATAACTGCATCAACAGTAACAGCAGCTGCAAAATAATTGCACCAACAGTAACAGCAGCTGCAGTAGCAAAATAATTGCACCAACAGTAACAGCAGCAAAATAATTGCACCAACAGTAACAGCAGTTGCAGCATCAAAATAACTGCATCAACAGCAGCTGCAACAGCAAAATAATTGCACCAACAGTAACAGCAACTGCAGCAGCAAAATAATTGCACCAACAGTAACAGCAGCTGCAGCAGCAAAATAATTGCACAAACAGTAACAGCAGCTGCAGCATCAAAATAACTGTATCAACAGTAACAGCAGCTGCAGCAGCAAAATAATTGCACCAACAGTAACAGCAGCTGCAGCATCAAAATAACTGCATCAACAGTAACAGTAGATGCAGCAGCAAAATAATTGCACCAACAGTAACAGCAGCAAAATAATTGCACCAACAGTAACAGCAGCTGCAGCAGCAAAATAATTGCACCAACAGTAACAGCAGCTGCAGCATCAAAATAACTGCATCAACAGTAACAGCAGCTGCAGCATCAAAATAACTGCACCAACAGTAACAGCAGCTGCAGCAGCAAAATAATTGCACCAACAGTAACAGCAGCTGCAGCATCAAAATAATTGCACCAACAGTAACAGCAGCTGCAGCATCAAAATAACTGCATCAACAGTAACAGCAGCTGCAGCAGCAAAATAATTGCATCAATAGTAACAGCAGCTGCAGCAGCAAAATAATTGCAGCAACAGTAACTGCAGCAGCAAAATAATTGCACCAACAGTAACATCAGCATCAAAATAACTGCATCAACAGTAACTGCAGCAGCAAAATAATTGCACCAACAATAACATCAGCAGCAAAATAACTGCATCAACAGGAACTGTAGCAGCAAAATAACTGCATCAACAGCAGCTGCAGCAACAAAATAACTGCATCAACAACAACAACAGCAAAATAACTGCATCAACAGTAACAGCAGCAAAATAACTGCATCAACAGCAACAGTAACTGCAGCAGCAACAGTAACAGTAGCAGCCGGCCAAGAATTTGGACCTGGAGATCTCCATTTACAGCGACTTTGAGGGCCACCTCCCAGTGGTGTCGGGCGTCAACGCAGAGCCCTCGACTACAACAAGACGACCAAAGGTTTTTTTCCAAGGTCTTTGGTCTCCCGCCCCTAAGCCCTAGACCATCACCTAATCACTCTAACCCGTCTTGTTGCTTAACAACAACAACAACAACAACAACAACAACAGCATCAATAATAACTGCAGCAGCAATTGCAACTGCAGCATCAATAATACCTGCATCAGCAACAGTAACTGTATCAATAGCAACCACTGCAGGAGTCACAACAGCAATTTGTTGCAATGATGGTAACAACAGCAGCGATTGCAACAGCAACTGTCCTAAGCACAACAACAACAAGAAGTCTAGACAACTGTGGGCTATAATTCAAAAATCTGTCATGCGTTACAATGTTACGGATCTGTGAACATTTCAAGCCATCTCGGTGTCTACTGGCAGAGAATTTTGGCAGGAATTTGGCTGCGACAGAATCTAATCTAATAACATCTAAAAACGAAGCTGTACAGGATTTAAGGATATTCTCTCAAGTGTAAAAACAATAATTGCAAAACGAAACTGAAGAATACAGGAATCTTAGACCCAGGAGGGATTGACATGAAATACAATGGCTATACCCATGAGTATAAAATACACACACACACACAAAGTGCATACAAACACACAGGACATGATACACACACACACACACATAGGCATTGTAGCATACTGTTTATTGAGGTGTAAATGCTTTGAAGACGTGGCTGTGTGGTAAGAAGCTTGTTTCTCAACCACATGGTTCTGGGTTCAGTCCCACTGCATGGCGTCTCGGGCAAGTTTTCTTTTATTATAACCTTGGGCCGACCAAAGCCTTGTGAATGGATTTAATAGACGGGATGAAAGACCGAGGCCTCTGAGATATGCTGTGACTGCGAAGACCCGACAAATGGGTTCTGGGTTCAGTCCCACTGCATGGCGTTTCGGGCAAGTTTTCTTTTATTATAACCTTGGGCCGACCAAAGCCTTGTGAATGAATTTAATACATGGGACGAAAGACCGAGAACTCCTCTGAGATATGCTGTGACTGGGAAGACCTGGCAAATGAAGTGAGTTCATGGCTTGCAGGACGGCCTGCTGTGGTAACCTTGGATCGTAAAGTGACCCGCTGTGCTTGAGGAGACCTATTGAGTCAAGTACGTCAACATCAAAATAAAAATCAAATGGAAATTGTAGTTATGATACCTGTGCCGGTGGCACATAAAAAGCACCATCCGAATGTGGCTGACGCCACTGCCGCCTGACTGGCGTCTGTGTCGGTGACATGTAAAAACCACCAACTGATCGTGGACGTTTGCCAGCCTCCTCTGGTCCCTGTGCCACTGACACATAAAAAGCACCAACTACACTCATGGAGTGGTTGGTGTTAGGAAAGGCAACCAGCTGTAGAAACACTGCCAGATCAGACTGCAGCCTCCTGGCTTCCCAGACCCCGGTTGAACAAAGGTGACTCAATGAAGTTGCTCAACCTGCTAGAAATAGCAGCCAAAATTTCCTAAAATCACAATTTATCTTTATGAAGAAAAAAGACTGGTTTGTATTGTCTGCTAGAAATAGCAGCCAAAATTTCCTAAAATCACACCATATCTTTATGAAAAAACAAACAAAAAAAAAAACGGTTTGCATTGTCTTATATGTTATGCCTGAAAATAAAGAAAGAATTGTCATAATTGGGACAGCATTGATTGAAGCGTCTTTGAGTAGTTCAAGCAGCAGATGGCATCAAAAACTGGTCAAATATTGATGCCAGATTCACAATGGTCAAGCTTTCCAAGAACATGGCTTACTGAACTTAAAATTCCCAATGGGTTTGTGGGGTGGAGGGTGTGGCAATAATCTGAAAGAAACGGTGAAGATGACCAGTATGGTGTATCCTGCCCCAAGAAGCATCTCGTATAAGTTTGATTAGCATGCTTAGTGCCAAGAATTGACGACAAATTATGCGACAGGTTCACAATGGAATGGAATAAGTAAAAGAAGAATGGTTTGGTCAGTAAAAGACTGACCGAACAGGTCAAACACGATGCCGACTTACCAAGGTTCTTTTTCTCTTCCCATTCTTCTAGCAGTTCCGTCACGATGAAAGCAAATACAGATGTTCGATGTTTCTTGTCGTTGTTCTGGAAAATATGAACAAACAGAGAAAAACATAAGTAAACAAATAGTAAAAACCTCAAAAAAAAAAATAATAAAAACATACATCAACAAATGTATGACTGTGTTCGGTTCCACTATGTGGCACCTTGATCAAATATCTTCTACTATAGCCCTGAGCTGACTAAAGTCTTGTGAGTGGATTTGGGAGATGGAAACTGTAAGAAACTTGTTGTATGCATGTATCATCATCATCATCATCGTTTAACGTCCGCTTTCCATGTTAGCATGGGTTGAACTATTTGATTGAGGACTGGCGAACCAGATGGCTGCACCAGGCTCCAATCTTGATTAGGCATGCTTTCTACAGCCAGATGCCCTTCCTAACACCAACCACTCTGAGAGTGTAGTGGGTGCTTTTACATGCCACCGGCACGAGGGCCAGTCAGGTGGTACTGGCAATGGTCACAGAAAATCATGTTTATCTTTTTTTTATGTGTCACCTGTACACCGGCACAAGTGCCAGTAAGGCGACGCTATGTATATATCTATGAGTGTGCGTGTCTTTGTGTCTATGTTTGTCCCTCCACCACTGCCTGACAACAAGTGTTGGCATTGTTGCATCCTTGTGACTTAGCAGTTTAGCAAAAGAGAGCAACAGAATAGGCACCAGGCTTAAAAAATAAGTGCAGGGGTCGAATCATTTGACTAAAACTTCAAGGCGGTGCCCCAGCATGGCCGCAGTCTAACGACTGATACAAGCAGAAAATAAAAGATACGATATAGTAGGGACCAGCAACGAAGTCAGAGGGAGCAATGGTGGAATGATTAAAAGACTAAAGACATCAGTGATTAAAATGAAATAAGATGAGAAGAAAATAGCATCGTCTTAACCATTCGGCATTCAGATTACTCTGTCAAATGTAAGGCTTATTTAGTCACATTATTTTCAATGAAACATGTATTAACTTGTAGCTCTGAGATTTCAAAGCTGTGAGTGTATATATTTAGAATGACATTGTAGGGTAAGCACGAGAGGCCTGATCTGGCCAATTTGAACATAAAACAGGTGAAATATTTGGGCCAAAATACGGCCGTTTCGAAAACTAAAGGCTTAAGGTCTACTGTCTCTCGTACTTGTATGGATTAGAATTCATTGTGGCACAGGTTTTTCTATAGTTATTGGATGCCATAGAAAAATCTGGTTGTCAGCTCTTACCAATATTTTCCCAGAACAGGACATGTTTTCATGGAAGATTGGAAACAAAAATCACAGGTGGTGTTCTTTGATAACTATGACATAATCCTTTCTATCTATCTCTCTCTCTCTCTCTCTCTATATATATATATATATATATATACACATACATATATATACATATATATATATACATACATATATACACACACACATATATATATATACACACACATATACACACACATATATATATATATATATATATATATGTATTTGCTCCCTAGTGCCAAAGAGGTGTTGTTGCAAAAACTTGGTGATTGCTCAGTCAGCTGTGCCCAAATTGTCAGCAGCTCCAAACAGCCACACCCATTGTCTCATTTCTGTCACACTCATGTGTAGGAAAGGCATGAACATCACTACAACACCACAGACCATCAACAACAAGCGATATTGTTTCGCTTCTCTTTATTAATCATCATCATCTTCATTTTCAACATCATCATCATCAGCATCCTCATCATTATTACCATCAAAATGAAATGCCAAATGTCATAGCCATTAGCAGTATTGTTTTTAATGTGATTAGCACAGCAGGCAAATTTTGCAATTAGTAAAAATTAATTATCTGGAGTGTAGTAATTGGAAGCCATAACACAATTTCTACTATTCTGTTTTGATGACATCATGTCTCATCCCCCCCCCCACCTCACATCAACACACACACTGCAAATAACAATAACAACAATACGACAACAACAAAAACAACAACACTGAACTAAGTGCAGGGAAGGGGATGGGGTTCAGAAGGCTTTGGTTTGCCCAGGGTTATAGTAGAAGACTCTTGCCCAAGGTGCCACACAGTGAGACTTGAACCCAGAACCATGTGGTTGGGAAGCAAGCTTCTTACCACCCAGCCGTGACTACAACTTATTCATAAGACATGGTGTTTGAACACATGTCCTCACTGTTGTTTAAACATCTCCGTTTGCAATGCTTGCATGGGTCGGATGGATTGTTGAGGCAGATTTTCTACAGCTGGATGCCCTCCCTATCACCAACCCTCACCTGTTTCCAAGCTAAAAAAAAATATTTCCCCAAGGCCAGACATGTTTACACGGAACATTGGTAACAAATTGCATGACATACGACAGCGACACTTGTTTACGACTCATGGGATGTCAAGACAAGGAGACAGTAACACACACACACATAGATCAGCATTGTGTACAGATTTGTGAGTATTAAATCTACAATAGGTGCAGGTATGGCTGTGTGATAAGAAGCTTGCTTCCCAACCACGATTCTGGGTTCAATCCTACTCTATGGCACCCTGGGCTAGTGTCTTTCACTATAGCATTGGGCTGACCAAAGTCTTGAGTGTGGATTTGGTAGACGGAAACTGAAAGAAGCCTGTCATATATATATATATATATGTCAGTTCAGCAAAATTTAGATTCAAATGAATATGGTACTTAAGTCAGATGCACCAGAATTTTGTACGGTATTATTCATATAAATCCATGGGGTGATTATAATCAAAGTAAGCAACAAGAATATCTTGGGTAATTTGGTATGATCGTTTCATGCTACATCATTTTACTAAACATTGTAAGTATTACAACAGTTTTAAAATGTTGAGCAATCTTCAGCCATTCATAGAGGGTTTCCAATAAGTATATGTATTGATGGAAAACCTCTATGAACAGATATATATATTTATATATCTGTGTGTGTGTCTTTGTGTCTGTGCTTGTCCGTCCAACACCACGTGACAACCAGTGCTGGTGTGTTTATGTCCCCATAACTTTGTGGTTCAGCAAAAGAGACTGACAGAATAAGTACAAGGCTGTAAAAGAAATAAGTCCTGGGGTCGAGTTGTTTGACTAAAAAATAACCCTTCACGGTGCTTCTCCAGCATGGCCGCAGTCAAATGAATGAAACAAGTAAAAAGAATAACATATAAAATAAAGAATATATACTAGGTGCAGGAGTGGCTGTGTGGTAAGTAGCTTGCTTACCAACCACGTGGTTCCGGGTTCATTTCCACTGCGTGGCACCTAAGGCAAGTGTCTTCTACTATAGCCTCAGGTAGACCAAAGCCTTGTGAGTGGATTTGGTAGACGGAAACTGAAAGAAGCCCGTCGTATACATGTATATATATGTATGTGTGTGTATATGTTTGTGTGTCTGTGTTTGTCCCCCCAACATCGTTTGACAGCTGATGCTGGTGTGTTTACGTCCTTGTAACTTAGCGGTTCGGCAAAAGAGACCGGTAGAATAAGTAAGTACAACGCTTACAAAGAATAAGTCCTGAGGTCGACTTTCTCGACTAAAGGCGGTGCTCCAGCATGGCCGCAGTCAAATGACTGAAAAAAGTAAAAGAGTAAAGAGTATAAATTCTATATCGATTCTTTTCCTGGTTTCAGCCATTTGGCTGAGGCCATGCTTAAGCACACACACACAGACACACACACACACACAGACACACACACAGACAGACACACACACACGCACAGACACACACACACACGTTTTTATCTCAATACAAGACTTGCAATTACTCAATTAGCAGTCATTTCTTCTTCGTCCACTGATGCATGTAGCCAACCGAAAAAAAGCTGACTGTATGAAATTGCGGTTTGCCAAATGTAATCCCTGTTTACCTGGCACTCGCAGACATGTTCCTGTAGACAACGGTACATGGATATTGATATTTCATTACAATACATAAAATCTAATTTAGAAATGTGTTTGCAGCCTGGTCAAAAAGAAGAATGGAGGAAGAAACAAAAACAAAAAAAAGCCCCTGCCTGAATTAACCATAACTATATGTGTGTGTGTGTGAGAGAGAGGGAGAGAGAGAGAGAGAAAGAGAGAGAGTGTTGTGTGAATATGCAGTGTACCCCACAAGAAAAAATTATTTTCAACAAATGTTTTATATTCAAAAACCTACCAGACATAAGGAACACAAGATATCTGTGCATGCATATGTATGTGTATATGTGTGTGTGTGTATACATATATATGTATATGATGTGTGTGTGTGTGTATATATATATAATGTATATGATGTGTGTGTGTGTGTGTGTGTATATATGCATATATGTATATATACATATAGATATGCACATACCTATATATATATATATATATGCACATATCTATATATACATATATATATATGCACATATCTATATATACATATATATATATACACATATCTATATATACATATATATATGCATATATATATATACGCATATATGTGTATATACATATATATACGCATATATGTGTATATACATATATATACGCATATATGTGTATATACATATATATACGCATATATGTGTATATACATATATATACGCATATCTGTGTATATACATATAGATATGCACATACTTATATATATATATATATATATGCACATATCTATATATACATATATATGCACATATCTATATATACATATATATATATACACATATCTATATATACATATATATATGCATATATATATATACGCATATATGTGTATATACATATATATACGCATATATGTGTATATACATATATATACGCATATATGTGTATATACATATATATACGCATATCTGTGTATATACATATGTACACGCATATGTATATATGCATATATATATATACGCATATATATGTATATACATATATATATATGCATATATACGTATATACATTTATATATATATGCATATATATGTATACATACATATATATACGCATATATGTACATATACATATATATATATACACATGTGTGTGTGTGTGTGTATGAAAGAGAACATGTTCATATAACTGCATGTATTTCCAAACTGAAAATTATTCTCCTGTTCAGTATCTCAAATATATAATAATAATAATAATAATAATACTAATACTAATACTAATAACAAAACAAATAAAAAGGAGGAGGAGGAGGAGGAAGAGGTAGACGTCGTGCTGGCGGTGGGAGATTCGAGGAGGTCTGCATTTGTCTCATGGACCGAAATTAAAGGGCTTTAGAGTAAAGTGTTTTGTTCAATACGAGCATTACAACATCTCCTTAACAACAACAACGTCAACAGCTGTCGCCGCCGCCGCCACCGCCATCATCAATAACTGTTTATAGATCTCTCTTCGCCACACAGAAAAATCACTGCCTCTTTGCATCTCTCACATGCACACACACATACATGCATGTGCAGACGTTTGCACATGTATACAACATCGACACATCATTGAATACAGCAAAAGTTCCCTTTTTCTTTTTTTTTTTCCAGGTTTTATTTTCATTTCCAATATTGGCAGAAATTTGCATAATCATGTTTTCCCCTTTTCTTGTTTCTGAGGGTGATGAGAGGGAAAGAGAGAGACAGAGAGGAAGAGAGAGAGAGAGAGTGAGAGAGAGAGAGAGAAAGGGAGAGAGAGACAGAGTGATAAAGAGAGAGAGTGAGATATACAGACAGACAGAGCGCTACAGAGAGGGAGAGAGAGAGAGATGAGAGGAAGAGACAGAGTGATAAAGAGAGGAATAGAGAAAGGGAAAGAGAGAGACAGACAGTGATAAAGAGAGTGAGAAAGAAAGAAAGGGAGAGAGAGACAGTGATAGAGTGAGAGAGAGCAAGAGAGAGAGAGAGAGAGAGAGAGAGAGAGAGTGAGAGATACAGACAGAGCGCTACAGAGAGCGAGAGAGAGAGAAAGGGAGATGGAGACAGTGATAAAGAGAGAGAGAGAGAACGAAAATCAGAGAACAAGACAGAGATAGATAGAGCGATAAAGAGAGAGGGAGAGAGAGAGAGAGAGAAAGGGTGAGACAGACAGACAAAGTGATAAAGAGAAAGAGGGAGAGTATTTAATTGGTTCCAGCATGGGGAGAGGAAGCTTAGTGTCAGCATTTGCCAATAAAGACAAAATGGTCTATAAAATGCTTATGTGTGTGTATATATATGTGTGTATACATACATGCATTGTAAACGTGTGTGTGTGTGTGTGTGAATATTATGTAAACGGGACATATTAAAAAAAAAAATAATTTGTTATCCAATGTAATGGAAATCCATGCCATCATCATCATCACCATCATCATGGTTTAACGTCTGTTTTCCATGTTGGCATGGATTGGATGGTTCGACTGGGGTCTGGGAAGCCAGGAGGCTGCACCAGGCTCCAATCTGATCTGGCAGTGTTTCTACAGCTGGATGCCCTTCCTAATGCCAACCACTCCTAGAGTGTAGTGGGTGCTTTTCATGTGCCATCTGTACAAGGGCCAGAGGGGGCTGGTAGTGACCACAATCAGTTGGTGCTTTTTACATGCCACCGGCACGGAAACCAGTCAAGGCGGCACTGGCATCGGCCACGTTTGGATGGTGCCTTTTATGCGCCACTGGCACAGGGATCACAACTACAATTTCCATTTGATTTTGATGTACTTGCCTCAATAGGTCTCCTCAAGCACTGAATGTCGCCCTATGATCCAAGGGACTTTTGAGTGGGCTGGTTATGCGACACTGGTATAGGTTACAGCTGTGAATTTACAGCTGTAGGTTACAAAATAATAATTAAAAAAAACCCCAAAAAACTGAATCACTGAGTTAATGTAAGGGTCTCTATATTTTAGCTTGACCTGCTAGAAACTGCAGTCATAAACATGGCTATTGTTTTAATGTCCACTTTTAATCTCGGGTAGGATTAACCAGCTTTTTTTTTTATCGTTTATTATTTTGAAACTCAAAGAATGAAAAAGCAGAGTTTGATTTCTATTAATCCAGTGAAAAGAAGATTAATATTGGCTGTGTGGTAAGTAGCTTGCTTACCAACCACATGGTTCCAGGTTCAGTCCCATTGCGTGGCGCCTTAGGCATGTGTCTTCTACTATAGCCTCAGGCTGACCAAAGCCTTGTGAGTGGATTTGGTAGACGGAAACTGAAAGAAGCCCATCATATATATGTATATATATGTTTGTCCACCCCCACACCATTGCTTGACAACCGATGGTGGTGTGTTTAAGTCCCTGTAACTTAGCGGTTCGGCAAAAAAGAGACTGGTAGAATAAGTACTAGGCTTACAAAGAATAAGTGCTGGGGTCGATTTGCTCGACTAAAGGCGGTGCTCCAGCATGGCTGCAGTCAAATGACTGAAACAAGTAAAAGAATAAAAGAGCAAAGAGATGATAGTGATAAAATGGTAGACCATACCCAGCTGACTCCAGGCTCTCCATCAAATATGGAAGCTGGTACCATCACCATTGTATTAACATAATGGATGTTTTAATTTGTCTGTCAGAAGAATTTCAAACAGGAAATTTCTTGCATGTCTATCTAACGTGTAAAACTTTGCAATTCCCATTAGGAATTGAAATATGGTGAATACTTAGTACAGAAATATTTCCAATTTCCTGTTTCTGCCATCAGCACCTGTGCAGGTGGCACGTAAACAGCACCCATTACACTTAAGGAGTGGTTGGTGTTATAAAGGGTGTCCAGGTATAGAAAGCATGCCAAATCAGATTGGAACGTGGTGGAGCACGTCTCCCTCCCAGCTTACCAGTTCCAGTGAAACCGTCCAACCCATGCCAGCATGGAAAGCAGACACTAAATGAGGATAATAATATTGCAGGAATGGCTGTGTGGTAAGTAGCTTGCTTAGTAACCACATGGTTCTGGGTTCAGACCCACGAACGAGGCAATTTCTACTCTTCTCCTCTGGAAGCCATCTACTCGCAATACCAGAGGGCGCACAGTCTCCTACCCTGATGTAATCTCCAGGGATACAGGCATCCAGCAACAGGACCTCCGTAATGCCATGATGGACCGTGAAGTCTGGCGTAGCATGGTAAATTCCATTGTCTCGATCACGGTCAAACAATGATGATGATGATTGGGCAAGTGCCTTCTACTATAGCCTCAGGCCGACCAAAGCCTTGAGAGTGGATCTAGTGGACGGAAACTGAAAGAAGCCCACCATCATATGTCAAGTTGGCATATAGTCTGTCTTTATGTTCCAAGTCCAAATACCATTGAGGTTGACTTTGTCTTTCATGCTTTCGGGGTCGCTGAAATAAGTACCAGTTGAGCACTAGGGTCAACACATTTGAGTACACCCGCTCCCCATAAAATTTCAGGCCTTGTGCCTATAGCAGAAGGAATTATACTTCTCCATGCTGATTCTGCCTGAGAATTGCTTTCAGAATAGAATACATGTGTCTGTGGAATACTCGACCATTTCCAGTTTTAATTCAAAGAGAGAGAGAGAGAGTGTTTCAGTTGACCGAAACACTGTAACTGACCATCGTTCATTGTGAAAACTGATGGAGAGCCATAACTTCATCAACATCAATGTTGCCATCACAAACACCACCACTACCACCACAATGATTAACATTGCCATCAACACCACTGTTGATATCATCATCACAATCATCATCACCACGATCATCAGCACCACAATCATCAGCACCACAATCATCATCATCATCACTATCATCATCACCACCATCACAATCACCATGATCATCATCACCACCATCACCATGATCATCACCATGATCATCATCATCACCACGATAATCATCATCATCATCATCACTATGATCATCACTACCATCATCATCACCACGATCATCATCACCACCACCATCATCATCATCATAATCACAATCACCATCATCACCACGATCATCATCATCCTCATCATCATCACCACGATCCTCCTCCTACTCATTTACTGTTGCCAGCACCAGCTCCAGCCAAACCTCAACGACCACGACCACGACCACCACCACCACCACCAGCAACAGCAGCAGTCTCCTGGTTGCTGCCCACTTCCTTTCCTGACGTAATTGAGACCAGCTCTCTCTGCAAGTCTTGGATCTTATATACTTATGTTTAGTCTCTATTGAATTGGTAACACAAGAACCCATAAATTACACGAGACACAACAAAAGCAATTGCACCGCAATCTCTTTGTACGATGTCTATATACAATACATACATACATACATACGTAACATCATGAAGAGTCCAAGAATTTTGGTGATGATGATTTGTTGGAGTCAAATTTTTATCGTTCCCAACAGACAATTTAAACGGTTAACGAAATTTTGCTAAAACTGTTTTATTTATTTCAGTTTATTTTATTTTGTTTTATTTAGTTTTATTTTTTTTTTAATTTTTGTCTTTTTCGTTGATTGGCTGATACTTCCTGAAGAGTTTACTGGAGAAGGTCATTAAGTTGTCAGTTGGAAACAATAACTGCTTCGAGACTTAATCAGTTGGAAGACGATGATAACGATGAAGGTGGAACGCGATGAAGCTGGGTGGCTGGGATGTAGAGGTGAAGGGAAAGAAAGCGGCGATGAGGGTGGGAGCATGGAATGGAAACGAATAAAAGAAGATCAGCTTTTTGCATTGGTAAGTGAAGATGGTAAGACAATTCTTGAAAGTAATGACCAATGAAGGAAAGCAGTAACAATATGTATATGTATGGGAGGCGCAATGGCCCAGTGGTTAGGGCAGCGGACTCGTGGTCAGAGGATCGTGGTTTCGATTTCCAGACCGGGTGTCATGTGTGTTTATTGAGCGAAAACACCTAAAAGCTCCATGAGGCTCCAGCAGGGGGTGGTGGCGACCCCTGTTTTACTCTTTCGCCACAACTTTCTCTCACTCTCTCTTCCTGTTTCTTGAGTAATGCTGTGATGGACTGGCATCCTGTCCAGCTGGGGGGGGGGGACACACACACATACGCCACAGAAACTGGGAAACCGGGCCCATGAGCCTGGCTAGGCTTGAAAAGGGCAACGTTTTTTATATATATATATATATATTGTTATATGTTTTATCTTATATTTAATCTTTCTATAATATGTAATTTCTCTAAATGGTATAATTTAATTTTTCATGATTGAATTGATAAAAGGTGTTTTTTTTCTAATTTATATATATATATATAGTGAATCCAAACAAAAAGGAACAAACAAGAAAAAACAATAACGCGAGGACATGGTACAAATAATGTATTATCAGATGCTCAGGTAAGGAAGAAAAGAGGATTCAAAGTTTCGAGCAAAGCTCTTCTTCAGAAATAGAGGAAAGTCCAGGTATATGGTCAAATAAGGTTCAGGATGAGAGGGCGCAAAGGCTTAAGTGATGCAAGCATCCTAGTTCTCTTGTACGCAGGAATTTCTTTACATGAATTCGAATCACTTTGAATAATAACGTTCATACTTCAATTTTTCTATTTTCTTCCTTTTCTCTCATATATATATATATATATATATATAATATATATATATATATATATATATATATATATATATATATATATAGTTAATCCAAACATGAAAATACAACAACGCAAGGACATGGAACAAGTTTAGTGTTATTGGACGTTCAGGAAAGGAAAGAAAGAAGGAGGATTTAACATTTCGAGCAGAGCTCTTCATCAGAAACACAGGAAAAGGAAAAATCCAAGGAAGGGAAGACAGAGGAAAAAAAATCGCCAGCGATACACATGTGGTCACATTATATATACATACATATGGTGTGCTTCTGAACCAACGCTGCGCACAAGGTATGGCCCAAAGAGCCAATCAACCAAGAACTGTGGTGTGGCTGTGAAACAGACTTCTTCAAAACGGGTCATATCTACAGTGGGTTTGTGTTCCATGGACAACCTACAACATTTTTCTATCCAAAAGGGATTCTCAACATGCTATTATATATATAGCTTTATATACGCTTCAAGATCTACAGTTCCAAAAAAGAATTATCTCACATTCTCTCGAAAGTCAATAAAACTTCTTATGTCAACAATACAAACATACATACATACAAATATATATATATATACACATACGCACATATATATAAACACAAAAGTAGGCATGGCTATATCGATCGGTTTGTCTCGGCTGTTAATCTATTTATCTGTCTGTCTGTGCATGTATATATTCATTTATCTGACCAGCTCATTATCTAATCATTGATTTGGAGAAAGGGACAAAAAACAAATTACGCAACAGAAAGAAACAACCAGCTTTGCAATCAAGACGAAGTGGGGGATGGGGAGAAGAGAGAGACGTAAAACAAGACTGTGAGAAAGGAAATAAAGAGACAGAAGAGCAAAAGGAAAGAAGAAGAGAGGAACACAAAGACTGACCCCCCCTCTCTCACATTATATATATATATATATATCAAGAGAGAATAAAAACAAGCGTAAAAAAATGAGAGGCAGACAGATTGCTACATGGAGATGTATACATCATTTACACACACATATATATAAGATGTTGTGTATATATATATATATATATTATATATATATATATATATATATATCATCATCATCATTTAACGTCCCATTTCCAACCTAGCATGGGTTGGACGGTTCGACCAGGGTCTGTGAAGCCAGGAGGCTGCACCAGGCTCCAATCTGATCTGGTAGTGTTTCTACAGCTGGATGCCCTTCCTAACGCCAACCACTCCGTGAGTGTGGCGGATGCTTTTTATGTGCCACCGGCACAGGGGCCAGAGGAGGCTGGGAAAGTCAACAATTGGATGGTGCTTTTTACATGCCACCGGCACGGACATATATATATATATATATATTATCCTCAAACCACACACATATATATCAATATCATTGTTTAACATCCACCTTCCATGCTGGTATGGGTGGGACTGTATACACACACACACACACACATATATATATATATATATATATACACAGAGAGAGAGAGAGAGAGAAAGGGAGAGAGGAGGTGGAAATAAAGTGGAAAAATAAAAAAGCAGAGACACTATATACATAACTATATATATATAAATATACATATATAAATGTACATATAAACATATACATATATAAATATACATATGTATATACATACACATATAAATATGCATATAAATAAATATATATATATATATATATATATACAGGGAAAGAGAGAAAGAGGGGGAGGGAGGGAAAGAGAGAGAGAAGGGGAGGGAGAGAAAGAGAGAGATCAATGATATGCAGCCATTAAGTTGGGATGTTCAATTGAAGTTGTTTCGGTTAATACGAAACCATTCCATTCGTTTCGTTCCATGATTCTGCAAGCGATTTGCTTGCCTGTTTGCAGATAATGTCTTTGTGAATGGTACCATTGCCAGCCCCGTGGGGGCACTTTGGGGTTGCTTTGTCATAGCCTCTGCCCCCCCCATTTATCAAAATCTTTAGGGATGTTACTCTTTTGAACCTGGTTTTGAACAATATCACCATCACTACCACCACCACCATCACCACCACTACCATCACCACCACTACCATCACTACCACCACCACCACCACCACTACCATCACTACCACCACCACCGTCAGCTACATCATCGTCATCATAGTAGTAGTGGTGGTAGTAGCAGGAATAAAAATAGTAGTAGCAATAATAGGAGTAGTGGTGGTGTCATCTCAACCTTTAAGAAGCAAAACCTACAAGTGCTTTTATACTAAAGAAGGTGGATTTATTTTCATGACACACAGACACACACTAAAAACCTTATACAAAACTGCATGAACACACACACACACACAAACATCATCATCATCATCATCTCTTCATTGTTTTAACATCACATTTTCTGTGCTCGCATAAGGTGAAATGAAATTCTTTGAGGCAGATTTTTCCAAATGCCAGTTGATCTTGTCACCAATCTTGACCAGTTTCTAAGCTGAGCAACATGGCATTTCCCCTTTAGCCTGGACATTTTCTCCCCCATGGATAACCGAAAAAACAGATGAAACCCATACAAACAAATGTGCCAGTGTCCTTGTAAAGAGTGGAAAACTGGGAAAACTGATCCAGAAAAATCTGTTCAACCCATGCCAGCATGGTAAAGCGGATAGTTAATGGATGATGATATAGCTCCGCTCGAAACGTTAAATCCTCCTTCTTTCTTTCCTTTCCTGAGTGTCCAATAACACTATACTTGTTCCACGTCCTCGCGTTGTTGTTTTCTCTTTGTGTTTTCATGTTTGGATTAACTATATACATATATATATCATCATCATCATCATCATCATTGTTTAACGTCTCCTTTCCATGCTAGCATGGGTTGGATGATTTGACTGAGGTCTGGTGAACCAGATGGCTGCACCAGACTCCAATCTGATCTGGCAGAGTTTCTACAGTTGGATGCCCTTCCTAACGCCAACCACTCTGAGAGTGTAGTGGGTGCTTTTATGTGCCACCGGCACAAGGGCCAGTCAGGTATATATATATATATATATATATATATATATATATATATGTTGTGCAATATATTTGCCACCTAAACGTGGTTAACCATTAAGAATTGATGCTACCGTAGCTTGTAGCCCCAGGAAGACATCTCCTCCAGCTGGCTATTGATATACTATCTGTGCCCTATCAGTATTTCCAAAGAGAAGTCATCATTCCCCAGAGACTTATATATATATATATATATAAATGTATATATATTTTTTCAATTCTTTTATTCTTTTATTTGTTTCAGTCATTTGACTGCAGCCATGCTGGAGCACCGCCTTTGGTCGAACAAATCAACCCCAGGACTCATTTTTTTGTAAGCCTAGTACTCATTCTATCGGCCCCTTTTTGCCAAACTGCTAAGTAACAGCGACCAACATCAGTTGTCAAACGATGGTGGGTGGGGACAAACACATTACGAATACGTATGTGTGTGTGTGCGCTTGGCTAAGTTGTACTCAAGATCACAAGGTTGTGTTTCTGATTCCAGCACTGAGCCGTGTATTGTATTCTTGAGCAAGACACTTAATTTCCCGTTACCCTGTGATTGCATCAATGTTTTGAGGCATGTGGAACACTATGGACTAAATGCGTAGTGACATTTCCTCCAGCTCTTTATGTTCTGAGTTCAAATTCCACCTAGGTCAACTTCACTTTCATATTTTTGTGGTCAATTAAAATAAACACCAGCTGAGCACTTGGGGGTGGGAGTGGGGGGATGTAATTACCTAGTCACCCCCATCTCCCCCCCCCACAAAATTTCAAGCCTTGTACTTCTAGTAGAAAGGATTATTATTATTATTATTATTATTATTATTGAAAGTTCAACCAAAGCTAGTTCATCAAGTACTTTTTTTTTTAAATATTAAATTGTTATTTATGAAACCCTCAAAAGTAAGTTTGACAGAAAACCAATTAAATAACAAGGGAATTTAATTAAGAAAAAGAGAGAAAGAGAATGAACGAGAGAAAGAAGGGGTAAGAAAGAAAGCGAGAGAGAGAGAGAGAAAGAGAGAACACACAAGTAAAATTAAATTATCACAAGAAATTTGATTACGAAAGCTAATGATATTAAAACAAATTTTTTTTCATTTTTATTTTTTAAAATTTTCTCTTTTGAAAACTTGAGACTATTTAGACATAATTGTTACGAAAGGTTAGAATACTGCAATTGACAAATAGTTTTGTAGTAAACTCGAAGCAAACAGTGGGGAAAAAAATTAAATAAAACAAAACACAAATAGGGCACCAAAGCCAAACATAGGAATTATGATTGAAATCCACACGGAATGAATTAGGAATCAGAGAGAAATAAAGATGCTATTTAAAATTAAATATTTTAATTAAAGAAACAAAAAGGAATTTTTTTTTTATTAAAAGAAAGCCTCGTTATTTCAACTGCTTTGTTTTTCTTTTGTTATTTGTAGAAATTAACACAGATTGACTTGATTTTTTTTTGATGTTTTTTTTTTTTGCTAATTACACAAATACTACTACACATGCCCACGCACACACGTACAGATGCTCATACATTCACAGGTGTACATATTCAAGCATGGGTGTGCGGTTACAGATTTTGTTTTTCAACAAGATGGATCTAGGTTCAGTCCCACTGTGTGGAACCTTGGGTTTTAAAGCCTCGATAGTGAATTCAGTAAATGGAAACTTAAAGAAGCCCATTATATATATATATATATATATATGTATCATCATCATCATCGTTTGACGTCCACTTTCCATGGGTTGGACGATTTGCCTGAAGACTGGTGAACCAGATGGCTGCACCACGCTCCAATCTGGTCTGTCAGAGTTTCTACAGCTGGGTGCCCTTCCTAACACCAAATATATATATATATATGAAGATCCAATAGAGGTAGAACATGATGAGTAATGGTCAATTTGTCAGAAAAAGCAAACGAAAATCACTACATCAGATCTAAAAGGCTCTTAAAGAAATTGAAAAATCCAGCAGAAGATTTAATTTGGTTTCTCTCAAACAAGGAAAACTTCAACCAAGATCAAAAAGTTAACAGAAGAAACGACAGCTGCTTATGTGCAGACCCTTCTGTAGTTTCAAGTGGTATGCATACAGAATTTCCTGCAACTGTCATGGTTTTAGGGGTTGTCAGCAATGAAGGACACGTGATGCCCCCTTACTTCTTTCCACAAGGCCTTAGCGTTAACTCTGCTGCCTACATTGAGGTCCTGGAAATAACTATTAAGCCCTGGATAGACAGTGTATGCAATGGAAGGCTATATGTGTTTCAGTAAGACTCTGCACTATCACACATGGCTCTAGTAACACAGAAATGGATGGCTGAAAATTTTCATGATCCCATAACCCCTAACATGTGGTTAGAAAGGAAGCTTCTTGCCACACAGCCATGTATATATATATATATGTGTGTTTGTGTATGTGTGGCACGTAAAAGCATCCTGGTGTCATGCAAATGGCAAACGTGCCTGTGGTATGTAAAATCCTCTGTTACACTCATGGAGTGGTTGGCATTAGGAAAGGCATCCAGCTGCAGAAAACCATGCCAAGTCAGACTGGAGTCTGGTGCAGCATTCCAGCATGCCGGCCCAGTCAAATGGGTCAAACCAGGCCAGCATGGACAATGGGCATTAAATGATAATACACACACACACACACATGTAGACTTCTACACAGTTCTTCCGTTTACCGATTCCACACACAAGGATTTCGCCGGCCAGAGGCTATAACCGAATCAATCACCTTAGCCTCTAACCACGGCTGTGCTCATTTACTTAGCCCCTCTACTAGTTAACATTAAGCCTTCCCAATTAAGGACACCGATTGGTCATCCTAGGGTTTTATCGGTGACCAGCAATATTTAATAGATCCACATGTTTACCACATGTCTAAAGAAAAGTTCTGCCTTTGTTTCCATTCGTAAACTTATAGGTTAATAATCACTCAAATAATTCTGTTGGTTCTGTTATGCAATAACAAAAAAAAAAGGTATCAGGGGATAGGAAGGTAACAGGGAAAGTGTGGGGCTAAGTCCAGGGTACATTTGATGTAGCCCTCTTTGTTTTTCTTTTTAACCTACATTTTTTTTTCTTATCTTTTATTAATTTTGTTTGTTTTTTTTTTTTTGCTTTTTTTTTTTATCGTTTCCTTATTTCCTTTCTCGCCCTTTGGTGTTTCAGTGTGTTTACGTTCAGTGTATGTACTTAATGTATTCAGATGTGGATTCTGAACAATCCCGGCTAATTAATATACATCAGACCAAGCCTTAACATATAGATATTTGGGTTTGTGAGCATATACATATATCATCATCATCATCGTTTAACGTCCGTTTTCCATGCTAGCATATATATATATATATACACATTTGTGTATATATATATATATATGTATATTACACACGTGTATCTAAAAATATATATATATATACACAAATGTGTATATATATATATATATATACATACACACAAACATATATACATACATATACATACCCAGACATACATTCATGCACGTGTATACACATACATAAACACCACATATATTCACATAGATAATAAATAGGTAGAAAATGAGAGAATTGAGTGTGTTTGGCCACAAACACACACGTGTGTGTGTTACGTGTGTATATATATATAGGTAAATAAGTACACAGGTAACAACAAATAGACCAATAGACATAAATAGATGGATAGATATATAGACAGACAGACAGACCGAGAGAGGACACAGAGTGGGTGAGTGAGTACATTTGGGTAAACAAAGGAACAACTATTTCAAGCATGCTCCATTATTCAAAGAGAGTGACTCATTCCAAGAATACTCAATGTTTGTGAGTTCAATCAATTGGTGTGCTGACCCAAGGAATTACTGTGTGTGTGACTGAGTATTGCAAAGACACATGGTCCACCTGATGTTACCCTCCGGCAGTTTGTATTATGGGCAGCAACAAAATCTAGAAGACTTTCCCCAAAGTTTCTCTTATACTTGGCGCAGGTGTAGGCGTGGCTGTGTGGTAAGAAGCCTGCTTCCCAACCAGACAGTTCCGTGTTCAGTCCCACTGTATGGCATCTTGGGCAACTGTCTAAAAGAAACTAAAAGAAGGCTGTCGTGTGTGTGAGTCTGTGCTTGTCCCCACCACCACTTACACACACACACACAGACGCATGCACACACACACACACACACACACATAGGAGGGTATTCTTTCTATCTCCCAAACCCACTCACAAGGCTTTGGTTGGCCCGAGGTTATATATTGCTTTACTACCCACAAGGGGCTAAACACAGAGGGGGACAAACAAGGACAGACAAAGGGATTAAGTCGATTACATCGATCCCAGTGCATAACTGGTAGTTAATTTATCGACCCTGAAAAGATGAAAGGCAAAGTCGACCTCAGCGGAATTTGAACTCAGAATGTAGCGACGGGCGAAATACCTATTTCTTTACTACCCACAAGGGGCTAAACACAGAGAGGACAAACAAGGACAGACAAAGGGATTAAGTCGATTACATAGACCCCAGTGCGTAACTGGTACTTAATTTATCAACCGTGAAAGGATGAAAGGCAAAGTCGACCTCGGCGGAATTTGAACTCAGAACGTAGCGACAGACAAAATACGGCTACGCATTTCGCCCGGCGTGCTAACGTTTCTGCCAGCTCGCCGCCTTCAATGGCCCGAGGTTATAGTGAAGACACTTGCCTAAGGACCAAGGGGTTTGAGAAACAAGCTTCTTACCACACAGCCCACACCTGTGCCTATAACTTGTACAACTAGGGTTACATTGTCCAATGTATCCCGCCTTTTCCATTTTTGTCTTATGTACTTTGAGAGGGATTTGGTTGTTATTTCTAGAAGTCCGTGCTGCCATGTAGGTGTACTCGCCGTCTTTCATCAGCTCCCAGACCTTTGGATCCAGGCATTGAGAGACTCAAAACAAAAGATAATGAATACAAATGTTTATTTACACATCACTGATAAAAGCCATGAAGATTATAAATAGCATGTGTGTGTATGAGTGTGTGTGTGTGTGTATATGAATGTGTGTGAGTGTGCGTGTGTGTGTGAGAATGTAAGCATTTGTTAGTGTGAGCTAGTGAGACAGTCTTTTTCTGAATGTCTGCAGTTGTGCATGTGAGTGTGGACATGTGTGTGTGTGTGTGAGTGTAGGTATGCGAGTATTGGCATTTGTGAGTATGAGTATTTGTGTGTGTGAGTGTGGGTATGTGTATGTGAGTTTGGGCATTTGTAAGTGTGGGTATTTGTGAGTGAGTGTGGGCATTTGTAAGTGTGGGTATGTGTATGTGAGTTTGGGCATTTATAAGTGTGGGTATTTGTGTGTGTGAGTGTGGGTATTTGTGTGTGTGAGTGTGGGTATTTGTGTGTGTGAGTGTTGGTATTTGTATGCGTAAGTGTGGGTATTTTTGTGAGTGTGGGCATTTGTGTGTGTGAGTGTTGGCATTTGTAAGTGTGGGTATGTGTATGTGAGTTTGGGCATTTATAAGTGTGGGTATTTGTGTGTGTGAGTGTGGGTATTTGTGTGTGTGAGTGTGGGCATTTGTAAGTGTGGGTATTTGTGTGTGTGAGTGTTGGCATTTGTAAGTATCGGTATTTGTATGCGTAAGTGTGGGTATTTTTGTGAGTGTGGGCATTTGTGTGTGTGAGTGTGGGCATTTGTAAGTGTGGGTATTTGTGTGTGTGAGGGTGGGTATTTGTGTGTGTGAGTGTGGGTTTTTGTGTGTGTGAGTGTGGGCATTTGCAAGTATGGGTATTTGTATGCGAGTGTGGGTATTTGTATGTGTGCGAGTGTGCATGCATTTTTGTGCATGTGTGTGCATGCACTTGTGTGCGAGCATATTCATGGATTTGGATAAGTGCATATATATATATATATATATATATGTATATACATTCACGAGAGCATGTATTAACAAATGTAAGCATTTGTTAATGTGAGCTAGTGTAACAGTGGCTTCATTAGTTTTATTAGTATGTATGTGTGTGTCTGTGTGTAAATACATGAATTTGTGAGTGTAAGCACGAGCACCTGTATATGTGTGTGTATGAGAAAGTGTGTACATTTCTGTACACGTTTGTATGTGTTTCTTCCTCTCTGTTGTTTGCTCAGGACACCAATCTCTGCTGCTTACCATCAATCAGTCATGCTGTTTGCTTAATATTTAGTACAAATGCTTTAAAAAGTACACAAATATTGATTTAGCATGATCACTCTGCTGTTGTCTGTCTTACATCTTCTTGCCATATTTATATTTCCCTTGCACTGTTCACTGTTTTATTTTCTCCGTGGCTTTTTAATGTAAATTCATTTGCAAGATAATAAACAGATGAGCCTGTACATGCGAGTGAGTGTGTAATGTGTGTGTGTGTTTAGTTTGGTGTTTAACATCCGTTTTTCCCATGCTAGCATGGGTTAGATGGAGAGTTACTTGAAGCAGGGATTTTATGGCTGGATGCTCTTCCTGTTGTTTTGCAAGTAAAGGATTCTAATAATGTTCCACCAAGCTATGAAAGTGCAGAGTGATCGGTCATAATGTCAACAAGAAATGTCAATGTCTGTACCACTTTGTTTACAAAGTGACAAGCAAAATATCAACATGTGTACATTTGCATACACCCCCTCCCCACACACAGATAAACACATTTCCAGTTCAGCACAAGCACGCTTGGGAGGTAAGAATTCTGCTTCCCACCTACATGGTTTTTGGTTTAGTTCCTTGAGCAAGTGTCATCTACTATAGCCTCGGGCCAATCAAAGCCTTATGAGGAGATTTGGTAGATGGAAACTGAAAGAAGCCCACTGTACAACAATTCAGCAAAAAGACTGATAGAATGAGAATCAGGTTTAAAAAGAAAAAAAAAGAAGTACAAGAGTTGATTTCTTTGACTAAAATTCTTCAATGGAGGACCCCAGGATGGCTGCAATCTAATGACTGGAAACAATTAAAAGTAACACCTCTAAGCCGGAACCGTAGCCGGACCCGAGTTGTTTTCCAAAAGCGTCTCAACCTCAAGGCGCATGCCTTAGCTCGGCGTTCGCCGTCCGCCCGTCGCGTTCGCGCGGCGAGCGGCAGCGTCGCCGGCGGAATTGCCATTCAGTGACACCCATTTATTTCTTAAAGCAACAAGCTCATGTGGTATATTATTTTTTGCAGCCTTCAGACAAGTTGACTTCTACATGGGTTGCCACAGAAGCCTGCACAGTGCATGGAGATAATCCAGTAGTTGTTGACATGATAATAGTATGATGCAAGATTGGTTTAACTGCAACTGAGAAAACAAGAGTAAACTAAACAACAGACGCAATTTTGCAGTTTGCCAACTTTATTCTTTGAGACTTTCTAAATATAAATTCTCTGCGAAAGGTGGAGCATTGGCAGAAGCGGTTGCACACCAGACAAAACATTTAGCAGCATTCTTCCAGCGTTACAAACCATGTTCAGATTCAGGTACGTTGACTTGGCCTTTCATCCTTTCAGGGTCATATAAATTAAGTACCCCCTCTGCCAAAATTTCAAGCCTTGCCCTTGGAGGAGAAAGGATTCTCTATAGATATTTTGGGGAATTTGGGATTTCTGGTGCAGCATCATCCTAAAAGACCATCCTACCTTTCAATTTTCAGATTAGCACCATCTACAGAAGTGGGCGAAAAAGTAAACACCTGGATTATATATCTCAATTCACCTACTGATATGTACCTTTGACTTGTTTGGGTCAATATCAGACTGTGGCCATGCTGGAGCACTGCCTTGAAAAACTTTTAGGCAATGAGTAAAAGCACCTATGCGAAGCTATGTAAAAGCACCCGTGTGGTGCCACATAAAAGTGCCTCACTAATTTAAATAAACAGCAGTCAAGTGAAGACGTGACCTAATGGCAAGTGAACTGACCTCATAATCATAAGGCCATGGGTTCAATCCCTGGACTTGGTTAGCGCCTTGTGTTTTGAGAAAGGCTCTTCCCTTCACACTGCTACAGTTTACTCAAATGAAAATGGTAGGATGGACTGTGAGGCTCACCAATTATAGATTGACATATTTTGGTCATATTATGCTGAGAAAATCCCTGGAGAAGGACATCATGCTTGGAATGGTCAGTGGCAAGACAGGAATTGGCTGACCAAGAACCCACTGGCTTGACACCATCAAGAGTGACATGGGAATGGCCATAGCCAATCTGAAAGAAGCGACCCAGGATAGAACTGACTGGAGGAACTGATCCATCGAGTAACCAAGAGTCGACTTCGACTGAGCGGATAGATAAATAGGATGATGCTGACCTCTCTCCTGCTTAGTAGAGTGGTCAGCATTAGGAAGGGCAACCAGCAGTAGAAAGCATTCAGAAATGAGACTGGAGTCGGGTGCAGCTCTTCCTCTCTGGTCAAACCGTCCAACCCATGCCAGCATGGACAATGGATGTTAAATAATGATGATGATTAGTCAACTCCAGTACTTTTCTTTCTAAGCTTGGTATTTATTATATCAGTTTCTTCTGCTGAACCGCTAAGTTACAGGGATGTAAACACACCAGTAACGGTTGTCAGGCAGTGGTGAGGAACAAACACACACAGGTATATACATATATCTATGTGTGCGAGTCACCTTCTAGTTTCCATCAACCAAATCCACTCACAAGGCTTTCGCCGGCCCGAGGCTATTATAGTAGCCTGAGGTGCCATGCAGTGGGACTGAACCCGGAACCATGTGGATGGCTGGGAAGCAAGCTTCTTACCACACATCCATACCTGCACCTAAATATAAATATATGATTCATATAAATCAGAAGGTATTTTTTAGTGCAAGTAATTAGCGTATCTTGATAACGAGGGTGATAAGAACAATAAAAACAACTTTGGCACGGAAATTTTAAACCTAGGACTGAATTAAATTGGTGAAACATTCGCCAAATAATCCGTAATATTTGGGTTATCTTTGGTATGTATTTAAGCGTGTGTTTCTGTGGATATACGTCTATATACACATGCATGTGCACTTACACATTTACATACATGCCAACATACATACATACATACATATACACACACACATAATTATATACATACACACACATGAAGGCGGCGAGCTGGCAGAAACGTTAGCACGCCGGGCAAAATGCGTAGCCGTATTTCGTCTGCTGTTACGTTCTGAGTTCAAATTCTGCCGAGGTCGACTTTGCCTTTCATCCTTTCGGGGGTCAATAAATTAAGTACCAATCACGCACTGGGGTCGATGTAATCGGCTTAATCTGTTTGTCTGTCCTTCTTTGTCCCCTCTGTGTTTAGTCCCTTGTGGGTAGTAAAGAAATAGGTATTTCGTCTGCCGTTACGTTCTGAGTTCAAATTCCGCCAAGGTAACTTTGCCTTTCATCCTATCAGGGTCGATAAATTAAGTACCAGTTACGCACTGGGGTCGATGTAATCGACTTAATCCGTTTGTCTGTCCTTGTTTGTCCCCTCTGTGTTTAGCCCCTTGTGGGTAGTAAAGAAATATATACATACACACACACACATAGGCATATATGTACACACATATACACAAATGTATTTATACACACACACATATATATATATATATGCACACATGACTATACATATGCATGCTCACATAAATATACACACATGATAGATGGTGGAACTGGTAGAACATCAGACAAATTACATGATACTTGGTTACCCCTCTTTAAATTCTGAGTTCAAATGCTGCTGAGACCAACTCGGCTTTCTTTGCTTTCCACAATAATTTAAATAAACAGCAGTCAAGTGAAGACACGTGACCTAATGGCA
>NC_043015.1:42972936-42977936 GCF_006345805.1 Octopus sinensis
TTTCCGACAGCTGGATCCTCTACCTGTCACCAACCTTCCCTTGCTTCCAAGCTAAGTAATATTTCCCCAATGCCTAGCCTTGTTTCCACAGAAGACTGGAAAGAACATTATCCTTTTAGCATCTAAACTGGTCATGATCTCTGAACGGTGGGCCTCACGGAGGCAATGACAAGTGACCGAGACCTTTGGCGATATACCATTTCTTGAGAAGAACCTTTAAGCCAAGTGAAATCATAGTCAAGGCCGATGTCGGTGTCACATAACTGGCACCCGTGCTGGTGGCACATAAAAAGCACCCTTCAAATACTGGGCCCTATGGAGTTTCCCATCATTAAGGCACATTATTACCTTCTCCTTAGTGAGGGCAGAGGTATTGTTTTCAGTCGTGCTTGTTTGTTTGTCTGTGGACACGGTATCTCAAGAACCACTGGATGGATTCGGATGAAACTTTCAGGGCTGTTTGGCCTCATAACTGGCACGAACTCATTAGATTTTGGGATCGACTTGGTACCGGACAAGGATTCTGGATTGTTTTTCCAGTTTTTTTACTTAATTTTTGAGAGCAGTCGGCTTCATTTTTGTATTCTCGTTTGTGAGAGCAATCGAGTTTATTTCAGATATTCTCATTTTAAAATCATCTCCGGCTAATTGTGGTCTTGCCTTGGTGGAAGTTTGCACTCTCTGAGTGCTCTTGTTATTTATATAACCAAGCTAAAACACATACATACACGCATCAATAAGGAATCCCCAACAGAATTGCTTGACCTGTTAGAAATAGCAACTAAATGTCCTACATACTGTCTGACATTGTCGTATCAATGAAAAGAAGAACACATTTGGAAATGCAGCCATAAATACATTATATCCTGATAAGGAAATAAAACAAGAAATGAAAAAAACCTCCATAGCTATTGTTGTAAGCTTCTTTGAACATTCAAGCGATGGTAATTGATAATTCTGACTTTGTAATGCACCAGAGATCAAGCAAAAAAATATTTACTGATGTCCTCTGTGTGGGAAGTTAAACAAAACTAGGTTTTTAAAGCAACGGGCTTTGTTAACATTTACTGTCGTTTTTCTATGCCGGTATGGGTCAGAGCATTGGTTCTCAGCCAGGGACCATATAAAATTTTCAGGGATTCACACAACGAAATAGTAAATTGGGGACCCACAATAGTATTTTAAGGGCCCCTGAAAAAAATTTTGCTTTAGATATATGTATTCATAAGTATTACGAGAAATAGGTAGGTTTCTTCCTTTAACATTTTATGTAGTTCAACCTACACAAATTGATGTGTGAAAAACAAAATAGGAATTTTGAAAGAACATAGGCACAGGAGTAGCTGTGTGGTAAGAAGCTTGCTTACCAACCACAAGGAGTGGTTGGTGTTATAAAGGGTGTCCAGGCATAGAAAGCATGCCAAATCAGATTGGAACATGGTGCTGCCCCCCCCTCCCAGCTTACCAGTTCCAGTGAAACCGTCCAACCCATGCCAGCATGCAAAGCAGACATTAAATGATGATGATGATATTGCAAGAGTGGCTGTGTGGTAAGTAGCTTGCTTAGCAACCCACATAGTTCCGGGTTCAGACCCACTGCGTGGCACCTTGGGCAAGTGTCTTCTATTATAGCCTCAGGCCAACCAAAGCCTTGTGAGTGGATTTGGTAGATGGAAACTGAAAGAAGCCCGCCGTATATATGTATATATATATATGCATGTGTGTGTATATGTTTGTCCCCCAACATCACTTGACACTGATGCTGGTGTGTTTACATCCCCCCTTACTAGCAGTTGGCAAAAAGAGACCGATAGAATAAGTACTAGGCTTACAAGAATAAGTCCTGGGGTTGATGATTTGCTCGACTAAAGGCAGTGCTCCAGCATGGCCACAGTCAATTGACTGAAACAAGTAAAAGAGAGAAGTGTCTATAAAACTAGTTTTTAAAGATTAAATGGCGATAGGGGTCCACCAGAATAAAATAGTAACCAAAGGGGTCCATAGATATAAAATGGTTGAGAACCCCTGGGTTAGATGGCTTGGCTGGAACTGGTAAGCTGCACTAGGCTCCAGTCCTGGTTTGGCTTGGTTTCTACAGCTGGATGCTCTTCCTGACACCAACCACTACAAGGGTGTAGTGGATGCCTTTTCCATCTCACATGTCACTGGCCATCATGATTCCACTTGGTCTGATGTGTCTTCTCAAGCAGAGCAAATTGCCAAAAGTCTTGATCTTGTCATCACCTCCACGTCTCCATCAGGCTCGACATCTGAAAATCATGCTTCGCCACTACATCCCATGTCTTTCTAGGTGTACCTCTTCCACAGGTTCCCTCCATAGTTAGCAAATTGGCAACATATATAAGAAGAGAATTCTTTATTCACTTTAATCTATCAACCATATTTGTGTATGACAAATTATATGAAGAATATATTTGGAAAAGATGGTTAAGCATTGGTGATCGAAGTGCCAACACTTAAAGTGGTAGCAGTACCAATAATTGTCGGAGCCCTGGGAACAGTGAGTAAAAGCCTTTGGAAGTACATGGAACAAATAGGGGCTGCAATAAGGGTGGAGTACTTGCGGAAAACAGCACTGTTTGGAACCACTCAAATATTCCGGAAGGTGCTCAAAAAACAAGAGGTGTTACCTTAGTTCACTGGTAGTGAACAGCTGACACCATGGTACATCTCCAGCGTTAGAAGTTGTGCAAAGAAAATAATAATAATAATAATAATAATAATAATGATTCTTTCTACCATAGGAACAAGGCCAGCAGTTTTAGGGGATCGGTTAAGTTGAATATCATCAACTCCAATATTGATTGGTGCTTATTTTATTGACCCTGGAAGGGTGAAAGATGAAGTCAACCTCAGCAGAATTTGAACTGAGAACGTAAAGGTAATAACAATAATGATGATGATGATGATGATTATGATGATTCTAGTATGTATTTCATGTAGGAGGAGAATAAAAAAAAAAAATGAAATGAGAACACTTGAAGAATTCCATCATGTTCAGAAATGTGAAACTTGATAGTTCCAGCATCTGCAATGCATAACAGTGGTTCCTCCTACCTTGCGGAGAATCGGTTTCTGCTGATTAAATGGTAAAGTAGACAGATAAATTACAACACTTACAGAACAGTGAGATATTCAGCTGAGAAATTTAGCTCCAAAAACTTCACCCTCCCCCCCACAACCACCACCGACAACCATGTGAGCCACTAAACGACAGTTGCTCGACTGTTTTTTGTCTTTGATAAAAATAGCATCCAAGTGCCCCTCAAGTCACACCCTTATCAGCTGGGGGTTCAACCTACTGTGTAGCACCCTGTACAAGTGTGTTCTACAATGCCTGTGGGATGACTGAAGCCTTGTGGGTGAGTTTGGTAGACAGAAAACTGAAACTGAAAGAAGTCTGCCATATGTATGATTTTTCATTGAGTTTTATCTAAGTTTTTCATAAGCGAACTTAGGTGTAGGAGTGGCTGTGTGGTAAGTAGCTTGCTTACCAACCACATGGTTCCGGGTTCAGTCCCACTGCGTAGCACCTTGAGCAAGTATCTTCTACTCGGGCCGACCAAAGCCTTGTGAGTGAACCCGGAACCATGTGGTAACAAAAAAAAAAAGAAAAAAAAGAAAAAACAGTTGCCCAAAGTTTCACACAGTGGGGTTGAGCCCCAAACTACACGGGTCTGAAAGCAAACTTCTTAACCACACATCCAAGGGCCATGCCTTTTCGAATGACACAACTTTCTAATATCCTATTGGTGTTTCTCTGATGACTAATCGACCAATCAGAGAAAAGAATGACTTTAAGGAAATATTTTCCAAACCGGCTGCATCTGACAATCCTATTAACAACAAAGAAATCGGTCGCAGTGGAAGGACATTAAACAGTGGAATATTTCTTCAGATTGTGTAATCACAGACTGCTTATCTTGACCGTTTCCATACTTTAAAGAGAATATCGGATTATATGGCAACTAACTAGCTTATCGAGTTACATCACGGATATATCTAAAAATAGATTTATTATGGTAATTTAGCAGACATATTCCTCAATGTGTGCATATGTGTGTGTGTGTGTGTGTGTGTGCATATGTGTGTGTGTGTGGTGTGTGTGCATATGTGAGTGTGTGTGCATATGGGTATGTGTGAATGTCTGTGTGTATGTGAGTGTGTGTGTTCCTGTGCGATTGTGTGTGCATGTGTGTGAATGTGTCAGTACAAGCGTGTATGTGTGGGTGTGTGTATGTCACTGTTGTGTATGTGCAAGTGTGTGTGTGTGTAGGTATGTATGTGTGTATGGGTATGTGTGAGTGCGTGTGTGTATGTGTTCATGTGCGAGTGTGTGTCCATGTGCGAGTGTATGAATGTGTCTGTACAAGTGTGAGTGTGTGTGTGCATGTGACTGTTGTGTGTGTGCGAGTGTATGCAGGTATGTGTGTGTGTGAGTGTGTGTATATGAGTGAATGTGTGTGTGTGTGTTCATGTGCATGTGTATGAATGTGTCTACAAGTGTGTGTGTGTGTGTGTATGTGACTGTTGTGTATGTGCAAGTGTGTGCAGGTATGAATGTGCGTATGGGTATGTGTGAGTGTGTGTGCATGTGTGAGAGGGTGTATGTGTGTGCATACATGTGTATGTGTGTGAACATGTACATGTGAGTGTGTCTGTGTGTGTGAGTGTGTGCACACGTACATGTGGGCGTGTGTAGGTTAGTGGAATGGCAGAACTGAATGATAAATGCCTAACAGTATTCAGTTAAGCCCATTCCGCTCAGCGTTTCAATTGCACTGTCCGTCCTTCAAGGGTCATTTTGGCCATCATCATTACCACCATCATTTTAATGTCTGCTCTCCCATCCTTTGCATGGGTGAGGTGGAATTTACTGTGGCAAATTTCCTACGACTGGATACCCTTCCTGTCGCTAATTGTCACCTGTTGACGCTAATTGATGGTGATGATGATGATTACTCAATCAAATGTAATTC
>NC_043015.1:42985436-42997936 GCF_006345805.1 Octopus sinensis
CGCCTATCAACATAACGAATGTTCTTACAGCCTAGATAGGATTTACAACAAATACCTGACACCCAGTCACCCTCTCTAAAACCTGGCCTAAAACAAAAAACAAAAAGACCAACTTACACGCACGCACACATACATCATCATTTAATGGCTATTGTCCATGCTGGCATGGGTTGGATGGTTTGACCAAGGCTGGCAAGCTGAAAGGCTGCACCAGATTCCAGTCTGATCTGGCATGGTTTTCTACGGTTGGATGCCCTTCGTAACGCCAACCACTCCAAGAGCGTAATAAGTTAAGTTAAGTTAATTTTTTGGCTCAAAAAGCAAAAAGCAAGGCCATGTAGGGGGACATGGAGTTATGTACAGGGTGGTGTTCATGTAAAGAGTTCAGGCCACTTGTTATCAAGGGAGACTTTGAACCGAGCGGTCGTTGGATTCTTCACTATCTCGTCCGGCAGCTTATTCCATGGTTCTGCAACCCGGACAGAGAAAGCTCCTCTCCTTCGATTGAGATGAAATCGTTGCAGATAGAGCTTTTCGGAGTGACCCCGCAGCCTACGCTCTGGAGCAGGAGTGAAGAACAGCTCTTTCGAGCGGTTACACTTTCCACTTATGATGTTGTGAGCAAGAATGAGATCACCACGGCGGCGTCATTTTTCTAGAGAATAAAGATCGAGCGTCTTCAGCCTTTCTTCATAAGACAAATGCTTGAGATCAAAAACCATGCAGGTAGCCAGCTTCTGGAATGGGTGCTTTTATGCTCCACCGGCATTTCCTCTGAAGTTGCTGGCTTTGTGCCAGAATTAGAAAACAATATTAACCTGCCTAAAACGACCACTGGTTTTATAGTACAAACTTCCTCTTTTAAAGAGGTCTAAATAAAAATAAAAAATAAAAAAAAAAGAGAAAAAATTCTTCCATATAAATTTCCTGCTATTTTATGTTCCAAACACCATCTTAATACTAACAAAATTATTTTACTAAATTCTTCGTTATTTCGAAAAATTAATTGAAAAAAAAAAGCAGCATATTTCAACATGAATATGACTTCAAGAAACTTTATCAAAGGAAAACTTATTGAATTTTATTCAAAAACTTTAGGAAAAAAAATTTTGTTTTGTTTGAATAAAGTTTATTAAAATTCAATAAGAAATTTCTTTTTCGGTAAACTTCCTGGACATCTTTAAATCTAGAGGAACTTTAATAAGTAGATTTTATTGAAATTCCTGAAGATTTCTAAAAAGAAAGAAATGGAGTGGCTGTGTGGTAAGTAGCTTGCTTACCAGCCACATGATTCTGGGTTCAATACTTGTGTGCGTGTAAATATATATATATATATATTATATATAGGCAGGAGCACTCCGTCGGTTACGACGACGAGGGTCCCAGCTGATACGATCAACAGAACAGCCAGCTCATGAAATTAACGTGCAAGTGATTGAGCAATCCACAGACACGTTTACCCCAAACTTGTTCTTAGGGAGATTCAGCGTGACACAGAGTGTGACAAGGCTGGCCCTTTGAAATACAGGTACAACTCATTTCTGCCAGCTGAGTGGACTAGAGCAACGTGAAATAAAGTGTGTTGCTCAAGGACACAACGCATCGCCGGGAATTGAACTCACGACCTTACAATTGTGAGTCGAAGGCCCGAACCAGTAAGCCACATGCCTTCACAATATATATACTTGTTATCTCCCGTACTTCTTCGCTCTCTTGAGTGACCCTTCTGTCTGGCACCCAGTCGCAATGATAGATCGTTAGCCATTACACTCATTTTTTTTCTGTGTCCCTTTTTGTAGAAGAGCGTAGGCTCGAAACATAAAAGACTTTTTCTATTCCTGTGATTTATACTAATACATCTGTTTGTTTTGTACACCACCTGTCTTCGTCTTTTGTTTTTTTTGTAAACTCTCCCTATATATATATATATATATATATATATGCATGTATGTATAGGAACAAAAGCAATGGTAAGTTATGAAGTGCTTATTGGCTCCAGTCCATTGCAGGTGGGCTGCAAGATGCAGGAGGAAAGAGTGGAAGAAAGTTGTGGCGAAAGAGTCAGCAGAAGTTTCACCATTACCCTCTGTCGGATCCGCATGGACTTAGGTGTTTCGCTCATAAACACACACATCGCCCGGTCTGTGATTCAAACCCGCAATCGCTCAACCGCGAGTCCGCTGCTCTAACCACTAGGCTATGTGCCTCCACCGGTCAGAGATAGAAGAGACTATGTTTCATGAATTGCCCCCAGATAGAAGAAATCAGCCAGAATATCTGTAACAGGCAGGGGGGGGGGGCATTACCAGATGGTCAGAACTCAAGTTCCTTTGCGGACAAAACTGCTGAACCAGTGGGTGGGTGGTTGAATGGGGGTAACTTGGGGGATCTGCTACACCACCCTCACTACTAACATGACAGCTACCGTCACTACCACCACCATTGACACCATTACCAATACTGGCACCTTACCAGTGCTACAACCAACACAACTACTACTGCCAACATCATCACCACCATCAGTACTACCAATACCACCATCCCCACCAACATCACCATGAACACCAAGACAAACTAACCCCCTCCCCACCTCCGCCATCACTTCTAAACGCTAGCATCAGTTGATAAGGTGCGTTTACAGATTCAACCGATTCTACAGAATTCTGAAGTGAACGAACCCTGCTTCGGCATTCTGTGGAATCCCCCTGCCTCCAGCCACCCACCCCCTTACCCCAACTCCTACACTTTTGTCACTTTTTCTTCCCCCCTCTTGTCACCCTAACTCCCACACCCCACAGGAATTCCAAGGTAAATACTGCCCTCCCCTCACAAAACTTCCACTGGAAGCCCAAGAATGAAACACTTCACATTGTGATGACGACAATACGGTGTCTTAACTAGGACGTAGTAGTAGTAGTAGTAGTAGTGGTAGTGGAGGTGATGGTACAGGTAATAGTTTTGGTGGTGGTGGTGGTTATGGTGATAGTAGTGATGATAGCTGTTGTGGTGGTGGTGGTGGTGGCGATAGGAGTTGTGGTGGTGGTGGTGGTGATGTGATGGTAGTGATGATAGCTGCAGTGGTGGTAGTGGAAATGATGGTAGAAGTGATAGTTGTAGTGGTGGTGATGCTGGTTATGGAGGTGATGTGATGGTTCTGATGATAGCTGTTGTGGTGGTGGCAATAGTAGTGGTAGCAGTGGTGGTGGTGGTAGTAGTAAAGATTATGGAGGTGATGGTAGATGTGATTGTTGTAGTGGTGGTGTGGTGGTGGTGATGGAGGTGATGTGATGGTAGTGATGATAGCTGTTGTGGTGATGGTGGTGATAGTAGTGGTACCAGTGATGATGGTGGTGATGATGGTTGTGGTGGTGGTGATAGTAGAAATGGTGGTTGAAGTAGTGGTGGTGGTGATGATAGTAGTGGTAGGAGCAGTAAGTACTGATGATGGTAGTGGTGTTGGCGGTAGTAGTGATGGTGGTGATGACAGCAGCAGCAGCAATAGTAGTAGTAGTAGTAATGGTGGTGGTAGCTGTGGGTGGTGCTGCTGTTGAAGTAGCGACACGAAATAGTGCAAAAAAAAATATAAATAAATGAAATAAAAAAAAACTAACAAAATAAATAAATGTCAGGTTAATAGCTTGAATGTAATTCTCATTCCAACAGAGAGAAAGATTTCAAAGAAATATCAAAGGGGGAAAAAAAAAAACAAGAAAATTAAAACCAAAAAAAAATTAAAATAAATAAAATAAAATAAAATAAAAAGCATTTTTTTTGTTTGTTTTTTTTTTAGATTGGCTGCTGATGAAGGAGCTAAATACTCCCGAAATATGGCATATATGCCCGTTACCCATTTTCTAAGGTGCATGCGTGGCTGTGTGGCAAGAAGCTTGCTTACCTACCACATGGTTCCAGGTTCAGTCCCACTGCATGGCACCTTGGGCAAGTGTCTTCTACTATAGCCTCGGGCCGACCAAAGACTTGTGAGTGGATTTGGTAGACGGAAACTGAAAGAAGCCTGTCATATATATGTATATATGTGTGTGTGTGTGTGTGCGTCTGTGTTTGTCCCCGCAACATCGCTTGACAACCGATGCTGGTGTGTTTATGTCCCTGCAACTTAGCAGTTCAGCAAATGAGACCAATAGAATAAGTACTAGGCTTACAAAGAATAAGTCCCGGGGTCGATTTGCTCGACTAAAGGCGGTGCTCCAGCATGGCCACAGTCAAATGACTGAAACGAGTAAAAGAGTAAAGAGTATAGCAGATTTACTCCAGGTGTGTAAGAGGACCATTTTATGTCCAGGATGCACTGGATGCAATGCTGATGAAATCATTCCAGCTGCTTGAAATGACGCCTGTGATTTCTGGTGACAAGCTGGCAGAATGGTTAACGCACTGGACAAAACGCCTAGCAGCATTTCGTCCATCCTTACATTCTGAGTTCAAATTCCACCAAGGTTGACATTGCCTTTTGTCATTTCCACATTGATAAAATAAGTACCAGTTGAGTATTGGGGTTGACGTAATCAACTTATCCCCTATCCCAAAAATTGCTGGCCCTGTGTTAGAATTTGAAACCAGCATATTTATTCAAAAAGGCAGTGAGCTAGCAGAACCATTACCATACCAAACAAAATGCTAAGCAGCTTTTCTACTGACCATTTATGTTCTGAGTTTGAATTTCGCCGAGGTCAACCATGCCTTTTTTTTATCGTTTTAGGGTCAATTAAATAAGTACCAGTTGGGTACTGGGGTCGATAGAAATGACTTAATCTCACCCCTAAAATTGCTGGCCTTGTGCCAAAATTTGAAACTCATGTGATGTCTGTGAATGGTCGAGGTTTCACATCTGTACTTAGGGATGCAAGAATTCTGGTTTCATACCACAGCAAGCTCTGTGTCTCTTGTGAGATCAAGAAAAACATGATTGATGACTTTTAATTTAAGCACCAGACCAGTAGTTTCGAACTGGGGGGGGGATAAGTCAAGACCATCGCCCCTTGTACTTGACTGGTACTTTATTTTATTGACCCTGGAAGGATGGAAGACGATGTTTACCTCAGTGAGATTTGAACTCAGATTGGAAAGTATCAGAAGCAAAACTGCACAACAGACATTTTATCTGACACTCTAATGATTCTGCCCAATCCAGCCCCGACCCCTAACGATAACAATAGCAATAATAACACTACTTCAAATAATAATAATAATAGCTCAAACAATGAGTGAGCAGATGAAAAAGCAAAACAAGAGTAACCTCAATATTCGCTGGAAATGATGACACCAGGCAAATTACTCAGGAATACAAAAAAAAAAAAAAAAGAAATCCAAAAGAGAAAAAATAAAACAAATAAGTGAAAACCTAAAAAAATCTCGAATTCCCAAATCCCGAAAGAGAAAAAAAAAAGAAGAGTCACCCCCCTCCCTCCGCCTCATCATTGAAAAAAAAAATAATGAAAGACATCGTAAATATAACTTTATTTTAATTATTATTACTATTATCATTATTGTTCTTATTATTGTTGTTGTTATTATTATTATTATTATTCAGCAGTTTGGTATTACAAAAAAATAAAAAATAAAAAGATGGTGAGGTATTCTTTAATTAGACACAGAGCACCTGCTATTAGCAAGGAAGAGTGCTGCGGGAGTATAAACAGTGATGCTGGCTATGTGTGGTGTGTGTAAGTATATATATACATACATAGAATGTATATATAAAGAGACATACACATATGTTTTTATATATATAGGATCTATGTGTATGATTGTATGTATAGGATCTAGTTGCACTAGACAGGGTGAGCTTCTGGAATTGTTTCCAGCAAAACAATAGAGAAATGGCATGTGACTGCCACACACACACAGAGAGAAAAAGTTGTAAATCTATGTCAACAGAACTGAGCAATTTAGAAGAGAGAAACTAACGGATAGATTGATTCAGAGTCAGAACAGAGGCTGCAAAATAGACAGATAGACAGGTGTGTGTGTGTGTGTGCATATATTATTAGAGTGACTGACAGATATATATATATGTATTTGAAAGTCTTTGTGAAAACTACTTATTACAGTTTTTGAGTATACATGGGATTTTTAAAAAAAAACTTATTCTAAACCAAAAAATAATAAAATCGTTTATCAGAACATCACAAACTTTTTGGGGAAGAAGTTTTTTTTCCTAGTGTGTGTGAGCGCTTTCCATTAATCTTTCCAAACACATGCTCTTGGATAATATATATATATATATATATATATATATATATATACAGGGTGATTCAAAAGTCGCCATACGTAAGAAAAATTTATTTTTTCTATAAGAAACAGTTTTTTTTTTATTTAACTGTTACTTATAAAAAAAAATAATTTTTTTCCTATGCATGGTGACTTTTGAATCACCCTGTACATACACACACAAACACTACCACAGTGAAAATATATATAAAGAGTCTGGCAAAGGCAAGCAGGGTGACATTTGAAGTGACTGTCACTCTACTTCTAAAACTTTTAAAAACGGTCGACAAAAAAATGACTGAGTGATCTTTCAATGTAATATTGAAATATTTTTTTATTATAACTTGCCATTATATATATCTATATATTATATATATAATGATATATATATATATAATAATATATACATATATATACATATATATACATATATATATACATATATATATATACATATATATTATATATATATATATATATATTATATATATATATATATATATATATATTATATATATATATATATATAACTCTTTATTATTCACTACGACCGTTTCAACCCATCATTGTGAGATGTTATGTAAACAGTTGTGGTGCATGCTGGGTGCGGATGTTTTTCATCAGGTGAGCTGTCAAAAGGTACCTCGTTTTTTTTATACCTGAATATAAAACTATTACTTAATTGAACTTGGAACTATGAAATTGGATTGGCGTTAGGAAGGGCATCCAGCCTCCCAGACCCCAGTTGAACCGTCCAACCCATGCTAGCATGGAAAGCGGACGCTAAATGATGATGATGTGTACATACATACACACACACACACACACACACAGGGTTGGTTAACAGTCACCTGACAGTAAATCATATACACACATACACATATACAGACATACATACATATAAGTATACACACCATTATATATATATATATAATATATATATATATATATATATATAACATACACATACATACACACATGTATGTCAAGAAAGAGGGAGAGAGAGAGAGAAAGTAAGAGAAGCAGATAGTCAGATAAGTAGAGAGATGTAAGGCAGCCACCACTCATCTACACCTCCATGTGTTTCCCACATGTGTGGCAACAAGCAGCCATGAATGTACAAATCTACTCCTGTATTTTCTTACACACAACCTCAGGTAACCATACAACCCCCACCCCCTGCACCCATATTTGGGCATGTATACACAGATTTATATACATACACATCGATAAGGATGTATGCAAATGCTAACACTTTCTGCACCCAACTGCACAAATGGCACAGCACATAAACACACAAATTCAGAAAGCATACACAAATGCATGTCCGGCCCTGTTAAGAATACCCCTAATGCGTCGGGCGATATGATATGCTTGAGAAGACCTGTTGAGTCAAGTAAAACCAATATCATAGCTGTGGTCTGTCTCCCCTGGCTGGCTCCTGTGCTGGTGGCACGTAAAAAGCACCATCCGAATGTGGTCCTTTTTATGTCAAGTGCACCAGCATGGCCACAGTCAAATGACTGAAGGAAGTTAAAGAATAAAAGAAAAAAAGTAAGCATTAGGCGCAGGAGTGACTGCGTGGTAAGTAGCTTGCTTACCAACCACATGGTTCCGGGTTCAGTCCCACTGCGTGGCACCTTGGGTAAGTGTCTTCTACTATAGCCTCTGGCCGACCAAAGCCTTGTGAGTGGATTTGGTAGACAGAAACTGAAAGAAGCCCATCGTATATATGTATGTATATATATATGTATGCGTGTGTGTGTTTGTGTGTCTGTGTTTGTCCCCCTAGCATTGCTTGACAACCGATGCTGGTGTATTTATGTCCCCGTCACTTAGCGGTTTGGCAAAAGAGACCGATAGAATAAGTACTGGGCTTACAAAGAATAAGTCCTGGGGTTGAGTTGCTCGATTAAAGGTGGTGCTCCAGCATGGCCTCAGTCAAATGACTGAAGCAAGTAAAAGAGTAAAGAGTATTACATTTGACAGAATAATCTGAATGCTAAAGTGCTAAAGGAGTAAGTAAACCTTTGAAGGTGATGCTCCAGAATGGCTGCAATCCAATGATTGAAACCAGCCACAGAGGAAAAGATAAAATTTTTTGCAAAAATTAATTTGGGCAACAGAATCTAACGTGACGACTCTGCGGAGTACCGTAATGGAAACCAATGGAACCTTTTCCTTTCGCAATAAAACACATTGGAATGGAAAAAAAAAACCGACAAACAAAAAGAAAAAAGAAAAAAAACGGTTAATAAATAAAATGAATAATATAAAAATAAGGCGGAAAGAAAAGATTATTGCAAGCAAAAGTGTTCAGTGAATAGTGACATAGCTCTTAATTTGTCGCTTAATAATGTAGTAGACAGTTGTTAATTTAGAATGTGTGTGTGTGTGTGTTTGAGTGAGTGTGTGTATGCGGGAGAGTTAGACAGATATAGATTAGAAAATATCAAGCTTGTTTCCATTGGACTTAAAAGGATTTTACATACACATGTACAGAGGTTTTTTTATAAATATATACATGTATACAAAGGGTCTCACACAAGGATTTTTCGTATGTACACACAAAAGGCTTCAGACACATGCACAGAAGTTTCAAACACACACACACACAAACACAGGCATTAATAAATGAAAACAATACAGAAGTGTGAAAGTGAAAGAGGAGCTATGAGAGAAAGAGAGATAACGAAAGAGGTGGAGAGAGAGAGAGAGAGAGGATAGCAAGAAAGGGAGAGTGGATAGAAAGACAGTGAAAGAGAGATAGATAGAATGAGAGAGAGAGGATAGCAAGAAAGGGAGAGTGGATAGAAAGACAGTGAAAGAGAGATAGATAGATAGATTTAGAGAGAGAGAGAAAGAGGGGATAGCAAGAAAGGGAGAGTGGATAGAAAGACAGTGAAAGAGAGATAGATAGATAGATTGAGAGAGAGAGAGGATAGCAAGAAAGGGAGAGTGGATAGAAAGACAGAGAGTGAAAGAGCGATAGAGAGATAGATAGATAGATATATTAAGAGAGAGAGGATAGCAAGACAGTTAGAGACCAATAGGAGAGAGAGAGAGAGATAGACGGAGAGAGAGAGAGAGGGAGAGAGAGAGAGAGAGAACAAAAGACGGTAAGAAGCAGTGAGTTTCACACCTATCAGATAGCAACAAGCTTTGGAAGAGCTAACCTGACAACTCCAACAAACAACAACAAAAACGTGAACTCTGAAGGGAGCTTGCATATCATTGCTCGACTTCCAGGAAATAGCAACTAAATATCCCTCAGACAGCACTTTAATGCATAAGAAATGGAAGGTAAGACTGGATAATAATGTAGTTCTGGATATACAATGTTTGAGAAAAGGGCAAGATGTTTAAGGCTAGGATATCATTGATCTGCTCAATCAGGACTGACAAGGGTCTAAACAGCAGCAGAAACAGTAACAGTACAAGTGATACAATAGACAACACCACAATGTCAAGAGAACAAGAGCAACAATGCCGAAGACTGACAGCACCACAAGCTGTCAATACCACAATTGCAACAGCTCTGACCGTCAACATCATGGTTTATCAATACCACAGGCCGGTCAACACCACAAACCATCAACATCACACACTACCAACGCCATAGACCATCAGCACTGTACACTGCCAACATCACAAACCATCTAGTCCACAGACTGTCAACATTGCAGACCGTCAACACTGCAGACTGTCAATACTGCAGACTATCAACACTGCAGACTATCAACACTGCAGACTATCAACACTGCAGACTGTCAACACTGTAGACTGCCAACACTGCAGACTGCCAACACTGCAGACTGCCAACACTGCAGACTGTCAGCACTGCAGAAGACTGTCAATACTGCATACTACCATCACTACAGATTGTCAACACTGCAGACTGTCAATGCTACACACTACCAACACCACAGACAGTCAACACTGTACACTACCAACACCACAGACAGTCAACACTGTACACTACCAACACCACAGACAGTCAACACTGTACAGTACAAACACCACAGAATGTCAACACTGCAGCCCACCACAGCTCTTCACACACACACAAAGTGAAGTATGTTCAAAGCTGTCTCCACTAATTTCTGAAATTATTAAAACCACTCAGTTAATATTGCCTTTTCCTCGCTGCATAAATATTTCTAATAACACTTACTTTTTAATTATCACTTCATTAAATACGTTAACACCAATTAAACGATATTCCAATAATCTTGAAGGATGGTTCCAGTCACGATATTACAAACTAATGAACTGATTAGTGAGCAAGTCAACAAAGAAAAGAGCCAATATATATATGCAGTCACCTGATTTGCTAGAAATAGCAACCAAATTCACTTTACATACGACCCTGCTGTCTTAAAAATCCTCCAAATTACCATTTTCATCATCCCTGTTAATCCTTTTGACGTTCACTTTTCCATGGTTGCAAGAGTTAGACGGAATTTGCTGAGGCAGAATTTCTATGGCTGGAAGCCCTTCCTGTCTCTAACCATCGCCTGTTTCCAAGTAAGGTAATATAGCCGAAAACACTTGAAGATGCCATGCAATGGGACTGAACCTAAAACTTTGTGATTGGCAAGCAAACTTCTTAAAGCTCAGCTATGCCTTTGCCGAATGCCATACCAGCACTTAGAATGATTTTAGTGTGGTAATAATTACTGTTGTTATTTCTATTCACAGTTATTTCCATCATGTTGCCAGCCAGTCAAAAACGAGGCTTTGGAATGATATCCAAATGTGGCTGACCCCTGATCAACAAGGTTCACAACTAAAATGACTAATGACAGATACCGTACCCATGTTCTTAGAAGAGTAAAGACTATTTACGACCAATTATTTCCAGACTTCTCACCAGTTCGATAAGTGGAGGCACATGGACTAGTGGTTAGAGCAGCGGACTCGCTGTCGAGGGATCGCGGGTTCGAATCTCAGACTGGGCGATGTGTGTGTTTATGAGCGAAACACCTAAGCTCTGTGCGGCTCCGGCAGAAGGTAATGGCGAAACTTCTGCTGACTCTTTCACCACAACTTTCTCTCACTCTTTCCTCCTGCATCTCGCAGCTCACCTGCGACGAACCGGCGTCCCGTCCAGGTGGGGAACCTATACGCCAAGAAACTGGGGAAACCAACCCTTATGAGCCAGGTGTGGCTCGAGAAGGAACAAACAACAACAACCAGTTCGATAACCAGAATACACAACATTTTGTTCGGGGTGGAAGCGGGTAATTGTGACTTTGGGATGAGGTACCCGCCTGTTTAACTGCTTTCCTCAATGGTGAAGGGGATGTTTTGGGTCACTTCCACCTTTCTAAGAATTGATTACTCATGGAAACTATATTGCGTCAGACTAAGAGACAGTGTTAGTCACTGTAGCTCCATTTATTAACAAAGGTGGAAACATTCAATACGTAAAAATAACGTAATTGGGGAATATTTTTTTAATCTTTTTTTTTCTGTTTTGTTTTTTTTTTTTGTCTTTTATTAACCAAATGAAAGAATCTCGCATTTGTTTTGGTCTTTTTATTATATAAAAACATCGATTCAATTGGGGCCGTTCCAAGAATAAAAATTTCGGTCTATTTTTTGATATTGAATTTTATTGATTACAAACTAAAAATAGAACACACACACACAAAAAAAAAACAAAAAAACGAAAAAGTTTTGTATGCAAATTCACATAATCAATAAAGTCAGTAGGTTGGACAAAATGAGCCACCAGGCCATTATTTATTGCTCCACCCAACTTAAAGTAGGGATCAAACCATAATAATAATGATAATAATTATAATAATAATGATAATAATGAAAATAATAATGATAATAATGAAAATAATAATGATAATAATTACAATAATAATGATAATAATGAAAATAATAATGATAATAATTACAATAATAATGATAATAATGAAAATAATAATGATAATAATTACAATAATGATAATAATGAAAATAATAATGATAATAATGAAAATAATAATGATAATAATGAAAATAATAATGATAATAATTACAATAATAATGATAATAATGAAAATAATAATGATAATAATGAAAATAATAATGATAATGATAATAATACTGATATTAATAATAATAATGATAATATGCAGTACCAGGCAGTGGCTCTCATTGTTTCTGATCTTAACTGATTGGAAGTGTCATCATGTACATTGTTTTGTCTTGGTATAAAAGATGGGCTACAGCAAATATTCTGCTCAATACCACAGATTTGCTTGTCAGTTGTT
>NC_043015.1:43002936-43012936 GCF_006345805.1 Octopus sinensis
CCAGTACAGGTGCCATTTTTGTGATACCAGTATCTGCCACGACTGCGATTTTGCTCAGCTTGATGCCAAAGGTCTTGGTGATTGCTTCCGTGAGGCCCAACACTCAAAAGGAACTCAGCCACTTTGCCTTCATGAGGCCCAACACTCCAAAGGAACTCAGTCACCGACACACACACACAACACTCACATTCCTACATACCCTCAGTGGTTAGAGCATTGGGCTCACAGTCATGAACTCAATTCTTGGACTGGGCTTTGCGTTGTGTTCTTGAGCAAGACACTTTATTTCACATTTGCTTCAGTTCACTCAGCTGTAGAAATGTGATGTGACATCACTGGTGCCAAGCTGTATCAGCCTTTCTCTTTTCCTTGCTCAACATCAGTGGTATGGAGAAGGGAGGCTGGTATGCATGGGCGACTGCTGGTCTTTCCATAAACAAGCTTGCCCGCAGGGGAACTTTCTAGGTGCAATCCCATGGTCATTCATGACCGAAGGGGGAGGGGGTTCTTTACTCTTTACCTTTTATAGGCATCATAGTCATCATCATCAGCACCATCATTTAACAGCTACTGTCCATGCTGTCATGGATTGGATGGTTTGACAGGTTATCCAGTGAGCCAACAAAGCTGTACTGGGCCTCAACATCAACTTTGGTATGGTTTCTCAGGCCAGATGCCCTTCCTAATACCAGCCACTTCTTGGAGTGCACTGGTTGCTTTTTCTCTTATGCCACCGGCACTGGTGGGTTGGCCGAGAAGAACAGGGAGAGGAAAAAAGAACAAGATCCTACAACTAAATGGGGAGGTGGCTATATAGTGATTGTCGAAAGGTTTCACTGAACTGTGGCCATGCTGGGGCACCATCTTGAAGGGTTTAGTCAAAGAAATTGACTCCATAGTAAAGATTGTTCGACAACATAACATGGCAGTTCTGGTTTAGGACGAATGATCCTGTAATTTGGCCCCAGGAGACAATATCTCCAGCTGGCTATACGACACGATCTATGTCTATATTTTCGAACAAGGGGATCTAGCACCCCAACTCAGTTCAAAATAATATCTGTGTATTGCGATTTCAAGGTTATTTCCCTTCATCAGCACAGAATAACCGTTCGGTTAGAGGTGGCGCTACTAAATTCCCATTCGAAATATATAGTTTTCAAAGCGACAACTAGTTACTGATCTATAAATTAGAAAATTACTTTTTGTAAATCTCATAACGAGAGATATTCAGCAACAGTTCTTTGGGAGTAAAGATTATTTGCCAACATAACATTGACTCCAGTATGTTTTTTTTTGTATTGTTAAGCTTGGTATTTATTCTACCAGTCTATCAGGGACATAAACAAACAAACACTGGTTGTCACAAACACAGTGGACAGGGACAAAACAGACACACAGACATATATACGATGGATGTCTTTCAGCTTCCTTCTATTCATTCTTTCTCTTAAGCCTGGTACATACACACACACACGCACAAATATTCTACTTTTCATTAATGCATGCTGCACACATACATATGCACACAAAGATGCGTCACTGCATGCTAATTCAGACAAGTCATGGTTCACAAAATGCATCTAAAACTGCACACCAAGCAAGCATATTTGCATAATAAAAAGAACATCTTCACACATTTCATACAATGATACATGTTGCATGTCAGTGCACACTGCTGCTTAAATAATGCACACTGCACAATTGAGACTCCCCCGCTGCATGTTAAGCCAACTAGATGTAGAGTTATAGTAGACAATGCGTAATGCATGTATGTTGCACATCAAATGTGCAGTGCTTGCTGCACCACCGCAAATGCACATGGATGCCATGTAGACACGAGTGCATCTAGTGTATGCACCACCAGAGCATTCTGGGATGCACAACGATGCAACTGACGCGCACAAATGCACAGACATATGCAAATGTCGGAGCAGACAGAGAGAGGACAAAAAGAGAATAAATAGAGCAAATGTATGGAAATAAAGGATTTACCATTCTGCGGGGGTGGGCACGTGGGGGTGGGAGTGGGTGGCAGGTGGGGGAGGAGGGCTTGTATAAATATTCATAGAAAGGAGATTGAGGAATATAAACACCATTGCTGCCACCACCCCCACCACCACCACTAGTGCAGTAGCAGCTAAAAAAAAATTCTGCACAACAGTAAGAGATACATGCAGGCATATACAGACATGCACACGCACACATATACACACACATGCATATATGTGTGCATATGTATATATATATATATATACATACATACACACATACATATATATATATGGGCACATATACATACACATAAACACATACATAGATTCTTAAACATATCTAATCACACACACACATATATATATACACATATATATATACACACATACACATATATATATATACACACATATATATATACACATATATATACACACACACACACACACACACATATATATATATATATACACACACACACATATATATACATGTACATATTCTATACCACACACACACACACACACACACAGAGGAAGAGAAAGAAGGAGAAAGACAGTGTGGAAAAAAGAGAGAGTGTGTGTGTGTAGGTGTATATGTAAATGTGTATATGTGAATGTGTGTGTGAGAGAGAGGGAGAGAGAGAAAGAAAGAAGAAAAGGACTAAGCTTTCTGAGCAGCAAATCTTGTTTAAATGAATGATTGAGATTATTGATTATGGCAAAAACTAAATCATTTTATTTGTCCTGCTGTTAGCAGCAGCAGCAGCCGGCGCCAGTGCTGGGGTTGTTTCTCACAGGCTCTTAGCTGACTTGCCTCATCTACTTTCACTTTTGACTTCCACCATCATCACCATAATTATTATTATTGTTCTTGTTTTAAAGGAAATAAAGGAAGTGTAAATTCCGAGTAGAAATCCTTGTTGTCAGCAGCATCAGTGGGGGTGGCAGTGGTGATAGTACATTGCGTAGGAGTCTATTACAACCCCAGGCTGCCCAAAGCCTCGTCAATGGATTTATGAAATAAATCCTTTTAGTCAAAGAGCATAGGCTTAAGATGTCAAAGACTTTTTCCTGAGTGATTAACTGATACACCTGCTTGCTGTTCCTTCACCTGTTTTCACCTTTTGCTTTCTGTAAATTTGAACTATATATATATATCATCATCATCATCATTTAACGTCTGTTTTCCATGCTAGCATGGGTTGGACGGTCCGACCGGGGTCTGGTAAGCCATGGAGGCTGCACTAGGCTCTAGTCTGATTTTACTATATATATTGGTAAAAATGGTAAGATAACAAAAGAAAGAAAGAGACCTCGATATTATGTAAATAGAGGAAATTTATCTGTAAATGTAATATGTGACAATTATTCGGTAGCCAAGATAAAACTCTGAGTTTCTGATGCCGAGGTGGAAATCCACACCACCATCTCTTCAGTTATCCGGCCATGTCAGTTTTTCCGATGACTGAAGAAATGGTGACGTGAATTTCCACCTCTGCATCTGAAACTCAGAGTTTTATCTTGGCTACCGAATAATTGTCACATATTACATTTACAGAGATATATATATATATATAATATATATATATATATATATATATATATATATATTTTTATATATATATATATATATATATATATGTATGTGTGTGTGTGTGTGTGTCAAGTGCATCCAGCTGTAGAAACAAGGGCAAAACAAACAATTGGAGCTTGGTGTGGCTCTCCAGCCTTGCCAGCTCCTGTCAAACCGTCCAACACATGCCAGCATGGAAAAAGGATGTTAAATGATGATGATGGAGATAATGGGATGTTCACTTCTTAACCATAAGCCATATCTCTTTTACTATAACCCTGCATTTGCCAAAGCCTTTTGAGGAAATTTGGTCAATGGAAACTCAAAGAATCCTATCGTCTCACTTTTTTTGTCTGTGTGTATACTTCAATCTAGCAGATCTGATTTCATTTTGGAAGCGATATCCAGTAAGAGACTCTGAGGAACTGTAACAACAGCAAAATACATATCTGTGGCTCTCAGTCACTTCTGGGGTGATCTTTCTTTGCTTAGCTCTTAAAGTATATTGTTTTTTCTTAACACAATACATCTTTAAGTCCATTTAAAGTTCCCTTACACAAAGAACATTCACCTGTGAAACAAACAACTGAAATATGTATGTATGTATATCATCATCATCATCATCGTTTAACGTCCGTTCTCCATGCTAGCATGGGTTGGACGGTTTGACCGGGGATCTGGGAAGCCAGAAGGCTGCACCAGGCTCCGGTCTTATCTGGCAATGTTTCTACAGCTGGATGCCCTTCCTAACGCCAACCACTCCGTGAGTGTAGTGGGTGCTTTTTACGTGCCACCTGTACTGGTGCCAGGCAAGGCTGGCATCGGCCACGTTCGGATTGGTGCATTTTACGTGCCACCTGCACGGAAGCCAGTCGAGGCGGCACTGGCTTCGGCTACGATTCGGATGGTGCTTATTACGTGCCACCGACACGTATATATATATATATAAAGTTAATCCAAACATGAAAACACAACGCGAGGACTTGGAACAAGTATAGTGTTATTGGACACTCAAGAAAGGAAAGAAAAAAGGATGATTTAACGTTTCGAGCGGAGCTCTTTGTCAGAAACATAGGAAGAGGAAAGATCCAAGGAAGGGAAGACAGACTAGTTACCCCACTAGCTTACATCTTACCTCCCTTTACCTTGCAGTTACCTGCTCCTTAATGATACTCTCTCCTCACTCAACAGCTAATCTCTAATTACTTATTACATAAATAAGCAACAATCAGGAAAAAGAATTTTGTTTTTTTTTTAAAAAAAAGGTAAAAAAACTTGCTTTTAAACTTCAATTCCATGCTTCATACCGCTGAAACCATTCCAAAATGTTTGGAAAATTAATAAGAATGAACATAGTGTTATAGTACTCTTCTGTTAGTTCCTGTCTATGATGAAGCTTGGCACGGTCTTCTGGCTTGCCAGCCTCTCCTCGTCAAACTATATATTTGACAGAAACTTTTATTTTCCTCATTTCTTTTTTGTTTTTTTTTTGTTTTTTTTTTTGTTTTTATTTTTGCGTTCTTTCTTTCTCTTCTTTCTTGCTAGTTCCCCAATTCCGCCCCCCCCCTACAACCATGAGCATTACCTGTAAAAGGAAAACCAGTTGGAAGCCATTCAGATAGTTTTTTTCTCATGTTAACCTATTCAATTCCAATAAATAACTTTTTCCGCCCACTGTTGTATTGATGGTCAGCAAGGGAATGCAAGGACAAGTGCTGGTAGTGGTGGCGGTGGTGGCAGAGGCGTGGGGGTGGGGGTTTTTGGACGGGAACCACAAAAGCAGCAGACGAAAGTTTAGTCTTTCAGATTAATTCATTCAATTAAGTCTAATTGTTGTTGTCGTTGTTATTTAGGTGTTGAGCTGGCAGAATCATTATAGCATCAAAAAAAAACAAAAAAAAAAAAAACAAATAACGGGAAAAAAAAACAAATAACAGTAGTGGCTGTGTGGGAAGTAGCTTACTTACCAACCCTGTAACTTAGTGATTCGGCAAAAGAGACCGATAGAAAAAGTACTAGGCTTACAAAGAATAAGTCCTGGGGTCGATTTGCTCGACTAAAGGTGGTGCTCCAGCATGACCACAGTCAAATGACTGAAACAAGTAAAATAAGTACTAGGCTTACAAAGAATAAGTCCTGGGGTCGATTTGCTCAACTAAAGGTGACTGTGGCCATGCTGGAGCACCGCCTTTAGTCGGGCAAATCAATCCCAGGAGCCTAGTACTTATTCTATCGGTCTCTTTTGTGTTTACATGCCACCAGTGTCTACGACAACTGTGATTTCGCTCAGTTTGATGGGTCTTCTTCTCAAGCACGACATAATACCAAAGGTTTTGGTCATTGCCTCCATGAGGCCCAACACATTATATATATAGATATCATCATCATCGTTTAACGTTCGTTTCCATGCTGACATGGGTTGGATGGTTTGACTGAGGAATGGTGAGCCAGATGGCTGCACCAGGCTCCAATCTGATCTGGCAGAGTTTCTACAGCTGGATGCCCTTCCTAATGTCAACGACTCCGAGAGTGTAGTGGGTGTTTTTACGTGCCGCCAGCACGAGGGCTGTCAGGGGGTACTGGCAACGACCACGCTCAAATGGTGTTTTTACGTGTCACCTGCACAGGAGCCAGTCTAGCGGTACTGGCAAAACCCTCGCTTGAATGTTGTTTTTCAGGTACCACCGTCACAAGTGCTAGTAAGGCGACGATGGTAACGATCAAAGTCGAATGGTGCTTTTTACATGCTACCAGCACAGGGGGCCAGTCAGCGGCCGTGGCAACCATCATGCTTGGATGGTGCTCTTAGCACTCCACTAGCATGGATGCCAGTCATGTGGTGCTGTCATTGAATTTGATTTCGATTTCACTTGCCTCAACAGGTATTTGTAAGTATGCATATATATAAAACACATGCATATATGTAAGTATGTGTATATATATATATCACCGTGACTGACCAGGCTATCAGATGTTGTTACACATCGCTGGTCACAATGCACTTTGCATTGTTTTAGCCTTCAAACGACGCCACCCTGCTGGCTAAGCGAGCAGGCCAACAGAAGAAAGAGTGCGAAAAAGTTGCGGCGAAAGAGTACAGCAGGGATCGCCACCATACCCTGCCGGGGCCTCGTGTAGCTTTAGGTGTTTTCGCTCAATAAACACTCACAACGCCCGGTCTGGGAATCGAAACCGTGATCCTACAACCACGAGTCCGCTGCCCTAACCACTGGGCCATTGCGCCTCCATACATATATAAACACCTGCACATATGTTCATATGTTGCACATAATAAGAAAGTGAGCAGCTATGGAATGAATAATAAGCGCCTATCATAAGAGAATAAATAAAATCCAATGCATGTATTGAGTACATTTATCTTCTGTTTGTACATCCCAACATATAACAGCTTTCTGTCTCTGTCTCCCTTTTTTTGCACACGCAAACATATTGAAAATTTTATGCTCTGTGCCCATCTCCTAGGAGAAGGCAAAGGGAATTCATCCTTATGCTATGTATGTGTATGAATGTGTGCATGTTGTGTGTGTGTATATATATACATACACATATATATATATATAAATATCCAAACACGTGTATGTGAGGTATATATATATATATATATATATATATAAATATCCAAACACGTCTGTGTTAGTGTGTGTATATATATATATATATATATATATATATAAATATCCAAACACGTCTGTGTTAGTGTGTGTATATATTATATATATATATATATATATATATATATATATATATATGCATTATTTATCTAACTATTGCCAAATGTATTGATGAGCTCCTAAAAATTACTGGACTTAAAGCACCAAGAAGCAATCTCTGCCATGAAGCAGCAAAGAGTTTGGGTAGGTCCATGGGGTGTAAGGAGTCTTAGACTCCTTAAGCACACCCTCTTTCCACTCCCTCTCTCTCTCTCTCTCTTCCTCCCTCCAGAAATAAAGGACCTGTTCAGGCATGCAACACAGCTGGTAATGGAGGCTGCGGTGGTGGTGGTGGTGGTGGTGGTGGTAGTAGCAATAGTGGTTCCACTATGGCTCCACTGCAAAATATCCGTGGAGCAGAAGGTGGGTGCTGCATCAAGAAGAAGGTGGCAGGGCAGCGGCGGCGGCGGCGGCGGCGGCGGTGGTGGCGGCCATGTGCCTCATTGTTCACTCCTACAGAATAATACAATTCCTCAGAAGAACTAGATTTCCATTCCACCATTGTTATGAAGTTACTTCTGCAAGATTTTTCTATTGTTATATTGTGATAATTCCTGAGAGGGAGAGGGAGAGGGGGGGTGGGGTGGGGGAGACAAAAAAATAAAGAACAAAAATCCCCTCCATCTCAAAAAAAAAAAACCAAACAAATCCTAACAATAATCTATCAATATAAACAACTGACTACACACCACAACTACCACCACCATTACCATCAAGACCACTGGTACCATTATACCACTGCCACCATCATCATCATCACAAACCACTACAAGTAGTACATCACTACCATGGTCACAGCATCACCACCGCCGCCACCACTACATTCAATAGCACTATTGAAGATCACTACAGCCAACAAGCCAACAAGGAACCTTCTATGAGTTTGGCTGACCAGCTAGAAGTAGCAGCCAATCAATCCTCTTCCTCAACGAGTAGCATACAGTTATCAGAAAAAAAAAAAAAAAAGAAGAGGATTGGATACTGGATACTGCAGAAGAGGACAGGATGTGGATTCTGCAGAAGAGGACAGGATGTGGATTCTGCAGAAGAGGATTCAATCTTGGATACTATTCAACCTAAGAACATGGATGGTCACATTTGGAATGCTCATGATTACAAGTCTCGTAAAATAGCTATGAAGGTAGCGAATTAGCAGTTATCAGAGTACTGAAACAAAATGCCTTAACTCTCTAGGTTCTGGATTCAAACCTCACGGAGGCCAACTTAACATGTCTTCTTTTAGGGGGTCATTAAAAACCATACTGATCCAAAATGGTGGATTGGCAGGAATGCTAGACGTTCAGGTAAGATGCCTTGTGGTAATGAATCTGGCTTTTTGTTTGGGACTGCAATGGCTGCAATGAAGGACAGAAATGCCAAGCCATATCTGCTCATGCTCTTTTACTTGTTTCAGTCATGTGACTGTGGCCATGCTGGGGCACCACCTTTAGTCGAGCAAATCGACCCCAGGACTTATTCTTCGTAAGCCTAGCACTTATTCTATTGGTCTCTTTTGCCGAACCGCTAAGTTACAGGGACATAAACACATCAGCATCGGTTGTCAAGCAATGTTGGGGGGACAAACACAGATACACAAACATATACACACATAAACATATATATATATATACATATATATATATATATATACATATATATACATATATATATATATACATATATATATATATACATATATATATGACAGGCTTCTTTCAGTTTCCATCTAGCATTCCACTCGCAAGGCTTTGGTCGACCTGAGGGCTATAGTAGAAGACACTTGCCCAAGGTACCAGTGGGACTGAACCCAAAACCATGTTGTTCGTAAGGAAGCTACTTACCACACAGCCACTCCTATTGCCTATATTCCTCAATGCCAATATTCCTCAAAAAAAAAAAATCTTGCCTAGTCCCAGCGGTGGTGCCCCAGCATGGCCGCGGCCTTCGGGCTAAAACATTTTTTTTTTTAAGGATTTAAGTCCTGACTGAGCATTACATGTGCAGAGACATGATAGGTTTTGATCAACAGAGGTCTGGCAAAACCGGGTTCGACCTGAGGCTAAACAACAACTGTAATATAGATATCTTGCTATGCATTGCTACAAACATCCAACCAACATCCAAACATCACCAGTGGTAGTAGTAGTAGTAGTAGTAGTATCACCTGTGCAGGCACCTGTACTATTATGTTCACAACAATCCAGAGTATCACAGGCAAATTACTGCTGCCACTACTACCATCACCCTCCACATCACCATCACTGCTATCATCATCATCAACAACACAATCAGTACTGCCATCCGTATAAATAAGTACAGAATGTGAGTTAGTACATACATACACAAGCCAGCCAGCCAGCCAGCCAATAGCTAGAGGTTAATATCAATTATGAGTTTAGCTCCATGTGAGTGCGAGTGAGAGAGAGAGAGAGAGGAAGAGAGGGAGAGTGTGGATAAACAAAGATGAAAAATACCTAACAAAAATCTACTTAATCTCACCTTAGCTTCTTTCAAATTTACAACGACCATTTAACCCTTTCGTTACCGTATTTCTACCAAGATGGTATTTCTACCGCAGGAGTGGCTGTGTGGTAAGTAGCTTGTTTACCAGCCACATGGTTCCGGGTTCAGTCCCACTGCATGGCACCTTGGGCAAGTGTCTTCTACCATAGCCTCGGGCCGACCAAAGCCTTGTGAGT
>NC_043015.1:43020436-43060436 GCF_006345805.1 Octopus sinensis
TCCGCCGAGGTCGACTTTGCCTTTCATCCTTTCAGGGACGATAAATTAAGTAGCAGTTATGCACTGGGGTCGATCTAATCGACTTAATCCGTTTGTCTGTCCTTGTTTGTCCTCCCTGTGTTTAGCCCCTTGTGGGTAGTAAAGAAATAGTTATTTTGTCTGCTGTTACGTTCTGAGTTCAAATTCTGCCGAGGTCGATTTTGCCTTTCATCCTTTCGGGGTCAATTAAATAAGTACCAGTTACGCACTGGGGTCGATATAATCAACTTAATCCTTTTGTCTGTCCTTGTTAGTCCCCTTTATCTTTAGCCCCTTGTGGGCAATAAAGAAATAAGAAACGTTAGCACGTTGGGTGAAATGCGTAGCTGTATTTCGTCTGCCATTACGTTCTGAGTTTAAATTCCGCCGAGGTCGACATTACCTTTCATCCTTTCGGGGTCGATAAATTAAGTACCAGTTACGCACTGGGGTCGATGTAATCGACTTAATCCGTTTGTCTGTCCTTGTTTGTCCCTTCTGTGTTTAGCCCCTTGTGGGTAGTAAAGAAATAGGTTTGACCAGAACTGGCTAACAAGAGAGCTGCACCCGATTCCAATCTTTATTTCTACAGCTAGGTGCCTTTCCTAATGCCAACCACCTTACAGTGTGGTACAAGGCTTTTTTAGGCCAATCCTTTTCATTGGGGGCAGCAGCATTGACACTTCTGCTGCGGAGGACAGGTGTAGATAGAGATAGACATATACATTCAAACGTAACCACACACACACATAAAGATCCCCCTTTATAGGAGACAAGCAGCCACCCATACATATCAATCTCCCCTATTTACGTCACTCATGTTATCCAAGGGAAAGACAAAGGCTGTTACAGCTTGGCACCAGTAAGGGTTTTTCACTACTCGGAGAAGGTCCTAGGATATATATACTCTTTTACTTGTTTCAGTCGAACAAATCGACCCCAGGACTTATTCTTTGTAAGCCTAGTACTTATTCTATCGGTCACTTTTGCTGAACTGCTAAGTTACTGGGACGTAAACACGCCAGCATCAGTTGTCAAGCGATGTTGGGGGAACAAATACAGACACAAACACACACATATATATATATATAAATATACACACACATATATACAACGGGCTTCTTTCAGTTTCCGTCTACCAAATCCGCTGACAAGGCTTTGGTCGGCCCGAGGCTATAGCAGAAGACACTTGCCCAAGGTGCTATGCAGTGGGACTGAACCCGGAACCATGTGGTTGGTACGCAAGCTACTAACCACACACACCCACTCCTAGGATACATATATATATACATATATAGTTACCCCGCCCCCCCCCCCCAAAAAAAAACGAGGAAAAACACAACACGAAGACATGGTACATGCAAAGTATTAGCAGACGCTCGGGGAAGGAAAGAAAAGTAGTTTTACATTTCGAGCAAAGCTCTTCGTCAGAAACAGGAGACAGAGAAAGGTCCAAGAAAAAAGGAAGATGGAGGGGAAAAAAAATCACCAACGATCCACATGTGGTTACACTCACACATATGCATGTATGAACACATATATATGTACACACACACACACACACATATATATATATATATACATATATATAATGTTTATGTACAATCTATAATGTCAGTTTTCAACGTAAAACATGATTGCAAAGTGATATACAAGAAAAGAGAAACAACAAAAACCAAAACAAACAAGTCAAAAGCACAGAATAAATCCATACATCTAATTACAATTATAAACGATATCGTTTTCACCTATGAGAGGAATCTGAGCAATCTCAGAGAATGCAGCTGTTAGTTGTACGACCTAATAGCAATGACATTTCATTTGCAACTCGCATCAACTCCACTCATTGTATATTGTATATGGCATTGTATAATTCTTATTCTGTATTCTGGCAGAATCTTTAACTACCAAAAGAAAATGCAAGAAGAGAGAGAAATAGAGAGAGAGAGAGAGGGGGTTAAGTTTGCTGGTGGCACATAAAAAGCGCCCACTACACTCTCGGAGTGGTTGGCGTTAGGAAGGGCATCCAGCTGTAGAAACTCTGCCAGATCAAGATTGGAGCCTGGTGCAGCAGTTCTGGTTCGCCAGCCCTCAGTCAAAATCGTCCAACCCATGCTAGCATGGAAAGCGGACGTTAAACAATGATGATGATGATGATGATGATGATGTAGCAGAAATGAACTCAAAACCCCAATGTTGGGTCAAATGCTTGCTAAGAACTAATGAGCAGAATCCTCATCTTCATCGTTTTAATATCCATTTTCCTATGCTTGCATAGGTCTGGTGAAGTTTTTATTTAAGGTAGATTTTCTATGGCTGGATGCCTTTCCTGTTGTCAACACTTAACTGTTTCCAAGGGAGGTAATATTTAAATTTCATGTTAGCTTTCAGTGGTTACAGCATTTGGCTCACAATTACGAGGTAGTGAGTTCGATTCTCGGACAATGCAGTTATTCATAAAAACATTTGTAATTAATGAATACAGGATTTCGCAGCTCTAGCAACACTCCTTCATAGTCAGCCTAGGAATTTTCCAGAAGCCAATTAGTCATGTATAAGTATGTGTGTGTGAGCATGTGTGTTTGCGTTGAAGGCACATGGCTCAGTGGTTAGAGTGTTGGGTTAACAGTCTTGAAGAGGTGAGTTCAATTCCCAGACCAGGCTGTGTGTTGTGTTCTTGAGCAAGACACTTTATTTCATGTTGCTCCAGTTCACTCAGCTGTAGAAATGAGTTACAATGTCACTGTTGCCAAGCCGTATCGGCCCCTTTGCCTTTCCCTTGGATAACATCAGTGGTGTGCAGAGGGGAGGCTGGTATGCATGGGCAACTGCTGGTCTCCCATAAACAATATTGCCCGGACCTGTGCCTGGGAGGGAAACTTTCTAGGTGCAATCCCATGGTCATTCATGACCGAAGAGGCGGTGGGTGGTCTTTATCCTTTTATGTTCCAAACACCAGCTTAATTATGATGAAATTATTTGAGCATATTCTTCACTAGTTTCAAATTTATTGAAAAAAAAAATACCGTATTTGAACAGAAATATTGGTAACAAAAGGGATAAGAACCTTTTCTGTTGGCCCTGTAGTTTCTGAAAGAATTATTGTGGAATTTCAGAAACTGTATGAATTACTAGTGCAATGCACCAAACAAAGAATTAAAAGTGCTAGGTCTTTTCTCTCCTTGAGTATTGTCTGTCAGTTCACAATTTTGAAATTATTTCTTCAATAAACTTTAAAAAAAAGTTAAATGAATTAAGAGTAATTTGCTTTGGTTGGCAGAATGTCATGTGACATAATATTGGCTTCATTTTATTTCCTTTTCTCACGGATGGATGGAGAGATAGATAGATAGATAGATAGATAGATAGATAGAGAGAGAGAGATATAGATAGATAGAGAGGTAGATAGATAGAGATAGATAGATTGATAGAGAGAGAGAGATATAGATAGATAGAGAGAGAGAGAGAGATAGAGAGAGAGAGATAGACAGAGAGAGATATATATAGAGATATAGACAGATAAAGGGATAGATTGTGAGATAGATTGATAGATAGAGAGAGAGATTGATAGATAGAGAGATAGATTGATAGATAGAGAGAGAGAGAGATTGATAGATAGAGAGATTGATAGATAGATAGATAGATAGATAGATAGAGAAATAGATAGATAGAGGGATATATTGAGAGATAGAGAGAGATTGATAGAAAGAGAGAGATTGATAGAAAGAGAGAGATTGATAGATACAGAGATAGACAGATAGAGAGATAGTGAGAGATAGAGTGAAGAGAAAAAGAGAGATGAAAAGAGAAAGGAAAGATGGAGAGAAAGAGAAAAAGAGATGGATAGAAAAAGAGATGGAGAGAGAGAGAGAGAGAGAAAGAGTGAGAGGCAGAGTGACAAAACGAAAAATAGAGACAGAGATAGAGAGACAGAGATGGAGAGAGAGAGAGAGAGAGAGAGAATGAAGAGAAATATTATATTTCTACATGTTCAAGAGTAATTCTAGTTAAAGGAAGACCTATAAAGAACACAGAGACATTATTGGTAACAATGACGTAAATGAATTCAAAGCTTGGCGCTCGGATGATGTGACAGCGATGGCTTTCATCATAATGATTTCTGATTAAAGAAGAAAGCCAGCAATTCCGAGGGAAAGAATTGGTTGATTGGTGCTTGGCGTAGTGGTTGGGGTGTTGCATACATGATCGCAAGAATGTGGTTTTGATTCCCAGATTCGGGCCGAGTGTTTGAGTTCTTGAGCAAGTTGCTCTGTCTCATGCTGCTTCAGTTGCCTTAGGTGTAATTGGGTAGCCCCATGATGGGACTGGTGTTTGGTTCAGCGGGGATGTAATGAACTTGGACACTTCTATGCACAATTGAAAGTGGGTAACTGGCCTGATGAGTCCAAAGACAGGTGACCATACTGTTCTGGAGTTGATGACGATGGAAGGATGAAAGGCAAAGTTGACCTCAGCACAATTTGAACTCAGAACATAAAAATGGACAAAATAACATTAACATTTTGGCCAGTGCATTGTCAATTCTGTCAGCTCATCAGAACATAACAACAACAACAACAACAACAACAACAGCAGCAGCAACACTCAGAGAGCACAAACCTCTGCCAAGGCAACACCAACGTCTTCTTAACAATTAGCCGATGATTTTTAAAATGGGAATATCTGAAATAAACTCGACTGCTCTCTCAAACGAGAATACTAAAAATGAACCCGACCGCACTCAAAAATTAAATATAAAAACAGGAAAAATAATCTAAAATCATTGTCCAGTATCAGATCAATCCCAAAATCTGATCAGTTTGTGCCAGTCACAAGGCCAAACATCCCTGAAATTTTCATCTGAATCCATCAGGCAGTTCTTGAGATATCTTGTCCATGGACAAACAAACATGACTGAAAACAATACCTCTGCCTTCGCTAATATGATAACTCTTTTTACTGCAGGTATGTGGCCTGAAATTTTTAGGGGCAGGGTATAGTTTATTAATATCAACGCTAGTGCTCAACTTGTGCATCTTTCACCCCATTAAAAGTGCCTTCCCTCTCAACTCATATAATTTCCCCTTAAAATCACCTTCCCTTTCCACTCACACATCTTTTGCCCCATTAAAATGACATTCTTTTTTTTCTTATATGTCCTTTCATTCCTGGTGCCTCTGTAACACACCATGGCCAGTGGGGAAATATTACCTGGTGACAGGAGAGGCACCTGACTGTAGAAGAATCTGCCATAGTGATTGCTATTTGACTCATGCGAGCGTGGAAGTAATTGATGGTATGACGATGATGATGATGATGGTGGTGATGATGAAGGCAAAAGCTGATGATGATGAGGGCAAAAGATGAGTGGCAAAGCTGACACAGATGTGAAATAGGCTCGGAATATAAGAAGGTTTTAATGAAATGCTGCAAGATGACTTGTCTTTGAGAAGAAGAAAAAGAAGATGACGAACAACAACAACAATTGGAAGAAGAAGAAGAAGAAGAAGACGAAGAATTGGAAGAAGAAAAGATGAAGAAGATGAAGCGGAAGAGGAAGAAGAAAAATTGGAAGAAGGTGAAGCGGAAGAGGAAGAGAAATTGGAAGAAAAAAAGATGAAGAAGAAGAAGAAGCAAAAATATGAGGAAGACGAACGAAGATGAAGGCAGAAAATAAAAGTAAGGTAATTGAAGAGATAAGACAAGGTGTAGAAGAAGAGAAAAAGGAAGAATGATGAAGAGAAAGAAAGAAGGAGAAAAATGAGGAATGAAAATTTGACATTTATGAATTAAACAAATAATTCTACATAAGAGGAAAAGATACGATCAGAGAATGGCTAATAATGCCGTCAGAAATACAAGTGTTGATCCACGGAGGGGGAACGTGGGGGGCGGTGGAGGGAGAAAGAGAGAAAGTGGGTGAAAGAGGCAGAGAAAGAGAGAGTGAGAGAGACAAGGCGAGAGAAAGGCAGTGATTGAGTGAAAGTTAAAGAGAGAAAGAGAGAGAGAGAGAGAGAAAGAAAGAACAAGACAGAGACAGAGTGAATGAGAAAGACAGAAAGAGAGGAAGAGAGAGATAGAGAGAGAAAGGCAGAACAAGAAAGACAGAGTGGAAGAAAAAGAGAGAGAGAGAGAGAGAGAGAACAAAACAGACACAAAAAGAGTGGATGAAAAAGAGAGAGAGAGAGGCAGAGAGGGAAACAAATAGAGGAAGCATAAGAGAGAAAGAGAGAAAAAGAGAGGGGATAAACAGAGAGAGAGAGAGAGAGAGAGAGAGAGAGAGAGGCGGTTGTGAAATAGTAGGGGGATATATCAAGTGCGTGTGTATGTGTATATGTGCCTGTATGTGGCATGTTTATATTTGTGACTGTGTCTGTGTGTGTGTGTGCACATGTAGGATTTGAAACCGAAACTCAGGAACACTGGTCAACGAGTCTAACCTAAGAGGTGTTGTATGAGTGTGTGTGTGTGTGTGTGTGTAAATGTGGGCCAGCTGGTGTAAAGGTTTCATTATCTCCTCATCTGGACACTCCAGTAAGAAGATAAACATATATCACCCTCCTGGGGCAGTAACTGACTCTTCTGATTGTTCAGATGAGGGTTAAGGTTGTTGTTTACTTAGGTTTAAATCAGCTCCTAATCCAGCAATACCTATGATCAAAAACAGTTCCAACTGTGACCACCCTTCTAAATCACACACGGCTGTGTGGTTTACAAGTTCGTTTCACAACCACATGGTTTCAGGTTCAGTCCCACTACACAGCACCTTGGACAAGTATCTTCTACTATAAACCTGGGCCACCCAATGCCTTGTAAGCGAATTTGTCAGACAGAAACCATGGAGGACAGAATATTGGCATGGCTGTGTGGTAAGAAGCCTGCTTGAAAACCACCTGGTTCTGGGTTCAGTCCCACTGCATGATACCTTGGGCCTTCTACTATAGCCTTGGGATGACCAACAGCTTGCGAGTGGATTTGGTAGATGAAAACAGTAAGAAGCCCATCACACACATATACATACATACATATATATGTGTGTATGTATATATATATATATATATATATATACATGTGTATAGGTGTGTGTGTATGTATGTATTCCTTCTCGACCTATGCCTGGCTCATAAGGGCCGGTTTACCGGTTTCCTTGGCATATAGGTTCCCCCACCTGGACGGGACACCTGTCTGTCGCAGGTGAGCTGCAAGATGCAGGAGGAAAGAGTGAGGGAAAGTTGTGGCGAAAGAGTCAGCAGAAGTTTGCCATTACCTTCTGCTGGAGCCGTGTGGAGCTTAGGTGTTTCGCTCATAAATACACACATCGCCCGGTCTGAGATTCGAACCTGCGATCCCTCGACCGTGAGTCCACTGCTCTAACCACTAGGCCATGTGCCTTCACGACGCTAATAGGTGTGTGTGTGTGTCTCTGTGTTTGTCCACCCCATCACTACCTGATGGCCGATGTTGGTGTGTTTACATCCACATAACGGTTCAGCAAAAGAGGCCAATGGAATTAGTACAAGGCTTTAAAAAAACAAAGTTCTGGGGTCGATTTGTTCAACTAAAACCGATGCTCCAGCATGGCCACAGCCAAATGATTGAAACAAGTAAAAAAATAAAAGAATATATATATATGTCTCTGCCACTCCCTCCCTGCTTGTCAACCAGTGTTGGTTCGGTTGTGTTCCCATGATAATGTTTTGGTTGGTGGGTTAACTGCGTATAAGTGCTGCTGCCTCGTTAGGTCATTGCACTGCTGGTTACTGTGAATATGAATCTCATTTATTTGCGCAAAGATTGAATTAAAGAGACACTTAAAATAAGTGTGAGTGTGCATGTGTGTGTGTGTGTGTGTCTGTGTGTGAGGGTAAGAGAGAGAGAGAGGGAAAGAGAGAGAGAGGGTCAAGAGAGAAAGTGCGAGACTATAAGAAAGCCAGACAGCAAGAAAGATAATGCAGCGATATAGCTGAGGGACATCTATGAGAGACAAAGAGTGTGGTGGTGGTGGTGGTGGTGGTTGTTGGTGGTGGTAGGGGATGGGGGGAAAGAAAAGAGAGGGGGGAAGAGAACGGAGAGAAAGCTTATTGAGAAGAACAAAAGAGAAAAAAAAAAAAAAAAAAAATAATTGTTTGGAGCCAAAAGATTTGGCCGTGAGGAATTATTCTGAGTACAGAAGTTGATGCAAACAAGCATTATGCAGCTCAATGAACTTTGCAATAGTTAGGAATATTATTAGAGGGAGGTGGTGGGGGGGGGGAGAGAATATGCATTTATTATAAACTGCTTTTTTAAGCAACAAGCAGTTTCTGGTTTGCTGCGTCTGTGGGGCCCCATAGAAATAATCTCACTAAAATTAAAAAAAAAAAAAAAATTTTTTTTAAACGAAACGGAAATAAAACAATATGGAGTGATCAGAAGAAGGGTGTTGTGTTGTCAGTAATCTTCTCCAGGATTAATTATACCACGAGTTGGAAGGGAGTAAAAATGATTTCAGAGTAGTGACCTGGTGTCAGAGGGGACCCCCTGTTAAAAAAGAAAAAAAAAAATTGAAGGACCAAAGTAGTGATGTTGAACCAGATGATAGATGAAGTCCAACATCACAGAGAAAGAATGGTTCCTCTGACAAGGTGAACTAAAAAGAATTAATAGGTTAATTCTCTTCTTCTTTTACTCATTTCAGTTATTTGACTGTGGCCATGCTGGAGGACCACCTTAAAGGATTTTTTAGTTGAAGAAATCGCCCCCACAACTTATTCTTTGTAAGCCTGATACTTATTCCATTGGTCTCTTCTGCTAAACCACTAAGTTACAAGGACGTAAACACATCAACACCCGTTGTCAAGCAACAGTGAGGGGACAAACTCAGATACAAAGGTGCACTTAACCTCATAAGCAGCATACAATTCTTGTGGGTAAAAACAAAGTTCCAAAAATGGATACAGGAACTACCAAAGCCTTGTGAGTGAATTTGGTAGACAGAAACTGAAAGAAGCCTGTCGTATATATGTCTATATATATATATATATGTATGTGTGTGTATATGTTTGTGTGTCTGTGTTTGTCCCCACCCCCAACATCGCTTGACAACCGACGGAGTTGTGTTTATGTCTCCGTAACTTAGTGGTTCAACAAAAATGACCAATAAGTACTAGGCTTCCAAAGAATAAGTCCTGGGGTCGATTTTCTTGACTGAAGGCTCCAGCATGGCCACAGTCAAATGACTGAAACAAGTTAAAGAGTAAAAGAGTAGTTTTTCTATCTGGAACTCAATCTGGTATTATGTACACAAAGAGAAGTAAGATATCTAATGGTTGTTGGCGATCGCAACTGTTGAAACATGGTGTAGGTGTAAGTATTAAAAGTGTTTCCATCTCTGAAGAGGAGATTAATGACTCTCTGAAATATAACCATCACAGCTGTTAGCACATCTACAAATAACTCGTTATAGACATGAAAATTCTTATCTTCAATCACTTTGACACATGACTCCAACGGTCTCCCACCCACAACCCACCGCCACCTCCTTCAAAGAGTGAAAGAATGGAAAATGTAGATTAAAAGGTTTTAAATCGGAAGAAAATATAAAAAAAAAGAGTCAAGCCAAAGTTGAAAACGTTATGACGGTGAAGAGAACACGCCGGAAGAATACGACTGAAATAGCTGTCGTTCTTGACAACGCTGCCATAACGGATATCAATAAAGTCCGTAAATATTAAATAAATACGAATTATTAATAGACAATAAAGTAATTCAAAGTAGCTTTCATATTGCAACGGACTTCAATTGAACATCAAATGTATTGATTGATTTTCCACCAAAGAACAAAGCCAATTCCGGGACGAGGAAGGAAGAACGGATTCTACTAATTGAGATCCTTACCCAACACGCAAAATATTCCTGGTGGGGTTTTAGGTGTTTTTGTCACTAAGCAGCTCCTAACAAGACAAATCTGTAGATGGGGTTTCAATCTCAGTTAGCAGCTTTCTTTCCATCTGTTCAACTTATGCCTTCAGAAAAACGATGTATCTTATTTTCAGGCAGAGAAGCTGACATAATACGTAGTGTAGACACATTCAAACGGTGTCACTATCTTTCCAAATCCTGTTGCATTTCACATGGCATTTTGGGTCCCCCAAAGTTGTCCTGGTGTATAAGTAAACCTATCATTTTTGGATAACTCTTTTACTTGTTTCAGTCATTTGACTTTGGCCATGTTGGAGCACTGCCATAAGTCGAGCAAATCGACCCCAGGACTTATTCTTTGTAAGCCTAGTACTTATTCTATCGGTCTCTTTTGCCGAACCGCTAAGTTACGGGGACGTAAACACACCAGCATCGGTTGTCAAGCGATGTTGGGGGACAAACACAGTCACACAAACATAAAAGGCACCCACTACACTCACAGAGTGATTGGCGTTAAGAAGGGCATCGAGCTGTAGAAACACTGTCAGATCAAACTGGAGCCTGGTGCAGCCTCCTGGCTTCCCAGACCCCGGTCGAACCATCCAACCCATGCTAGCATGGAAAACAGAGATCAAATGATGATGATGATATATATATATATATTATTGAGTGGACACATGAAAGAAAGTAACATTCAACACAATTAGCAGGAGTGCATCGGAACGACAAGTTAGGTTCATTCCGGAAGCCTATGGCACTAAGATGTATGGAGCTGATTCAAACTGTTATCTAAATAATAAATGTGATTATTCCAAGATGACTGCATCATATATCAAAAGGAAGTTGTCTTGAAATGCTTCATATGTAATTTATCAATAAAACTGTTTTAGTGTACAGAGGCGTTTTAATATTTAATTCCAGGAATTGCACAACAACGGGTTTCATAAGCTTTCTTTCCATATTGTCGTGATTGAACAAGTTCCAGCACTGCTCTGGATATTGACTACAGAGCAGCTGTGGGTGTGTATGTGTGTGTGCGCGTATGTGTGTGTGTGTGTGTGTATTTGTATGTACTTTATTAAAAAGCAGCAGAAATTCAACAAAACCTGCTACTCTGAGTTTCACATTCCCATTCAAACTGTCCGACGAACGGGAACGTGAAACTCAGAGTAACAGGTTTTGTTGAATTTTCTGCTGCTTTTTAAATAAAGCATATTACTCTACCCCTGGTATTTCAGTACTCTTTTTTCCACCTTGTTTCACATTTATGTGTTTACTCCGGTATATATATATATATATATATATATATATATATATCATCATCATCATCGTTTAACGTCCGCTTTCCATGCTAGCATATATATATATATATATAGCCTCATATATATATATAAAGCCTCCATATTCTTTATCATTAATAATAATATGTACCCCCAGACGATATTTACCATCCAGTTAAATACTGATCGTTGTGGTTAGCCATTAAGTGGAACTTAACTGAAAGCTAATATGGTATTCTCTTGGATAATATATCCTTCCAAACTCACTCATATATATTACATAACAGTCACAGAAGTCTGGTGCAGGCTTCTGCCTGGCCGATTCCTGTGAAACTGTTCCACCCATGCCAGCATGGAAAGCGGACGTTAAACGATGCTTCTCCTTGTTTTTTTCTGTGTTCCTTTCTGTAGAAGAGGGTAGGCTCGAAATGTAAAAGACTTTTTCTATTCCTGAGCGTTATACTAATACATCTGTTTGTTTTGTACACCACTTGTCTTCGTCGTCTTTTGTTTTTTCGTAAACTCTCCCTATATATATATATATATATATATATAATATATATAATATATATATATAATATATATATTATATATATATATGGTGAAGGTGCATGACACAGTGATTAGAATGTCAAGCTTTCGATCATGAGGTTGTGAGTTCAAATCCCGGACCAGGCTGCGTTTTGTGTTCTTGAGCAAGACACTTTATTTCACGTTGCTCCAGTCTGCTCACCTTCAGAAATAAATTGCGACATCACAGGTGCCAAGCTGTATCGGCCCCTTTGCCTTTCTCTTGGATAACATTGGTGGCATGGAGAGGGGTGGACGGTATGCTACTTACCATACAGCCACTCCCGCACCTACATAATGTATCCATAAAACACAAACATTATGGAACAAGCTAACAAGCTCTTTATAAGGCCTTTTCCTAATATATGAATGCAACCATTCTGCAAATACAAACTTACCCAGTATGCAAATGTCAGTTGTGTTCTTTCCAGTACATCCTTGTTTAACAACCAGCATATGACATCAAAATGAGGGTACACATGCATGCAAGGGTCTCCTCTCAGTTTCTATCCATGAAATCCACCCCCAAGGCTTTAGTTGGCCAGTAGGTATAGAAGAAGATATTTGCCCCAGGGTACCTATTTCTTTACTACCCACAAGGGGCTAAACACAGAGAGGACAAACAAACGGATTAAGTCGATTATATCGACCCCAGTGCGTAACTGGTACTTATTTAATCGACCCTGAAAGGATGAAAGGCAAAGTCGACCTCAGCGGAATTTGAACTCAGAATGTAGCGGCAGATGAAATACCTATTTCTTTACTACCCACAAGGGGCTAAACACAGAGAGGACAAACAAAGACAGACAAACGGATTAAGTCGATTATATCGACCCCAGTGCGTAACTGGTACTTATTTAATCGACCCTGAAAGGATGAAAAGCAAAGTCGACCTCAGCGGAATTTGAACTCAGAATGTAGCGGCAGACGAAATACCTATTTCTTTACTACCCACAAGGGGCTAAACACAGAGAGGACAAACAAAGACAGACAAACGGATTAAGTCGATTATATCGACCCCAGTGCGTAACTGGTACTTATTTAATCGACCCTGAAAGGATGAAAGGCAAAGTCGACCTCGGCGGAATTTGAACTCAGAATGTAGCGGCAGACGAAATACCTATTTCTTTACTACCCACAAGGGGCTAAACACAGAGAGGACAAACAAGGACAGACAAAGGTATTAAGTCGATTATATCGATCCCAGTGTGTAACTGGTCCTTAATTTATCGACCCTGAAAGGATGAAAGGCAAAGTTGACCTCGGCGGAATTTGAACTCAGAACGTAACGGCAGATGAAATACTGCTAAGCATTTCGCCCGACGTGCTAATGATTCTGCCAGCTCGCCGTCTTGCCCAAGGTACCATGCAGTGGGAGGACACCCATGATCACATGGTTGAGAAGCAAGGAGAACATGTCGTAGATTACTACTTACAGTAATGAAGTAGGCTTAATTTTTCATGCTCTCATTCCTTTTTTTTTTTTTGGTATGGCCTCCAAGAATATATAAAATCTTATTCTTAGCTTCCGATTTCTTCCCACATGTATGTTCCATAAATAATCACCGATTAACAAAAGAAGACTTACAAAGACGTGTCTTTTGACATGTTTCATAACAGGAAGATTCGGATGTAATCCAGAGGAGAAGCAGAGGCGGAGGCGTCATTATGCCAGTCTTAGCAGATGGCCAGCAATGATGGAGAAACAGCAGAATTAAGCAGGTCAAGAGAGGTGGTGGTCAGTGATGGAGGAGGTTTAAATGGCTTAATGTACAACTTAAGTAATTGAAGAGTGTAAAGGAAATCATTTACTATTGATGTATGTGTGTATGTGGATTTGGTAGACGGAAATTGAAAGAAGACTGTCTTATGTGTGTATGTGTGTGTGTGTTTATGTGTTTGCATCTCCATAACTTAGCAGTTCAGCAAAAGAAACTAACAGAATAAGTACCAGGCTTTACAAAAAATAACAAATCCTGGGTTTGATTTATTTGACTAAAGCTCTTCAAGGTGATGACCCTGCATATATATCCATATCTATATCTATATCTATATATGTATGTATATATTCTTTTTAATCTTTTTTCTTTCTTTTACTTGTTTCTGTCATTTGACTGCGGCCATGTTGGAGCACTGCCTTTAGTCGAGCAAATCGACCCCAGGACTTATTTGTTGTAAGCCTAGTACTTATTCCTTCGGTCTCTTTCGCCGAACTGCTACTCTACGGGGATGTAAACACACCAACATCAGTTGTCAAGCGATGTTGAGGGGACAAACACAGACACACATACAAACACACACACACATATATATATATATATATACGACGGGCTTCTTTCAGTTTCCGTCTGCCAAATCCACTCACAAGGCTTTGGCTGGCCCGAGTTTATAGTAGAAGACACTTGCCCAAGGTGCCAGGCAGTGGGACTGAACCCGGAACCATGTGGTTGGTAAGCAAACTACTTAATGCACAGCCACTTGTTTTTTGTTTTTTTTTACTTATTATACACGATTTAGAGGGGAGTCAGACTGAGCCATGTGCCACAGGCCAACCCCAGCTCATGGGTTGTATACTTGACATCCCTGTTCCACATGGTTGATCAATCTGCTAGAAACAGCAGCCAAACACCGAACACCTTTCAAATAACATGCCGCCACCTTAACCAAAACAAAACCAGATAGTAAATAATACAGTCCTACATAACCTTACAAAAGCAAAAACCCCAAAAAACATGATGGTCATATATGGAATCCCTTTTATCAGATGTCTGCTAAATCAGGGACTGATCAGAAACTAAAGAGCCAGAACAACAACATCAAGATTACAGTTCTGTTAAAAGGTTTAAAAGTTTAACAGCAACATGCAGTATCTATAGTGACCGTGACCGACCAGGCTATCAGATGTTGCTACACATCGCTGGTCACAATGCGCTTTGCATTGTTTTAGCCTTCAAATGATGCCACCCCGCTGTCTAAGCGAGCAGGCCAACAGAAGAAAGAGTGAGAGAATGTTGTGGTGAAAGAGTACAGCAGGGATCGCCACCACCCCCTGCCAGAGCCTCGTGGAACTTTTAGGTGTTTTCGCTTAATAAACACTCACAATGCCCGGTCTGGGAATCGAAACCGCGATCCTACAACCGCGAGTCCGCTGCCCTAACCACTGGGCCATTGCGCCTCCACAGCATCTATAGTAAGCTGTACTAATTTCATATAACGTATTAAGAGAACTGCAAGATTAACAGGATTGTTGTTAAATATAATCCACATTTATTTATAGTTGAGTGACTTCACTTTTAACATCTTGTGTCAGTCAGGAGTTTATATTTATCAAGATGCAATGAACTGGCTGTATGATTTAATACAGAAGCTGTATGTGAGTGTGTGTGTGTGTGTGTGTGTGTGTGTGTGTGTGTTGTGTATTGATATTTCATATTTAGAAGAAGCACTGAATTAGGTGTTTGATTTGACATACATTAGCTGGGTGTATGCGTTAATATATATATATCGATACTTTATAGCCAAGAGAAGAGAAGAATCAGCTGAATGATTTAACATACTCCAGGTGAGTGTATATATATCAATATACAGCAATACTTTATATTCAGGAGAAGATATGAGTTAGCTTGAATAATTTAACATTTTAACATACATCAGCTGTGTGTGTATGTGTGTGCGTGTGTGTATCAATATTTCATATTGAAAAGAATGAATTAGATGAATAATTTAATATACATCAGGTGTGTGTGTGTCTATCTATCTATCTATCTATCTATCAATCTATATACATATATATATATACATACATATACATACATACATACTACATACATAGATACATACATACATATATATATAGGTGACATGCTGTGCTTGAGGAGACCGACTGAGTCAAGTACATCAAAATAAAATGGAAATTGCAGTTGTGATCTCCGTGCCAGTGGCACATAAAAAGCACTATCCGAACGTGGCTGATACCAGCGCCACCTTGATTGGCTTCTGTACTGGTGGCATGTAAAAAGTACCAACCGATTGTGGTCATCGCCAGCCTCCTCTGGCCCTTGTGCCAGTGGCACGTAAAAAGCACCCACTACACTCTCAGAGTGGTTGGCATTAGGAAGGACATCAAGCTGTAGAAACGCTGCCAGATCAGATTGGAGCCTGGTGCAGCTTCCTGGCTTCCCAGACCCCAGCCGAACCATCCAACCCATGCCAGCATGGAAAACGGACGTTAAACAATAAAGATGATGATGATATATATATATAAATAAATACTTCATATTTTGAAGCTGTGAATTAGATGAGTGATTAAACATCCATCAATCCATTCGGTGGTTATATGGCAATCATCACTTTCATCCTACAATCTCTGTTTTTCATGCTGGCATGGGTTGGACGGTTTGGCAGAAGCTAGCAAGCCAGAGGACTTCACTAAGCTCCAATATCTTTTCTGGTATGGTTTCCACGACTCGAGGCTCTTCTTAAAACCAACCACTTAACAGGGTGTTGTGGGTGCTTTCGACATGGTAAAGGTATCAGAGAGGTCACCGAGTTACTTGCAAGACAAGATTCCTCAACGGAGGTAGGAGAGGTAGTATTGACAGGGGAGGTAACTGTTGTGATTTAGCTGGGGGTGATTTAACATCCATCAACTCAATCTATAATTCAATACTTTATAGTTCAGAGAAGCCATGAATCAGAGGAGTGATTTAAGATTCAATCAGGTGTGTATATATATCGATACATTATATTTAGAAAAAAGCCATAAATTTAGTTGGATGAGTTAATATCCATCAGCTTGGCGTACATTAATACATAATATGTTGAAATTGGAAGGTCATTACAGTTGGAAGAGCAAGAAGCTGTAAAAGACATCTGTGAACCGATGACATCAAAGAATGAAGGTAAACGGGAGCCTTGCTGATCGTATGCAGGTAACACAACACAGAGGAAAGTGGAGAGTTTTGGTGAGCTGATCCCTGGACACAAGAAGGGAGGAAGGGCATCTAGGTGATGATAAACAGAAGAAGCTGTGAATTAACTGAGTTGTTTAGCCATTACCAGCTGGGTGTATACTGATATTTAAGATTTAGGGGCCCTGAATTATCACAGTGCTTTAACCTCAATTAGCAGATTATATATCAACACATTTCTTTCAGGAGATGCAAATGAAATTTACATGGCTTAGTGGTTAGGGTAATTGGATCACGATCATAATGTCGCGAGTTCGATCCCTGGACTGGGCTGTGTATTGTGCTCTTGAGCAAGACACTTTAATTCATGTTGCTCTGGTCCACTCACCTGGCGAAAATGAGGTACCCGTATTTCAAAGGGCTAGCCTTGTCACATTCTGTGTTACACTGAATCTCCCTGAGAACTACGTTAGGGGTACACATGTCTGTGGAGTGCTCAGCAACTTGCCTGTTAATTTCACGAGCAGGCTGTTCCGTTGATCAGATCAACTGGAACCCTCGTCATCGTAACCGATGGAGGGCCAGTGATTTTTAATATTTTAATGTCCTGGATATGACATTGATCTGCATCCAGTGGTGAAGCACCAGTTCAGGAGTTGGGGAGTTGTGAGGAGCATGAAATGACCCCTCAATTACCTTTACTCCCAGGTCCATTCTGAGCCAGAACAGTAGTACCTGTCAGGTTCCCATCTATGGTTAACCCTTTCGTTACCGTATTTATTTTGAGACGCTCTGTGTTTCTTTCAATTAATTTTAAATATAACAAAGAATTTAGTAAAATAATTTAGTTATCATTAAACTGGTGTTAGGGACATGAATTGTGACAAAGATTTGGTGGAAGATTTTAATTCAAAATTTATGAAAACAAGACATTTGTACTACAGAACCAGAGCCAGTTTTAGCTGGGTTGTTAACGAAAGGGTTAAATAAGTTTTTGTAAGGGTAGACTGAGCTCCTTAGCTGTGATGAAAGTAATCAATCTAGGAAAAGAAAAATTCAAAAATTAAGACCCACTTCCAACATGCCCATAACCAGTATGGCCGATAGAACTAACATGAGGTGTACCCAATAACATGCATTGAGATCAGATGGCGTCACATCCAGACCCTCAACAGGCAACCTGAAAGACACATCAGCAGCCCTAGGTCAGCATGATAAATGTAACCAGGGGTTTACTCCAACAGGATTGAATACTACAGAGGCAACCATCTCATGTTGGCGCTTATTCTGGCACAGGCAGAGAAACAGCAGGGGATGACAATGCACATTGGTGCAAGGTTGGTTCTTGAGGGAACCTAGCAGCAGTGTTGTATGAGAAGGGGATACATTGCTTGGTGATAATCATTCCAGATCGCTCTGTTCTGAGTTCAAATCCCGCCAGGATCAACTTTACTTTTCACTGAAGTCCATTCATCTCTTTTGTCTCACTTTTTCTTTCTCTTTTCAGGAAGAAATCGTCTTTAGTTAGACCTGGAGAGGAATGGCTTTACAATTTCCGTCAAAGGGCCAGGGATGAAACCCAAGGCAAGATTTTATTATCAGTTGGTTCTGGAAGGACAGAAAGCAAAGCTGACTTCAGAGGGGTCTGGTGCTTGTTCCCATTAGCACCTCAATAGTTTGAGTGGTGTCATTACAATGGACATGCTGGAATATTCTACAGTAGAGATGTAACAGAGAGAGGGAGACAAATATGGGTGAGAGAGGGAGAGAGAGAGAGAGAGAGAGAGAGAGAGGAAGGGTATAGCAATTAGAGACCTAAAAAGGGTTGAAATATTGTGGCTGAGTCTGTTTAGTGATGGAGAAAGGTTACAAGACATTTACTGCGGGACTGTTGTTTAGTTGCCAATGACAATAACAAAAGACAACAAAGTAGTGACGACTATGACGCCATAGCTGCTGCTGCTGCTGATGATGATGATGGTAAAGATGATGGTGATGATGACGACTGTACAAAAGTCATCAATTTATAGAACCAAGCTAACAGAGCAGGACAGATCGAAAGCTGAAGTGGTTGGCTTACAGGAATCATTATTATTAAATGAGCATGGAGAAGATTTTGAGATAACGAGGAAAGCTGAGGATGGGTTGGAGGTGATGGTGGTGATGATGATGATGTTGGAGTTTGGTAAAAATGGTGGTGGTGTTGATGTAGGTAGTGGTGTTGGCGGTGGTGGTAGAAGGGCAGGAGGATAAAGGAGCCAAACGGTGGCACTTATAGAGATGATGGCAATAATAAAGATGGAGTGAATGATGATGATGATGACGATGATGGTGGTGATGAAAGTGAATTATGGAGTGGGTGTGTCAGGCGGTGGGAGGTGGGGGTCACTGGTGGCTTGAATAAGAATGACAAGAATAGCCACATTCGAGTTGCTGATGGTGGCGGTGAAGAGCAATGATGTTGATACAATGATAGTGATGGTGATGATGATGATGATGATGATGGTGGCAATAATGTTTACGTTGATAATGATGATTGATGACTTACGCCCCTGACGACGATGACAATTGCAAAGATTTTAATGATAGTGATGGTGATAATGATGATGATGATCAAGATACTGGAGTTAATGGCTTGATAATTACAATGATGACAAGGATGGTGATGATTGATAATAACAATGATAATGATGATGGTGATAATGTCAATGACGATGATAACGATAATTAGGATTATGCTGACGGCAATGATGATGATCTCAAATCTTTGAGAGCATTTCGAAAGCAAGATGGTTTCCAACTCAAAAGTCAAGTAATGAGTTTGTATATATATACATACGTATATTAATATTTTTACATACACACACACACACACATATATATATACATATATATTTGTATATATATACATACATATATATGTTTGTATATAGATACACATGTTTGTATATATATATATAGATATATGTTTGTGTAATATATATCTTCATCATCATCATCATCATCATTTAACATCCGTTTTCCATGCTAGCATGGGTTATATATATATATATATATATATATATATATATATACACATACATATATACACACACACACACATATATATATACATATATATACATACATATATATATATACAATATATACACATGTATATACATATATATATGTGTGTATATACATACATAGATATGTTTGTATATATATATATATATATATATGTTTGTATATACATACATAGATATGTTTGTATATACATACATAGATATGTTTGTATATATATATATAATATATATATATATATATACGTTTGTATAGATATATACATACATAGATATATGTTTGTATGTATGTATATATATACCTATATATATATACATACATATATATATAGCAAAAATGAAAAGAAAAAGAACGGGAAACAGGGTGGTGGGAGGACAAACACACAAACATATACATACATTCACACACAAATCAATGTTAAGAATGACCTTCTCCCTCCACCTTCACCCATCATAGGTTGTTGTCTATCAGATAGCAATGTTAAGAGGAAACAAAAATATAATTGGAACCACTCAGAGATTCTGTTTGGTCCTTTTCCAGAAGATTCCTCTGAGAGCAGAACAATTCCGTCTGGCTACAATAAACAACCACTGACCACCTGATCCCAAACTGCCCAGAACTGAGAAGGAAGCAGGGAACACAACACTATCCCAAAGCACCCTTGTTTGTTCTGCCGCATCTGCTCCATCCAACGCCATGCTTCCAATCTTCTCCATGGCTGTGTTTGTGTTAAGAAGCTTGCTGTTTCTGCCATGGGGTTTCAGGTTCAATCTCACCGCATGGCACCTTGAGCATGTGTCTTCTACTTCAGCCCTGAGCTGACCAATATTTTGTGATTGAATTTGGTTGACATACATAAATATATTAAACTAGCACTATGACCCATCTCCAATTTGCTCTGGCAGTGTTTCTACAGCTGGATGCCCTTCCTAACGCCAACCACTCCGTGAGTGTAGTGGTTGCTTTTTCCATGCCACTGGCACAGGGGCCAGAGAAGGCTGGCAATGGCCACGATTGGTTGGTGCATGCATATACAGCTGCGTGCGTGTGCACATACACGCAAGTACTGTCCAAATCTCTGACCAGTCACATACAGCTAGCTGGTATTCAATTGGCGTATCAAGTTTCAGGTATTTTGATTGGGTTTTGAATAGAAAATTCACAAAAATGTCACTTCTATTGACATTTTTAATGGCTTTGCAGGGTGACTGGGGAAATGTAAAGATGTGCACGACCACCCTTGGATGGTTTTGAATGACCATAGAAAGTGCGAGCCCTCTAACTGAAAAATTGTGGATTTGTATAAAGGACACACACACACAGACAGACATTTTGCCGTTTATACATATAGAAATGTCTTCTATAGTAGAAGACATTTGTCCAAAGTGCCATACAGCAGGACTGAACCTGGTAACATATGGTTGGAAAGCAAGCAAAATTTATTACATCATTCCATTCTGGTCACCAATGGGAATTCCACTGCAGTGGTCAATTATTCTAGAAATCAACCACAGATCTTCTACAACTTCTTACAACTATTGTTAAATTACTCTATTTTATTTATTTAAAAAAAACACTGTTTTTTGCTTTGTATTTTCCTTTAAAATATTTTTTTTTTGTCGAATAAAATAAGAGCTATTCTAAATTTCAATAGACTTTTTTTTATCTCTTTTTGAAAAACTTGTAGCAGAGCTTGTATCCATTAATATTTTAAAGATTGTAAGAGAGAGAGAAAAAAAAAAACATAAATACACAGATACAAAGAATTAAAAGACAAACAAACAGTCCACGTTTCATTTTACATATACATATAATTTTCTCGTAAAATAAGACATTGACAAATCATTGTTTTCCCTAGCAATAAACAAGACTTTTATTTTAAAATAGCAACCAAGTATGTCAGAGAAAGAGAGAGAGAGAGAGAGAGAGAGAGAGAGAGAGAAATGGACACTGATAAAAATTTATATAATATAAATGATATATAAATATATGCATATATATACATACATATATGTACATATCTACATATATATGTATGTATATATACATGCATATATGGGTACAAGACAAAAAAAAAAAACGTTGAATACAATGAGAAACGAAAACATAAAAACAAAAACATAGAAAACGAACTTTTTTTCGAACAACAAAAAAAACAAACAGAGACACGAGACATGCAACATAAAGAATATTCCCCTTCATCAGATGTCCCTGTTTCATCTACTCCGCGTTTCGAAGGCAGGGACATACATACATATGATTATATATCCTTTAATGTGAGTTTTCCATGCTGGCATGGGTTGGACGGTTTGACAGGGGCTGACTAGGCAGAAGACTGCACCACGCTTCACTGTCAGTTATGGAATGGTTTTTACAGCTGGATGCCATTCCTAACCCCAACCACCTTACCAAGTGGACAGAGTGCTTTTTACGTGGCACCAGCAAGATCAGTTTTGGCATATATATATATACACATACATATATATACACACACATATATATACATACACACACTAATATATATATGCACACACACACATATGTATATATATATATCATCATCATCATCTTCGTTTAACATCCGTTTTCCAGGCTAGCATGGGTTGGACGGTTCAACCGGGGTCTGGGAAGACAGGAGGCTGCACCAGGCTCCAGTTTGATCCAGCAGTGTTTCTACAGCTAGATGCCCTTCCTAACGCCAACCACTCCATGAGTGTAGAGGGTGCTTTTTCCATGCCACTGGCACAGGGACCAGAGGAGGTTGGTAACGGCCAAGATTGGTTGGTGCTTTTTACGTGCCACCAGCACGGTTGCCAGTCAAGGCGGTGCTGGCATATATATATATATATATATATATATATATTATATATATATATATATATATATATGGTGGTTGTCTACTCCTTATGCAGAGTCTGATCACCTCCTGTAACCACCTTAGAACCATCATGGCGTCTGATGTGGCTTTTTAAACCAGACAATGTTTCGAAAAGACACCCACATAGATTGCACCTCCGATTTGGAACACCAAGAGCTGCAGATAAGTTCTGATCCTTGTGGATCTTAAAATGTCTTTTGAGGACTCCATTCGATTTGAAGACCTTACGGTATGCACGACGAAATACTGCTAAGCATTTCGCCCAGCTAGCCGTCTTAATAATAATAATAATAATAATCTTTTCTACTCCAGGCACAGGGTCTGAAATTTTGGGGGAGGAGGCCAATCGATGTGATCGACCCCAGTACGCAACTGGTACTTAATTTATCGACCCTGGAAGGATGAAAGGCAAAGTCGACTTCAGTGGAATTTGAATTCAGAATGTAGTGGCAGTCGAAATACCTATTTCTTTACTACCCACAAGGGGCTAAACACAGAGGGGACAGACAAACGGATTAAGTACTTAATTTATCGACCCCGAAAGATGAAAGGCAAAGTCGACCTTGGCGGAATTTGAACTCAGAACGTAATGGCAGACGAAATACCGCTAAACATTTCGCCCGGTGTGCTAACGATTCTGCCAGCTCACTGCCTTAAATAATAATAATAATAATAATAATAATAAAATAATAATAATAATAATAAAATAATAATAATAATAATAAAATAATAATAATAATAATAATAAAAAAAAAATAATAATAATAATAATAATATCGTGGACAGCAAACATAGTACCAGGTGTTCTTCAAACATAAACAGGGCCTGTTGGTTTAGCAAGATAGGAAGACTATTTCAAAGTAACTACCATAGAATTCCTACACTGAATAGAACAGAATAAAATGGAATGGAATGGAATGGAACAGAACACAAAAGAATGGAATTCCTTTATTCTTAATTATAGGAGCTTCTGGATATGAAGCGAAGTTTTGTCATGATAGAGATGTCTTGGATTACTAAAGATAGACACACGGACAATGTGAATGTGTTTATGGGAAGGAAAATAATACATAACTTGATACAGAGTCTTTAAGTTGAATATAATGTAAGCATATGTGTGTGTGTGTGGGGGGGTGATGCGGGGAGAGGGGTGTTTGTGGAAGTGTGAGCATTTGGGATTGCATGTGTGCATGTTTATAGATGCGTGTGTGTGTGTGTATTAGTAAATGTATTTCTTGTTTTTTTTTAATGTATGTGTGTGTTTGTGAATGTATGTGTTTGTGAATGCATGTGTGTGTGTGTGTGTGTGTGTTTGTGAATACCTGTGTGTGTGTGTGTGTGTGTGTGTGTTGTGAACGTGTGTGTATGTGAATGTGTGTGTGTGTGTGTGTAAATGTGTGTGTGTATGTGAATGCATGTGTGTGTATGTGAATGTGTGTATGTGAATGTATGTGTGCGTGAATGCGTATGTGTTTGTGAATGTGTGTGCATGTGAATGTGTGTGTGTGTATGTGTGTGTGTGTAAGTGTGAATGTGTGTGTGTGTATGTGAATATGTGTGTGTATGCAGGTGTGTGCATCTGAGTGCCTATGTGTGTATGTGAATGTGTGTGAATGTGTGTGTGTGTGGTTGTGAATGCCTATGTGTATTTATGAATACCTGTGTATTTGTAAATGTGTGTCTGTATGAGAATGCCTATGTGTATTTGTGAATACGTGGGCATGTGTTCACGAGTGTGGCCAAACTTGCATGTGCATGTTTGTGAGGGCATGCTTACGAGTGTGTGTGTGTGTGTGTGTGTGTTGTGTGTGTGTGTGTGTGCGAATGCAGTGTTTGTATATTTCTGAATTGTGTGTGTTTGTGAGTGCCTGTGTGTGTGTGTTATCTATGCCCACTGCTTCCTCATACCCACATATCTTAAGTTTATTATTCACAAACACGGGCCATTTTCTCCAGCCAAGCTCACCACAGACGCCATCAGCAGTTCTCAGATACCAGGAATACCATAGGAGCACACTGGTGAATGTTATCAGGTAATCTCTAGATCAGCTCTGATGATGGAGCAGACCAATGATCAAAGGCATTCCAGCTCTGACCATCCAGCCTGTTGAAGGAAAATTTGAACACTACTTTGTTTAATGCAATGCACCCACTATTAAGACAGCTGAAGTGTGAGTTGAGGGAAATTGTGCTGCTATTTCTAGCAGGTTGTGTAACTACATAGAACCACATGTCTTTTTGTTTTTATTTGTTTCAGTTATTAGAATGCAGCCATGCTGGAGCACAGCATTTAGGAATTTTAGTCAAATGAATTAACCCCAGTAATTTCTTCTTTTTAAGCCTGGTATGTATTCGATTGGTCAATGTTTTGCTGAACTGCTAGGTTACAGGGATGTAAATACACCAACACCGGTTATCAAACAATGGTAGAACACATACACAAACATATCTATCTATCTACCTACTTACTGACCAACCTATCTACCTACCTACCTACTGACCTATCTATCTGTGTATCTATCTATCTATCTACCTACCTATCTACCTACCTACCTACCTATCTACCTACTTACTTACTGACCGACCCATCTATCTATCTCCCTACCTACTTACCGACCAACATATATATCTATTTATCTGTCTGATAAAGAAGCTTGAGAGGCGGTTGGATGGAACTTACACTCGCCTCCTTATGAGAGCTCAAAATCTCCCGTAGAAGCATCATCCAACCAAAGTACAAATATATAGGAAATTACCACCTGTATCATCTCTTGTGAAAGGTAGAATAGTCCAGTTTGCTGGACATTGTTGTAGAGCTGAAAATGAGGTAATTTCTACTCTTCTCCTCTGGAAGCCATCTGCTCGCGGTACCAGAGGGCGCACACTCTCCTACCCTGATGTAATCTCCAGGGATACAGGCATCCAGCAACAGGACCTCCGTAATGCTATGATGGACTGTGAAGTCTGGCGTAACATAGTAAATTCCATTGTCTCGACCACAGTCGAACAAGGATGATGATGATGATCTATCTACCTATCTATCTACCTACCTACTTACTGACCGACCTATCTACCTATCCATCCATTCATTCGTCTATATATTAAAGTTAGATTAGGCCGATTTATGGCATTACTGCAGGCTTCACGTCCATAAAGGGCTGAGCTTTATGGCATATGGCCCTTTATGGACATGAAACCTAAGGTAATGCCATAAACCAGCCTTACCTAACTTTCATATATACTGCTCTATAACTTAGAGTATGTTTCTTTTTCAGATTTATGTTTATACAGACAATATACATCATCATCATCATCATAGTTTAACATCCGCTTTCCATGCTGCTATGGGTGGGACGGCTTGACTGAGGTCTGGAGAGCCAGTGGCTGCACCAGGCTCCAATCTGATCTGGCAACAGTTCTACAGCTGGATGCCCATATCAAATTTGCAGGCATGGTGGGGTCAAATTTTAGTAGCTGTTGGCTGGTGCATTTGGCCAAAGACAATCAGACACCGTTTGTCACTAAATTTGAAATCACGATATCAAATTAATCAGCATTACTTTTGATGACCTAAAACAGGTAAGATGATATTATTGTTCACTAAAATTTTTCCCAATCATGCCCGTATTAATTTTGTGACTATTCCGTGGCATAGAAGTATCTCTGACTTCTATTCTTAGCGATGCAAGTGTTCATGTACTACTCGTGTGTGCGAGTGTATATATATATATACATTAATTTGCTTGTACAGTTTGTATTTGTTGCCACTAGTGATAACATTTTTAATACTACTATCGCTCTCATACTTCATCAAAATAAGCCACAAGAATGACTCGGGTAATTTGGTACGATCGTTTCGTACTACATCATTTTATTAAAAGTTGTAAGTATTACAACAGATTTAAGATGCTGAGTACTCATCACCCAATTATAGAGGTTTTCCATTAATACAAATATATATATATATATATATATATATAGGCGCAGGAGTGGGTGTGTCGTATGTAGCTTGCTTACTAACCACATGGTCCCAGGTTCAGTCCCACTGTGTGGCACCTCGGGCAAGTGTCTTCTACTATAGCCTCAGGCCAACCAAAGCCTTGTGAGTGGATTTGGTAGACGGAAACTGAAAGAAACCCATCAAATATATATATATATGTGTGTGTGTATGTGTGTGTTTGTCCCCCCAATATTGCTTGACAATCGATGCTTGTGTGTTTACATCCCCGTAACTTAGCAGTTCGGTAAGGAAGACCGACAGAATAAGTACTACGCTTACAAAGAATAAGATCTGGAGTCGATTTGCTTGACTAAAGGTGGTGCTCCAGCATGGCTGCAGTGAAATGACAGAAACAAGTAAAAGAATAAAAGAAGATATACAACAGGCTTCTTTCAGTTTCCGTCAACAAAATACACTCAAAAGGGACCACAGAAAAAGATGCTCACCCGAGGTGCATTATCCTAGGATTGAACTCAAGCCCTCACAGTTGGAAAGCAAGCTTCTTAATCCACACCTGTTCCTTACATAAGTATTTGATAAGGCCTCGTGCTTATTGGCTGCAGCATCACAACACACTCCTGTACATGTTCGTTAACGGACTCGAAACCAGGTGTTTGTTTATCTCCAGCTCGTTTGCACTAACGAATGTGTGCAGGTACATTTCATCACTGGGTACCGTTTATTGGCGCTGTCGCCGTGTTTAATGCAGCTATGCATCTGCAGAGGCGTGCAGTTTGACGTCCATGCTGACATGTTGTTAGTGAAGCCCCCTGCAGTGTTACACTGTGTTAAGCTTCCTTCTTCTATATTAAGAGCAAGCGTGGGTGGGGGGCATGCATGGCATGAGTTTTGGTACTAAAACATATGGCAGGAAAAGTAACAAGATATATAAATAAATACACACACATATATATACACACACATATACTCTCTTATTTGCTTCAGCCATTTGACTGTGGCCATGCTGGAGCACCGCCTTTAGTCGAGCAAATCGACCCCAGGACTTATTCTTTGTAAGCCTAGTACTTATTCTATGGGTCTCTTTTGCCGAACCGCTAAGTGACGGCGACGTAAACCCACCAGCATCGGTTGTCAAGCGATGTTGGGGGGAAAAACACAGACACACACACACACACACACGACAGGCTTCTTTCAGTTTCCGTCTACCAAATCCACTCACAAGGCTTTGGTCGGCCCGAGGCTATAGTAGAAGACACTTGCCCAAGATGCCACGGAGTGGGACTGAACCCGGAACCGTGTGGTTGGTAAGCAAGCTACTTACCACACAGCCACTCCTGCACATGTTGGACCTATTTTCGTACATATGCAGACACCATTTGAAACAATGGTGTCCCATGTTTATGTCCTTCGGTGACTTAGTGGTTCAACCAAAAGATTGATAAAATCAGCACCAGACTTAATATGATCGACTTAAAATCCTTGAAGGAGGTCCGCAGCATGGCCTGAGTCCACTGACAGAAATGAATAAAAGATGACCTTATCATATGATTGGATGATTAACTGATTAACTATCAAAAGAAAACGGACTCAATACATTTGGAATGTAGACTAAGTTTGTTTTGTTAAGAACCACAATACCTTATGCTTTTGTGTGATTCGCCACCTGTGTACCTCTTTGGAGATATACATCTAAAGGTAATGTCAATAGCGAAATGTGGTTACAACACCAATATATTGTTCTTCAAAGCCATAATTCTGAAAAGCTAAGTGAACAGTGAAATGTGATAGCAACACATACCATATTGTTTACTCAGATATTGTTCTTCAAAAGAAGATATACATCTGAAATGTGCACAAGCTTGGCAGTGACAATGCGACCAAGAAATTTGCTTTGTAAACATGTGGTTTTGGGTTATGCCTTACTGTGAGACACCGTGGGCTAGTACAATCCTATATTTAAGTGATGAGGAATTATGTGCATTGCTAAACGATGATGATGATGATGATTTACATTTGATGGATATTTTTCTTCATCTTGTTTGTTGTTAACAACGTTTCAGCTGATATACCCTCCAGCCTTCATCAGGTGTCTTGGGGAAATTTTGAACCTGGGTTCTCATTCCTAAGGTATTTTTTGATACAGTTCTATATTTAAGAGATGAGGAATTTAAGTACATTATTTACATTTGATGAATATTTGTCCTCATCTTGTTTGTTGGTAACACAACGTTTCAGAGATATACCCTCCAGCCTTCATCAGGTGTCTTGGGGAAATTTTGAACCTGGGTTCTCATTCCTAAGGTTTTTTTCAATGTTGTTGTTATTATTATTATTATTATTATCATTATTCAGGTCACTGCTTGGAATCGAACACAGAACCTTGGGGTTACTAGCCTGCGCTCGTAACCAAGACACCTGATGAAGGCTGGAGGGTATATCAGGTGAAACGCTGTGTTAACAACAAACAAGAAGAGGACAAATATCCGTTAAATGTGTGTGTGTGTGCGTGCATATATACATATATATATGCACACACACACACACACACACATACAAATATATATATATATGCAGCAGGCACGTGCCATCAGTAATAGCTCAAGGTAGGTAGTTGGTGACCTTTATTTAGTAAAAGACACAAAAATAAGCGAAACACAGGTGGACGACTGAGCTGAAGGCAGATTTACTTCTGCCTTTATAGTGCTTAAAACAAACGGTGTTGTAGGAATGCACGCAGCATGTGTACCACAGCAGTATTACGTGTAGCTTTAATACTGAGATTGAAAGGCAGAGGCGAATTATGCCTACCTAATCTCTGAAAAAATACAATATTTTGCATTTTAACATAATCAGAGTAACCTTCATAATTTTATTGAATTAGGTGCATATTTTGCCATAAAAGGCAAATGTTGCTATCGATCTATTGTATTCAAGGTAGGCACTGCCGACCTTGCCTACCTAGGTGGCACATCCCTGATAAGCAGGCTTCTTTCAGTTTCTGCCTACCAAATCCACTAACATGGCTTTGGTTGGTCTGACGCCATAGTAGAAGACACTTGTCCAAGGTGCCATGCAGTGGAATTGAACCCGCAATGATGTGGTCGTTGGGAAGCAAACTTCTTAGATGAACGGAAAATGAAATCACTTGGTGAGAGTTAGCAACAGGAAGAGCATCCTGCCGTAGAAATTCTCCTTCGGCAAATCCTACCCGACTTCTGCAAGCATGGGAAAATATGCAAGACATTAAAGCAATGAAGATGATGATGATAATGACGATGGTGATGATGATGACGACATGGCGATGATGATGATGATGATTACGTGACTAATGAAATGCAACGGTAACACTTGTGGTTCTAAATTTGTTCTTGAGAAAAGATAGATATCTGTAGAAAGCTATGCGGATAGCGAAATGCGACAGTGACATGTGAGATATTTCTGTTCTAAGACATAACTCTAAGAAAGAAAGAAAGAAAGAAAGAAGAAAGAAGAAAGAAGAAGAAGGAGAAAGAAAAAAACGCGGAGAAAAGGAATTCCAACACCTACAATTATTGTTCTTCAAAGACATTGTATCGCTGCAAAACTGTGTGAAAAGTGAAATGAAACACAATAGCTACATGTGAGACAAAGTTCTTGATAATCTATATACATGTGTGTGTGTGTGTGTGTGAGTGTGGGCGGGTGGGTATGTAAGTGTGTATGTGTGGTGTGAGTATGTGCGTGTATCATCACGTGTGTGCGTGTGTGTGTATAGATATAAGTGTGTGTATGTACATGCGTGATGTTGGTATATGAAAATTAAACAAATATTGATATATCATATGTGTGCGTGTCTATGCATGTGTGTGTTTCTCTCTGTGTGTGTGTGTGTTGTGTGTGTGTGTGTGCGCACCTATAAAATCCTAAATAGATGGGTATGTAAAATGAGCAAAACACTTTAACACATCATTAAACACACACACATGTACATACAAACATATATATATATATATACACACACACACACACATATATATATATACACACACACACACACACACACATATACACACATATATACATAAACATATATCTATATTCTTCATATCTAACTTTCATTAGATTTAAACTAAAAGAAGCAAAATATAAAATAAAAAAAACAACAAAAAGGAAACAGTTTACAAACTACATTTGCATATATTTGCACTCTTTTTAAGACTACAACATGAACAACAGCAACACAACAACAAACAATTCACAGCCCACAAACACGAACATTCTTTTTTTACTTTTCCTTTATATATTTCACAATCATCATCATCACCATCATCATCACCATCATCATCATCATCACCAGCATCATCACCAGCATCATCATCATCACCAGCATCATCACCAGCATCATCACCAGCATCATCAACAGCATCATCAACAGTCACGATTGCCATTATCACTGCCACCACCACCATCATCATCGTGACCATCACCATCACTATCATCAACATTGTCATCATTGCCATCACCATCACCATCACTACGATCATCGGCAACATCATCACCATCATTGCCACCACCATCTTCAGTAACATCATCACCATCATTGCCATCACCATTGCTACCACCACGACCACCACCACCATTGTGGCCATTGCCATCACCACCACCACTGTCATCATTGCCACCATCACGACGACGACCACCACCACCACAAACTACCACCACAACATCAACAACAATTACTATTATCTCCTTTTTCACCCTTTTGGTAATATCACAACAATACTTCTAAAAGTACAAATTTTAAGTGTGGCACATTGAAACAGAAAAGAGGGGGGAAGAAAAAAAAACAAAACAAAACAAAATAAAATAAAATAAAATAAAATAAAATAAAAAAACAAAACAAAAGCTAAACGAACACAGAGCAAAATACACCCAAGATATGTTAACGAACATATATGAAAGCATGCATATGGTGCAAAATATATCTTGTTCTGACTAGAATTTCATATTGTTTTCCAAAAAAGACATTTTTGGTGAAAATACTTTGGCGATTCTCTTTGTTGCGATTTTTGCTTTATTTCTTAAGAAAACTTAAACACACCGTGCCCCCCCCCCACACCCCACTCACCCCGCAAAAAATAAAATAAAATAAGATAAGATAATAAACAATAAGGAAACAAAAAAAAAAAACAAAGAATTTTCTATTGATTTTTGGTAACATCAAGATTACGATAACAGTTTTGTAAAAGAATATAGGTTTTTTTAATGTTTTTGTACTTATACCAAGCTGTAGTAATAAGGAGATCAAAAACAATGATGAATGTAATACGTATATGTGTGTGTATGGGTATATATGTATGGATACATCACATCAAAAAGGCATACTTAAGTAATTTCATATATATATATATATATATATATATATATATATACACACATGTATGTATGCATATGTATATATACATATGTATATATGCATATACGTACATATACATATGTATATATGCATATACATACATATACCTATATATATATATATATATATGCACATATACATATGTATATATACATTTATATACATACATATGTATATATACATACATATACTTATATATACATACATATACTTATATATACATATATATATACATACATATACTTATATATACATATATATACATACATATACTTATATATACATATATATACATACATATACTTATATATACATATACATACATAAATAAACATACATACATACACACACACACACACATATATATATATACACACACACCACCGAAATGCATATATATCTATATAGTACACACGCACATGCTTCCTCCCTCCCACTCATTACCTAACAAATACTTTATTACAGAATGTATTATATATACGTATAGATATATATATACATACATATACGCACACACGCACACACATATACACAAATACACAACGTGTATGTATGTGTTTTATATAAAGATTTACATGGGCACATACACAAATACACGAAAGTATACATCCGTTTTATCATATATATATATATATATATATATATATATATATATATATACCAAGTATTCATAAACACCAATTTGGTACTGAAAAAGAATAATTTCATTTTCATTTCTCTCTCACGCCCACACGATGCTTCTGACATGCATATAATATCTATATATGAAGCTAAGATCCCACCAGGGGTTTCAAGACATGAAACTCTACAGAAATGGCAAAAAAAATAAAATAAAATAAAATTTAAAAAAACTGAAACTTACTTCAAATTCACCGATGAGCCTCCCTAATTTCCCACGTACTCCAGCTTCTTCAAAAACCTCACGCTCCGCAGCTATTGCTGGTGGCTCCGAGGGTTCAATACCCCCTCCAGGTACAATCCATCGATCTTTATATCTGCTACTCGATACTAGTAAGATCTGAAAAGACAAGAAACGATGTGGTGAGGATTAAAATGTAAGAAGCGTGTGTGTGTGTGTGTGTGTGTGTGTCTGTGTATGTGTGTGTTAAACTTATTGTTTAACCAAATTAAACAAACAATCAATTAATTAACAGGATATTTAACTAATTGACTAACGATAAAGAAATGAAACTGAACAAGTGCATATGTTAATGGTATTGGCAAAATGACTCTACCTAGATGCAACAAAATTGGTTTCAACAAAACAAATTCTTGCAAATCAGATACAACAACGAAGTATATACAATATCAAAGGATTAGGGAGAGAATAAGGCACTTAAATGATAGGCACCAGATGGGGTCAAGTTAACTTGTAAACAGCACCTTTAGTCAAATAAATATCATGGGTAACGAAGTACATTCAGAGAAAAATTCAGGTTATGTATACAGAGAATTTAACCCTTATGGGTATTTTAAAAGCCTAAGGGCTAATCCAAAAGTGAATATTGTGTTGGTTGTGTGGTATTTAGTATACTCCAGAATGTCTGACAAGGTTGTGATGAACCCACATGAGTATTTTAATAGCTTAAGGGCTAATCCAAAAGAGTATATTGTATTGGTTGCATGGTATTTAGTATACTCCAGAATGTCTGACAAGGTTGTGATGAACCCACATGAGTATTTTAATAGCTTAAGGGCTAATCCAAAAGAGTATATTGTATTGGTTGCATGGTATTTAGTATATTCCAGAATGTCTGACAAGGTTGGAATTCCAGTGAGGTGTATTTTGAACAAATAGAATAAATAGTAAACAATGGATAAGTGTCACTTCTTTACAGCTGTTTCTCAGTGATTTTTTAATAAATTAATAAGTATATTATGATGTAGTGTACTTATTAATCTACTAAAGAAATCCTTTGGCAACAGATGTAATGAAGCGATGTGTATCCGCTGTTTGTTATTTATTTGTTATATATATACATATATATATAAAGGTAATCTTAATCTCAAACTCAATGTGGAAGTTGTGTAAAAACACAGAATATTGTGTTTGAAGAGAACTGTGGAAAATGAACCCCTGTTCGAAGGCTTCTGACACTGCGAAACAGCTAGAAGTTAGTCCAAGAACGTGTGTTACATATCTGCCATAAGCTTGGGTATTATGGACGAGCAGCTAGAAGAAAACCTCTCCTTCAACCAATTAATATCAAATAAAAGATTCTGAAAATTAAAGGTGTTTATTTACTTCCTGTATGTGTGTGTGTGTGTGTATATATATATATATATATATAGTTAATCCAAACAAGAAAGCACAAAAAAACACAACAATGCGAGGATGTGGAACAAATATAGTATTATTGGACGCTCAGGAAAGAAGGAGGGTTTAATGTTTCGAGCGGAGCTCTTTGTCGGAAACATAGGAGAAGGAAAGATCCAGAGAAGGGAAGACAGAGGGAAAAAAATCGCCAACGGTACACACGCAGTCACATTATATATATATGATGGGCTTCTTTCAGTTTCTGTCTACCAAATACCCTAACAATGCTTTAGGTGGCCCAAGGCTATAGTAGAAAGTACTTGTCCAAAGTTCCACAAAGTGAGACTGAACCCAAGACCTCAAGACAACATGATTGTGAAATGAGCTTCTCAGCCACACGGCCACACCTGCAACAAATGACTGGAATTCCGACGTCCAATCATAACAAGGTGTGGTACGATGCTGTGCAAAAGACTCAAATTCTTGTCCAAAAAATAAAAAGCAACAACAAAACAAAAATCACACACACACATATAAAAAAAACAGAAATTTAAAAAAATGAGGTTAATAGTTTCTTTGTGCGTTAAATATAAATTATTATTGCAAGACGTCTTCTGAGAGATATGCAAACATAATTGAAATGCAATATTTACACAAGCGCACCATTGTGCACACATCGGTAGAACTTTGCAATGCATGTTAGAAATCTTGAAACATAACTGGCATAATATAGGTCTGATTTATACCCTGACCAGCATCGAGGAGAATAAAAGTGTCTTTGAAAACAGAAGTGAATGAGGAAGCTCTCGAAAGACAGGCACTCAGAAATTGCTAACCAACCGACAAGCGAGAGGAGAGAGAGAGAAGAAATAGATAAAGAAGAATTTAATATATAATTTATTAGCGAAGTCAAATAGCTTGGGTATACATAATAGAAAATATGATGGACATGTACAGACACTAGAAATGTATGTGTGTTAGATAAAGAATATGTGTCGGGGGGGGGGGATAAAAAGAGGGGATAGAGAGGAATGATAGAGAGAGGGGGTTGATAGAAAGAGAGAGGGTGATAGAAAGAGAGAGGGTGATAGAGAGAGAGAGTGATAGAAAGAGGGTGATAGAGAGAGAGGGTGAGAGGGAGGGGTGATAGAGAGAGGGTGATAGAAAGAAGGGGATAGAGAGGGGTGATAGAAAGAGAGAGGGGTGATAGAGAGAAGATGATAGAAAGAAGGGGATAGAGAGGGGTGATAGAAAGAGAGAGGGTGATAGAAAGAGAGAGGGGTGATAGAAAGAGGGAGGGTGATAGAGAGGGGTGATACAGGAGGGGATAAAGAGAAAGGAATAGAGAAGGAAGAGGGGGAAGGAGGAGGGAGGGATGGAAGAGGGGTTTGACAGTAAGGTGGAGTTGAGAAAGTGAGGGGGTTAGAGGTAAAGGGAGAGAAACGAGAGAAGGGAAAGGAGAAAGAGAAAAAGGGTGAACAAGTGAGTGGGAGAGGAAGAGAAGAGGACAAGAAATGAAGAAGAGAGAAGGGAAGAGAGTATCAGAGGGAGAGTGAGAGAATGGGCGACAGAGACAGAGAGAGCAAGAGAGAGGAAGAGAGAAGGTAGTAATTCTTCAGTAGAATCAATATGGCATATATATACAGACAATATGTGACAAGGTAGGAACTCTAAATTACAGGTGTCTGGGCTGGGCTCTCTGTCGGTTATAACACCAAATTGTTCCAGGTGATTCACTGAATGGAACAGCCTGCTTGTGATATTAAACATACAAGTGAGCTGAGCACTCCACAGACACGTGTACCCTTAATGTAGTTCTCAGAAAGATTCAGGGGTAGATAAAATAAAGTGTCTTGCTCAAGGACACAACACAACATGCTACCCAGAATTGAACTCTTTTACTGAAACTGGCTCTGGCTCTGAGTACAAATGTTTGTTTTCATAAGTTTTGAACAAAAATCTTCCACCAAACCTTAGTCACAATTTATGTTCCTAACCCTAGATGAATGGTAACTAAGTTAGCTTATTAAATTCTTTGTTATATTTAAAATTAATTGAAAGAAACACAGAGCATCTCAATAAAAACACGGTAATGAAAGGGTTAAAAAACTAAACTGTAAAAGGCACACAACCATAACGAGTGGAGGTGCATGCACACACACACACTCTTTTACTCTTTTACTTGTTTCAGTCATTTGCCTGTGGCCATGCTGGAGCACCGCCTTTAGTCGAGCAAATCAACCCCGGGACTTATTCTTTGTAAGCCCAGTACTTATTCTATCGGTCTCTTTTGCCGAACCGCTAAGTTACGGGGACATAAACACACCAGCATCGGTTGTCAAGCAATGCTAGGGGGACAAACACAGACACACAAACACACATACATATATATATATATATACATATATACGACAGGCTTCTTTCAGTTTCCGTCTACCAAATCCACTCACAAGGCATTGGTCGGCCCGGGGCTATAGCAGAAGACACTTGCCCAAGGTGACACGCAGTGGGACTGAACCCGGAACCATGTGGTTGGTAAGCAAGCTACTTACCACACAGCAACTCCTGCGCCTACACAAACACAAATCTAAGTTGATTAACGTACAGTCTTGTAAAATGACATATAAACAACTTATACTGTAAAGAGAGCCAAGTTTTGGTCTTTTTTTTTGGCCATAGTTTGGACCATAATTGGTCTGTCTGATGATTTTCCATACAGTTCCAGTTTGTCCAATTTTGTTCAGAAGTCTTGGGGCTGATACAAGGATATGGCAGGATTCATTTGCATCTGAGACTTATGAAGTGAATTTACCCAATCTGTTTGGTAATGTCCACATTCATATGCACAGGTGCTCTGGCAGGGTCATAAACACAAGCATATGATGAATGCACATATACACATACACACACGCAATGTGCACACTCACATACAACACATACACACAATATGCATGATCACACACATACACACACACACACACAGAGCAAACATTCGCACAGTAAATATGCACAAATAGCAAACACACGCATGAAGTGCATGCTCATGGATGCATGCAGATACACACAAAGTGCACACTCTCACACACATACTCTCACATGCACACACACATACACACAATGTGCACACACTCTCACACACATACTCTCACATGCACACACACACGTACACACAATGTGCACACACTCTCACACACATACTCTCACATGCACACACACATACACACAATGTGCACACACTCTCACACACATACTCTCACATGCACACACACATACACACAATGTGCACACACTCTCACACACATACTCTCACATGCACACACACATACACACAATGTGCACACACTCTCACACACATACTCTCACATGCACACACACGTACACACAATGTGCACACACTCACACAAACACACAAAGTGCACACTCACATGCACACAATGTGCACATGCTCACACACACACACAAAGTGCACACTCTCACATGCACACACACACACACACGCATACACGCAATGTGCACACGCTCACATTTCAAAGCGCACAACCCCCGCAATAGCATACACACACAGCCACATGCACACGTATGCACCACAAATCACCAAGAGAGAACCAGCAAGAAAAAAAATGGTTCCGAAGTCTGACAAGTACCAAACTGAATGTCAATGACGTCAAAGGCTGCGAAAATATTGTCAACAATTCTCTAACAAAAAAGCAAAAAAAAAACCCAAAAAGAAAACAAAAAAAACATGCTGTAAAACAACATGGAGGTATAAACCCAACCCCTCCTCACACACACACACACCTGTGTTGATTACAAATATATGTTGCCATAGTAACAACAGATAAGCATGGCAGTGTCACTGCAATTGGTATTTCTGACACCTCAGACTTGCGATAAATCCTACTTATGTAAATATTATTCTTGCTTTTTGGGTCTTTTAATTTACGCAATTTGTTTTTTTGTTTTTTTTGTGGGTACTCCTACATGTTCCAGTTCAAAGGGAGTAAATTCCTACAGGGGATTTAACGAGATTTATACACTAGGGGACACAGTACGACCCCATGAATCCAAAGATCTTGTTTACAGTGATCAAACAATGATAAACATACCATTAAGGCAGAAAGGTCGCCGAATCATTGGAAACCATTATATTATTATTATTATATTATTATTATTATTATTATTATTATATTATTATTATTATTATTATTATTATTATTATTACTATTATTATTAAGGTGGTGAGCTGGCAGAAACGTTAGCACACCGGGCGAAATGCTTAGCAGTATTTTGTCTATCTTCAGGTTCTGAGTTCAAATTCCGCCGAGGTTGACTTTGCCTTTCATTCTTTCGGAGTCGATTAAATAAGTACCAGTTACGCATTGGAGTCGATATAATTGACTTAATCCGTTTGTCTGTCCTTGTTTGTCCTCTCTATGTTTAGCCCCTTGTGGGTCGTAAAGAAATAGGTATTTCATTTATCGCTATGTTCTGAGTTCAAATTCCGCCGAGGTCGACTTTGTCTTTCATTCTTTCGGTAAATTAAAGTACCAGTGAAACACTGGGTCAATGAAATCGACTAGTTCCCCTACTTATACTTATCATCATCTTCATTATTATTTTTATCATAAACAGTAGTGTAGGAGTGGCTGTGTGGTAAGTAACTTGCTTATGAACCACATCGTTCCGAGTTTAGTCCTACTGCATGGCACCTTGGGCAAGTGTCTTCTACTATGTCGGGCCAACCAAAGCCTTGTGAGTGGATTTGGCAGACGGAAACTGAAAGAAGCCCATCGTATATATATATATATGTGTGTGTGAGTGTGTGTTTGTCTCCCCCACCATCGCTTGACAACCAATGTTGGTGTGTTCACATCCCCATAACTTAGCAGTTCGGCAAAAGAGACCGATAGAATGAGTACTAGGCTTACAAAGAATAAGTCCTGGGGGTCGATTTGCTCGACTAATGGTAGTGGCGCTCCATCACGGCCACAGTCAAATGACTGAAACAAGTAAAAGAGTAAGAGGATAAAAGCAGTGTGTGAAATCGTTTTGTTATAGAAATGTAGACTCCGTATAATAGTTGCCACCTACACACTTTCGTGAATTCACTGCTGTTAACCTAATTCCGCATCGACTCGTTTATCAACTCCACTGACTTACTCTTTAAAGTGAAATCAATACAAATTATACAAATGAAATAAAACGGAACTGGAAAACCCCTTCTGTTTGAAATAATAATGAAACAAAAAACAAAAAAAAAACGGAAAAACAAAACAGAATACATAATACAAGATTTAAAATAGAAATGATAAAAATTATGTTTATTTTAAGTCATGGGGAAATACCAGCTTGATTGACAGACCTCACCTGACTTCATGGCACACTTCTCAGGTAATAGAACAAAATTTGCTGAGGTGTTTCACGTGGAAAAAAGTCATGGCTAAATGGTTAAGGAACTTGCGTTGCAAACCCATGTAGCTAGAGGTCTAATCCCACTGCAAGTGATCTTGGGCAAAGTGTTTTTTATTTAGATCTGGACCAACCAATGCCTTGCAAGTGAATTTGGTAGATAGGAACTCTGTGGAATCCCATCTCGTGTGTATCTGTGTGTGTGTGTGTGTATGTGGTAGGGGTAGACCCAGGAAGACATGGGATGAGGTGAAGTATGATCCTCAAATGTTGGGCATCATAGAAGCAATGACCGAGACCTTTGACAGTTTATCGTGCATGAGAAGACCTGGCAAGCCAAATGAAATTGTAGTCAT
>NC_043015.1:43065436-43070436 GCF_006345805.1 Octopus sinensis
TACATACATACACACATACATACGCACACACATACATACATACACACACATACATACATACACACATACACACATACATACACACACGCACATATATACACACACATACATACATAGATGCTGGCATGGCTGTATGGTAAGATGATTGCTTCACAACTACATGGTTCTGGGTTCAATCCCACTGCATGGCACCTTGGGCAGGTGTTTTCTAATACAGCCTTGGGCTGACTAAAGCCTTGTGAGCGGATTTATTACACAGAGACTGAAAGAATCCCATCAAGTGTATGTGTGTGTGCGTATATATAAATGTATGTATATATACACACATACATACATACACACACACACACACACACACATATATATATTAGTCACTAAGAAGATAGCAACACAATATTTTACTTCATAACAACAGAAACTGAATTTTATTACAGAGAATAATTACACACACACACACACACACACACACACAAATATATGCGTGGGGGGGGGGATGTATGTGTGTACTTGTGTTTGTCACCCATCATTGCTTGGCAACCAGTGGCAGGGTGTTTATGTCCCTGTAACTTAACAGTTCGGCAAACAATACCAACAAAATGAAAAGCAGGCTTTAAAATACATAAAATAATAATAATAATAATAATAATCAATTCTTTTTTATTGGCCACAAGGGCTGACACGCATGATTACATAAAGGGACAAGACAGGACGAAAGGTTACAAGGGTTTGTCCGTTTTGTTAAAAAATCCGTGTAAAAACTTTAAACATGATTATTAAAACAATTGAAAACTCCCAAAAGGGGAGAACGTCTCGAAAGGTTCCTGGTGGAAAAACCCTACAAAAAGCCAACGGACCTGGTCAAAAAAAGGGGTGTAGAGAGTCCCCTTTCTTCTCCTTTTACATTACCTTTTTCTTTGAAATCACAGGCGAAACCTGAGAACTGGTTTCATTTATACAGGCCAGTCTCGCACAATTCACCCACCTTTCATAAACTTGCTATCGGACAGCACTTTCCTCTCTAACCTCATCTTCCTTTTCAAGTGAAACTTGAAAAAGTTGATGAGGCCTTGACCAAAGAGGAAGTGTCTGTCTTTAGCCCTTTCAAAAGTCACGTCACCACACACCACGACCTCTTTCGCCACAGCCACTAGCACAAGAAAACGGCCTCGCCTCTCCTTGTTAAAGGAGGTCGGCGGGGCAATCTTCACTATGGATTCGGGCGATAGTCGGATCCGTCCTACACGTGACAGTAGCTGTTCGACATAAACCCATATTTCAGCAATACTCGGGCACTGGACGAGTGCGTGCAGGACTGTTTCGTAGTCCTGGCAACACCTCGGGCATGCCCGGCTGACGGCACTTCTGTGCCGGTAGAGTTTATCTCGAACAGGCAGAGCCCCTCGGTAGCACTGCCAGGCGAGGAGACTCTGGAAATTATCCATCGGTCCCCGGCCCGAAAGTCCCTCCCGAACAGACCGCACAGTTCGTCATCTTCAACGCTAGAGTTTCCCGAGAACGTCGTCGCATTTTTCCTCCTCCACTAACCCTCTATTAGAACCGCTAGAGTGGAGCTGTAAACCGACCGCATTGCCCGCCTGGTGGGGCGGAGAGGGTTGACGGCACTCGAGGTGCCAAGCGCCCTTTCTCGGTTCTACGTTTGATCCAGGTCTGCAGCTCCGTCAAGAGACGAGCTGCGGAAAATCGCGTCTGACAAAAGACGACCACCCCTGTTCACCGTCTAGGAGCGCTTGAGATGCCGCAGCCTGAGCGCATGTCTGCGCAACAGCAACCACGGCATTCCAAGGCCTCCGTTCAGCGGTCGTTGACCAGCAGATGGATCGCCTGACCAGTGGCACCTGACCGTTCCACAAAAAGTCGAAGAAGGCATGCGTACCAGCTTGGCCAACCAGCGGTCGGGACAAGGACGACGGTCAAAGCGGTAATAGATGACGGATGCGATGTACGCATTCGCCACCCCTCCGCTCGACGCTTTCATGGACCAGCTTCCTCTCGGCCCATTTCTGGGTGAACGTGCCACCCTGCTCGTCACCTCTTCCCAGTTCTTATCCACCTGGAGGTCCGGACCCGAACCAGACCCCGAGCAGTTTAACGGTCCGTCTGTCCAGCGCCCTACGACGCTGGTTGGACGTATGGGCTTGCCTCTCCAGGTGCCCAGTTGCAAGCCCACAACTTTTTCGCGTTAATCTTTGCCCCTGTCACCGCTTCGTACTGGTTTAAGCGTCTCGCCAATCAGGCCAATGTGCCTGTGGCTGTCGACACCAGCCACGGTGACGGCTCGTCGGCATAAGCAGACACGCTGTTTCCGCCTCCTCCTAGATCGCGCGGGATGCCCCTCAAAGCCTCCAACTTGCGCAGTAATGGCTCGAGAGTCAAAATGTACAAGAGGGAGGAGAGAGGGCATCCGTGGGCGGACCGAACCTCGAGATGTCGAACGGTTCCCGAAAGGTGACCGTTCACCCGTATCACCGAGCAGATGTTGCTGTATAAGCAGCGATCCACCCGCGGAAGACTGGACCGAAGCCGGCTGCCTTGAGGACAGCTGCCAGGTACCGATGGTCGACCCTATCGAAGGCTTTACTCTGAAGGAGAATCTTTGTTGCCTTTTAGGCTGAAGTGGGTGTTTTGTACGAGTTGTGTGTGTTTGCGGAGGGTTGTATCTTGAAGGAAGGAACAGCCAACTGTTCGCTTCATAGCCATGTTTTTTTTTGTTGTAATATTCAAATTTGAAAATGTCAAATGTTTCAATTTTCAAACGTAATTTCACCCCATTCACCCCGAATGGGGCAAAATTTCGCCCAACCGACGAGCTCCGCAAGAAGCCGGTCGGTTTGGCTACAAAAATATTTAAAAATATTCAAACCTACAATAGATTTCCAATGAAATTGGTGTCAAATCACGGAGCTGATTCATGTACGTCCATCGGCGTCGGAAGGAATAATAATAATAATAATAATAATAAGTGCTGAGCTTGATTCATTAGACTTAAGTCCTCAAAGGCAGTACCCCACCACCCAGCATGGTTGCAGTCAGATGAGTGAAATAGGATGGAAACTGAAAGAAGCCTATCATGTATGTATATAAATATGTATGTGTGTGTGTGTCTGTGTTTGTCCCCCCAACATCATTTGACAACAGATGCTAGTGTTTTTACGTCCCCGTAACTTAGCGGTTTGGCAAAACAGACTGATATGGTTTAACTCTTTCGAAACTAACCAACCTAAGACAGCCCCTACTTCAATGATACAAATTTCCTGTTCCAAAGTAATCTAGTAGAGTTCTTGTGCGAGTCCTCAGTTGGAGTCAGTGTCAGTTACATGATATATACGAGTTCGAATTACCGTCAAGGTAGACATTTCAAAGTCATTGTCTTGTGGAGCATTCAGCAATTAGCCTGATAGATAAGTCAAAGACAATAAGACACGAAATATCGCCACAACATAATAGTGGCAACAAGAATATTACAGTGCTGACAATAACATACAAGTGGACGAATTTAGGAAAGAATTATGCACAAAGGAAGGTAACCTTCTCACCACAGGGTCCTGTCCTTGTTGCAGTGTCATGGCTTGTGTAGCTCAATAGCCCTGAAAACTAAGCTAGCAGAGCACAAGCTCTTGGTAGAATTTCCCATGCTAGACAAATCAAGCTTTGGTGTTGGAGAAGACTTTTGCGGATTCCATGGACAGCGAGGCTCACCAATGGAGAAGTTCTTAAGCAGATAAGATCGAAAATGTCGCTAGAAGCTGGGATCACCAAGCGTAGATTGGCATATTTCGGTCATATTATGCGGAGAAAATCCCTGGAGAAGAACATCATGCTTGGAATGGTCAGTGGCAAGAGATGAAGAGGCCGACCAAGAACCCGCTGGCTTGACACCATCAGGAGACATAGCCAATCTGAAGGAAGCGGCCCAGGATAGAACTGACTGGAGGACACTGATCCAATGAGTGACCGAGAGTCGACTTCGACTGAGCGGATAGAGAGAGACAAATTAAAAGACAGACCAAACTAAAATGGACCACCTGTTCCTAGAGGTAAAAATAGGTTGCATAAGGCCAACACCACTATTAGAGAAAAAAGAAAAGTTAAGTTACAAAAGCATTGATAATAATCAAAACACGCCGGGCAAAATGCTTAGCGGTATTTCGTCTGCCGCTACATTCTGAGTTCAAATTCCGCCGAGGTCGACTTTGCTTTTCATCCTTTCGGGGTCGATTAAATAAGTACCAGTTACACACTGGGATTGATATAATCGTCTTAATCCGTTTGTCTGTCCTTGTTTGTCCTCTCTATGTTTAGCCCCTGGTGGGCAGTAAAGAAATAGGTATTTCGTCTGCCGTTACGTTCTGAGTTCAAATTCCTCCAAGGTCGACTTTGCCTTTCATCCTTTCGGGGTCGATTAAATAAGTACCAGTTACACACTGGGATTGATATAATCGACTTAATCCGTTTGTCTGTCCTTGTTTGTCCTCTCTGTGTTTAGCCCCTTGTGGACAATAAAGAAATAGATAATAATTCAAAACCAACAAAATAAGGGAGAAAAAAGATTTTGCCCAAAGTCAAGAACAGGAGAGAAAAGCTGTCAATGTCCTTCCTATGTCCAATTAAGAGTGAAGGGCTGAAGTACCCTGCAGGGTTATCAAGCAGATTTATGATAAACAATTTAGCATTCAGATTATTCTGTCAAACGTGATGCTCATTTATTCCCATTGTTTTGAATTAATCATGCATTTTCTCATGGCCTTGTGAGCTTCATTGAGAATTACATTTTAGGGCAGGTGTGAGAAGCAGGATCTGCGGGTTTGTATATAAAACAGGTGGAATATTTGACCTGGATATGACTGGTTTAACCCTTTAGTGGTTGCATTATTCTGCCAAAATTAATCCTTTATTATCCACATTGCCTTGAACTAATCGGGCATTATCTTGGTGCTATGAGATTTTGATGAGGTAGCTGTTAATTTTTAAAACGATATTGT
>NC_043015.1:43072936-43085436 GCF_006345805.1 Octopus sinensis
ACATATATATATATATATATATATATATATATATATAATATATATGGTTAGGGTAGTGGACTCGCGGTTGGAGGATCTTGGTTTCAATTCCCAGACTGGGCGTTGTGAGTGTTTATTGATCGAAAACACCCAAAGCTCCACGAGGCTCCGGCAGAAGGTGGTGGCGATCCCTGCTGTACTCTTTCGCCACAACTTTCTCTCTTTCTTCTGTTGGCCTGCTCGCTTAGTCAGCGGGGTGGAGTCATTTGGAGGCTAAAACACATTGTAACCAGCGATGTGTAGCAACATCTGATAGCCTGGTCGGTCACAGTGATCACAGTCATATATATACATATATATACATACATATATATAGGTAAGTAGAGCTAGCAGTTGGAATAACCGTCTAACAGATAAGAATATCCGTTCTTACTACCAGTATCACTTACTTATATCCTGGGCATGGATATGCAAACACACTATAATGATAATAATAATAATGAAATTGTTGTATACAGTGCTTAGGTGCACTACAACTTGTCAAAAGTGCATATAAAGTATATGCAGTAATGTACAAATGTCTGAAAGTGAACAGTGTATGAGTCAGATACATGCTTGCTTGTGTGTATGGAGGGGAGAAAATCAGGTGTAATGTTGGCAAATCTCAGGAAGCATGGAAGTTTTGAAGGATGCAGTGCTCCGACAACTAACAACTGATGCCAGCAGTTTGTTCCATGCTTCAGCGACTCTCAGCCTGAATAAATGTTTCCGAAAGTCATGGGAGCCGTGCTGTTTTCTGACTTTGTAAACATGTCCAAGGGTGTTAGACAGATGGAGTTTGAAAAGGTGTTCAGAGATATTGTTTGCTCATAGGGTACAGGTAATAACAGAATAAACAAAGTTTATCGGGAATCAAATTTAAAATAAGCAGAAAATGGAGAAAACTTTTGATCAACAAACATATTGACCAACATCGACCCCAGGACTTATCTTTTGTAAGCCTAGTACTCATTCTATTGGTCTCATTTGCTGAACCAGTAAGTTACAGGGATGTAAACCAACCAATGTCAGCTGTCAAATGATGGTGGAAGGACCAACACAGACACGCACAAACACACACACACACACATATATATATATATATCATCCAGACATTTACCACATGTGGGATAACTATTTTTTTTCTATTTGTTTAATTATATGTGTATATTGTTTTTGTTTATTTTGTGCTACAAATATCGTAAAAGTACTCTGGCAGCATTAGAAGTGAGTCGGAAGACTGATGTTTGTTTGTTTGTATGTTTGTCATTTGTTGACATATATATATATATATACATATATATATATATATATACATACATATATATATAATATATATATATATATATACATATATATATATATATATATACATACAATATATATATATATATATATTATATATATATATATATATATATATATACATACATATATATACATACATATATATATATTATATACATACATATATATATATATACATACATATATATTATTATACAGCATATATAATACATACTATATATATACATACATATATATATACATACATATATATTACTACATATATATATATATACATACATATATATTACAACATATATAATATATACATACATATATATATATATACATAACATAATATATATATATACATACATATATATATATACATACATATATATATATATACATACCTATATATATATATATATATAATATATATATATAGATAGAAGATAACATACGGTGAAGCAGTTTAAAAAAGAAAGGCAATTGTACAAAACTAGCAGATCGTAAATAATGTATACAATTCTACATACATACATATTCACTCACTCATCACAAACACAGGCTTACACTTATACACACATGTTTACCGAAAGAGGAAACTTCAGTCACCACTTTAAGTTTCATGCTATGTCGTATCTCTGACTGTAGCGAGGAAGGGATGTGTTCAAAAATGTGGATGGAGGTGGTGTATGCTTAAATTATATATCAATATCATCATCATCATCATGATTGTCATCATTCAACATCTTCCTTCCAAGCCGGTATGGATTGGGTGGTTTGACTAGAGATGCAAAGTCAGAAGATTGCACCAGACTCTACTGTCTGCTTTGGCATGGTTTTTGTGGCTGGATACCCTTTTCCTAATGCCAACCAGTTTATAGAACGTACTGGGGGCTAGGAGAGAAAGAGAGAGAGAGAGAGAGTGAGAGCAAGCAGAGAGAGCAGGAGAGTAACTTAGTGGTTCAGCAAAAGAGACCGATAGAATAAGTACTAGGCTTCCAAAGAATAAGTCCTGGGGTCGATTTGTTTGACTAAAATCGGTGCTCCAGCATTGCCGCAGTCAAATGACTGAAACAAGTAAAAGAGTACAAGAAAGATAAATAAATAAATAAATAAATAAGAAAAAGGAAGGTCACATGAGAGAATGTACTCTTTGATATACTTATACCTGAAAAAGAAAAAAACTAGGTGATCAAGACTCAGGTCAAATTCTGTCTGACCAGAGATGACCTGGGGTTAAACAACACCAACAAGAATAATTAGGATAAATGGATACAGACGAGGCTGTGTGGTTAAGAAGCTTGCTTTTCAACTGTGTGGTCTCAGGTTCAGTCCCACTGTGCAACACCCTGGACAAGTGTTTTTTTATTTTTATTATGGGTTTGATAGAAGGAGACTGGATGAAACCTATTGTTTGTGTGTATGTATATGTATGTGTGTGTGTGTGTGTGTTCACCCTTGTCCTGATTGATATTGTGGTAGCTGTAAATGAGCATCACCTTCATACAAGCGGGATTGTTTGTGCCTAGTATTCCGTGAAAGACACGTCCAGTCATGCGGAAATACTACCATTGCTTGGAAACAGGTGAGAGTAAGTGACAGTAAGAGCATCCCATCACAGAAAATCTACTCCCCCCCCCAGCGAATTCTGTCTAACCCATGCAAGCATAGAAAAGTGGGCATCACACTTATGATGAAGACGACGACGACGATGATGATGATGGTGATGGTGATGGCCATTGTTGCTCATGTCTTTGATTCATAATTCTCTTTGATCAGAGATGAACTAGGATGTGGGGTGGAGGGAGGGGGCTAAAGAAGAAGAAGAACAGCAACAACAACAACAATATTGTTAATTAGTATTCAAACAGAAAAATTCATGTTAAAAATTCATGCCTTTACAAATAACATTTTGGCTGATTTTAACCTTTGCATCATATAAATATCTATGTAGCTGTCTATATGTGCATGTATCTGTATATGTATATATCCATATATGTGTGTGTGTGTATCCATTTATCTGTATATACCTGTGTGAAAGCGTGTATCTGTCTACTTATATAGATAAATAAATGTATATTTATCTACACTACATATATATTTCTGTATGTATATATATATATTGGCTACGGCCACGTTCGGATGGTTTTATTGGCACACAATAAAACCATCCGAACGTGCCGTAGCCAGTACGCATCGACTGGCCTCCGTGCTGTGGGACGTAACAAGCACCATCTGATCGTGGCCGTTTGCCAGCCTCATCTGGCACCTGTGTCGGTGGCACATAAAAAAACCATCCAAGCGTGGCCGTTTGCCAGCCTCGTCTGGCACCTGTGTCGGTGGCACATAAAAAACACCATCCAAGCGTGGCCGTTTGCCAGCCTCGTCTGGCACCTGTGTCGGTGGCACATAAAAAACACCATCCAAGCGTGGCCGTTTGCCAGCCTCGTCTGGCACCTGTGTCGGTGGCACATAAAATCACCCACTACACTCTCGGAGTGGTTGGCGTTAGGAAGGGCATCAGCTGTAGAAACACTGCCAGATCTGGACTGGACTGTGCAGCTTTCGGGCTCCCCAGACCCCAGTTGAACCGTCCAACCCATGCTAGCTGGAAAAAGCGGACGTTAAACGATGATGATGATGATGATGATGATGATGACACACACACACAAACATACATAGAGTGCCATCTGAGCGTGATCGTTGCCAGAGCAGCTAACCGGCTTCAGTGCCGGTGGCACGTAAGAGGCAACATTCGAGCGGGGTCGTTGTCAGTGCTGCTGGACTAGCTTCTGTGCCGGGGACACGTAAAAGCACCCACTACACTCATGGAGTGGTAGGCGTTAGGAAGGGCATCTAGCTGTAGAAACTCTGCCAGATCAAGATTGGAGCCTAGTGCAGCCATCTGGTTTGCCAGCCCTCAGTCAAATCGCCCAACCCATGCTAGCATGGAAAGCGGACGTTAAATGATGATGATGATACACACACACATCAACTTATCTATCTATCTATCTATATATATGTGTGTGTGTGTGTGTGTGTGGTGTGTGTGTGTCTATATATAGAGATTTATATGTGTGTGTGAATGTATATATATATATATATATATATATATATATATAATCATCATCATCGTCTAACGTCCGTTTTAAAACGATGATGATGATGATATCTATATATATATATACACCCACACGCACATATAAATCTCTATATATAAACACACACACACACACACACACACACTCCCTATATATATATATATATATATATATATATAGGGAGAGTTTACAAAAAAAACAAAAGACGAAGACAGGTGGTGTACAAAACAAATGGATGTATTAGTATAACGTTCAGGAATAGAAAAAGTCTTTTACATTTTGAGCCTACGCTCTTCTACAGAAAGGGACACAGAAAAAACAAGGAGAGAAAAAATGTGTGTAGTGGCTAACGATCTATCATGGCGTCTGATATATATATTATATATATATATATATATATATATTATATATATAATATATATATAATATATATATATATGTATGTATCCTGTTGACTATATATATATCCCTGTTGATTCACTGAAGTGATAAGTTACAGGATTCAATACAAATGAAGACCGTTTTTTAATATATAAAAAACCCGAGAAGCTGTGATTTCCAGCACTTGGAGTTACTCATCTCTGACCAAACAGCTGGTATAAACCAAGCCTGGTTTTCATTTTGTGGCATACAAATATGATATAAGGCAGGTCAGGGCAGGGCAGAGCAGAGGAGAGTGTGGTGGGGTAGCAAGATGGTGGTGGTGTTCCGTTGTTATACAAGATACTCTTGGTGTTCCTTGGATACTATTACGACCCGTGGTAATTAATTAGAAACATTTGTTTACATCGTCTTGTGACTACTGACCAAATTAACTGATCGTTGTTGTACAGTTTGGACGCTACGCCAACGAGCATTTATTATTTAGTTGTGTTTTTACACTGCAACCTCGAAAGTCAAGCACATCAATCATGAAATTCTAGAAGAGAATAACAAAAATAAACTTTGTGCAATAATAATAATAATAATAATAGTAATTATTATCATCATCACCATTGCCACCATCATCATCATCACCACCACCATCACCACCACCACCACAACGACCATCATCATCACCACCACCATCATCATCCTCATCACTATCACCATCATCCTCATCATCACCACCATCATCATCATCACCACCATCATCATCACCACCACCATCATCCTCATCATCACCACCACCATCATCATTGCCACCATCATCACCATCATCATCACCACCACCTCCATTTTCACCACCATTATCATCACCACCATCATCATCACCACCAACATCATTCCCACCACCATCATCACCACCACCACCATCATCGCCACAATCATCATCACCATCATCATCACCATCATCACCACCACAACCACCACTACCATCATCACTACCATCACCATCACTACCACCATCATCATCATCAATTTATATATTTATTTCTGCCCCACTGACTCCACGTCTAGTCTTGCTGTCTTTAACCTTTAGAAATGACAGTGTTATCTATAAATATGCTGAGCAGTTGTTATTATTTTTCAATTCATTCAATAAAAACAGCTGTTGTGGCTGTTTTCGTTGTTGCTATTATTATTATTGTTGTTGTTGCTTAATTTCCAGGTCACTTCCAGATCAAGCAGACATATACGAACAAAGACAATCTTTCCTTGACCACCCCATATTGTTTTTGCCCACATGCATGCAGATCCAGTCATTTGACTGCAGCCATGCTGGAGCCACGCCTTTAGTTGAGCAAATCTACCCCAGGACTTCCTATTTGTAAGCCTAATACTTATTCTATCAGTGTCTTTTGCTGAACTGCTACGTTACGGGGACATAAACACACCAACATCAGTTGTCAACCGATGTTGGGAGGACAAAGACAGACACACACCACACACACACATATATATACACACACACACACATACACGACAGGATTCTTTCAGTTTCGGTCTACCAAATCCACTCACAAGGTTTTGGTCAGCCCGAGTCTATAGTAGAAGACACTTGCCCAAGGTGCCACGCAGTGGGACAGAACCTGGAACCATGTGGTTGGTAAGCAAGTTACTTACCACACAGCCACGCATGCGCCTATATATAAGTTCCTGTCATTTTTCCTTGCCCCCTCCTTAATTCTTCTGTCCCTCTGCCTCTACCTCTCTCTCTTCTCTTCCTACATGACTGGCGTTCAGCCAAGCCTGATCTTTCTTTCTTGGTCTGGCTGTTGTCTGTGTAACATCGATATTCCTCCCTGTGCCTGTGAAATCTTGTATCCCTGCCATAAGGCTTCATTTCTACACACACCAGCTTAATTTCATTCGTCCTTAGTCGAAAGACACCTGTTTTTATGTCCTGTTATTATTTTTATTGTATGTGGGTAACACTGTCCGTTTTTTTTCCGTCCTTGATTTTGTATACACTCGCTGCTTCCTTCCAAGGAATCTAATGCTCTTAGCTTAGTTTTTCCTTGGGGCTGGCCAGATTGGAGCAATCTTGAGTAAAATCAGCCGAAATTGCAAAGATAATCTGGTACTCGACTGATGAAAGAAAACTTCGAATTACCCATCCTTGTTTCCTTTGTGTCATCTATCTGGATGTTTTGTTGTCCCTTTTTTGTATCACCAAACTGTGTTCTTGTCCCATTTTGTACTTTATATATATATATATATATATATATATTTGAAGGCTCATTCCTTCGAAATCTCTGAAATTCACTCAGGTCCCTGTATGCAAAGTTGTGGCAGAATTTCTCTGAAATGTTTTTCTTCTGAGTATGCACTGTTGATATTGGGGTGTGTTGAATATGTTCATGGTTCTAAAATGCCATAAAATACAGTCTGTGTGTGTGTGTGTGTGTGTGTTTTTGCATCAAGGCTTTGTTTAAATGTAAACATCAAGAAATTAAGACGAAATATAATGAGAGACAATGCAATGCTTGTGTCGATAACTAGAACACGAAAAAAAAATCTGATTTCAAGCAGAGAGAGAGAGAGAAAGAGAGAGTGAGGGAAAGAGAGAGCGAGAGAAGGAGGGAGTGAGCGTGCGAGAGAGATGGGTGCTGTCTGCACTCATCCGTTGCATCAGAGGAGATAACAAGTACAATAAATAAATAAATAAATAATTCCAGAAGCAAGGAATCACAAATTAACAAAGAACAATATACAAAACACCTCCCCTCTCCTCCGTCTTTATCTCTCTCTCCTCCCCACCTCTGCAAGGCACAAAAAAAACAACAACAACAACAACAATAAAAAAAAAGCCCATTTAAAAATATAAATAGCAGTTGAATACCAAAGTACTTGAAATAGCGCCAGTATGTCATAGAAACCACACACAGAGGAAAACGGGAATTATACATACATACATATATATATATATATATATATATACATACATATATCATCATCATCATCATCATTTAGCGTCCGCTTAAATGATGATGATGATATATATATATATATATATGTATGTATATATATATGTGTATGTATATATATATATATATGTGTGTGTATAAATATATACCATGTCATATACGCACATACATGTATGCACACTCCTTAACTATGGTTCTGGCAGCAGTTTTGGAAGCGGCATTGTGTTCACTTTTATATCCTGCATCTTTTTGGTGAGATGTTATCAAGACAGGACCTCACGTTTCTGAAGCAAATTCGTTAACTATTCAGCCATGGTGTGATGGTGTGTCATCTTCGAAACATTCTCTTTCACTCTGTCTCACAAACAAAAGCATATGCACGTGTGTGTGTGTGTGTGTATGTATGTATGTACATACATATATCTTTATCATCATCATGGCTTAATGTCTGCCTTCCACGCTGGCGCATGAGTGGGACAAATATATATAGCCACAGATGTAACTGTGTGGTAAGAAGCTTGCTTCCCAAATACATGGTTCCTGGTTCAGTCCCACTGCGTGGAACCTTGGGCAAGTGTCTTCCACTATAGTCTCAGGCTGACCAAAGCCTTGTGAGTGGATTTGGTAGATGGAAACTGAAAGAAGCCTTCTCACTTTCTTTTCCTTGTCCTCTCATTTTTCCTTTCTTTTTCTCTTTCTCCATTCCTCTCTTCCTGTTTTTGATTTGACCCTACTAATACACTCCCTATTTTTAGGTCACTTTAATAACAACCCTGGATTTACTAACACTGCGTATAAACTCTATACATGGAATAACCAATTCGAAATTCTATTTGATTTTATTCATAAGGTATTGGAATATTATATATATATACCATTCTGCCGAAAAAAATGGATCTACAAATGCAATATCCCTACATATCTCACATCTATTTTCATTTATTTCCTCCACCTCACTCACTATTATCTTATCTAAATTTACTATTTCTTAATCATCCTCTCACACTGTCTCCGATGAAGGGATATAATAAATATCCTGGAAACAGATGTAAGACCTATCTATAAATGTTCTAAAATTTACACAGCCTTGTTTTTTTTTCTCTCATTACGAAATACAATATATATATATATATATATATTTATGTCCATGAGTGTCTTTGTGTCCGTGTTTGTACCCACTATCACTGCTTGACAACTGGTGCAGATGTTTTTACATCCTCATAACTTAGCAGTTCGGCAAAAAACAAAACTGATAGAATAAGTACTACGCATAAAAAACAAAGTCCTGGATTCGATCTGTTCGACTAAAAATCCTTCTAGGCAGTGCTCCAGCATGGCCGCAGTCAAATGACTGAAACAAGTATAAGGATAAGAAATAAAATATATATATATACAAGATATGCGTGCTGGTGGCACGTAAAAACATCCACTACACTCTTGGGGTGGTTGGCATTAGGAAGGGCATCCAGCTGTAGAATCTCTGCCAGATTAGATTGCAGCCTGGTGCAGCCATCTGGTTCGCCAGTCCTCAATCAAATCGTCCAACCTATGCTAGCATGGAAAGTGGATGTTATACGATGATGATGATGATGAAGGCAGTACTGAAAAGTTCCTGGCTTTAAGGATATCATGAAAAACCTGGTTGAAGGCCCCACCTTCCAAGTTCTTGTAAAAACTAAAGGGCTGCCTGCAACAAATGTGTGAATCTGAGATGGGAATTTGTCGAAAAGTCATAATTAACCGATCCTCCTGTATTTTCTTCTACCTTAAGCCAAGAACCTTTTCAGCAGCCACCCCACAGGCTTCTGCATAGTTTCTACTGACGAAATCCACTCATAAGTCTTTTTGCTGGCCCAAGGTTTATTCATATAGCACACTAGGTGCCCATGCAGTGGGTCTGAACCCAAAACCATGATGTTAGGAAGCATCCATCTAACAAAATAGCCACACTTCTGCTTAAACATGTTTTATATAACAAATGCATTTCTCTCTCTCTCCCTCTCCCTCTATATATATATGTTATATATATATACATATATATATATATTTATGTGTGTATGTATGTATATATATATATTTATGTGTGTATGTATGTATATATATATGTGTGTGTGTATGTGTATATATAATATATGTGTGTGTGTGTGTGTATATATATATATATGTGTGTGTGTGTATATATATATATGTGTGTATATATATATATATATATATATGTGTATATCTATCTATCTATCTATGTATCTATCTATCTATCTATGTATCTATCTATCTATATATATCTATCTATCTATATATCTATCTATCTATATATGTATATATATATATATATATATATATATATCAATATCTATTTATCTATCTATCTATCTATATCTATATCCATCTATCATATACATATATTATCTCTCTCTCTCTCTCTCTCTATATATATCTATATATATATCTATATATATATATATATATATATATATCATGTTCTATAAAATGTGACAGTTTATTTTCAATTCACATTCTTTAGAAGAGTATTCTTAATTACAAAAAAAAAATTTTGACATTTTTCCTGATTTCCCTTGCTATTTAGACTCTTTGATCAAACGCTGCCTGTCACCATGACAAAAAATGTCAAACGTTAGGATTGGAATATCACAAATAAAAGAATCTTCGTTCCACCTACCACATCCCATTTTTCATATTTACATTAGTTTTAGCTTTATTTAAGTTTTATTTAGATTTCGAAAAAAAAACAAAAAAACAACGAATAACGAATAACGAATAACGAAAATATATTTTTAACAAATCACAAAAAAGAATAAATTTGAACAAACGAATTCTTTCATAGAAATCATCCATTATGTTATGTCTAACTTGTTAGAGTTCCTGCTGGTGGTTGTTACGCAGGTATAAATAAACAGAAAAATAAAACACAAAATCCATTGTATTTCATAGAACGAATTGGTTTAAATCATCATCTTTTAATGTCTGCTTCTCTATGCTAGCATGGGTTGGACAGAATTTGTCGAAGGAGATTTTTTTTCTGAAGCCGGATATCCTTTCTATTGCCAAACTTCACCTTTTTCCAAGTAAGGTAATATTTTTTTTTCTCATAGCCAGACATGTTTACAGAGAAGACTGGAAATAAACAACTCCGCTTGTATGACAGTGATGCTTGTTTACAACCACCAAGATGTTTAGACAAGGGTAAAGTAAAGTAGTTCGGTAAAGAGCCCCCTTCAGTCATCAATAACCATGGGATTGCACCAAGAAAATTCCCCCCTGAGGCACAAGTCTCGTTTGTCCTCTCTGTGTTTAGCCCCTTGTAGGTAGTAAAGAAATAGGTATTTCGTCTGCCATTATGTTCTGAGTTCAAATTCCGCCGAGGTCAACTTTGCCTTTCATCCTTTCGGGGTTGATAAATTAAGTACTAGTTATGCACTGGGTTCGAGGTAACTGACTCAATCCCTTTGTCTGTCCTTGTTTGTCCCCTCTATGCTTAGCCCTTTATGGGCAATAAAGAGATAAAATGCCATGCACTGTAACTAAAGCCAAAACCAAATGGTTGCAGAGCAAGCATCTTAGCCACACATTCATTCAGTCATGTTAGATTTGAACCGGAAACCTATTGGATTACAAGCCGAGTGCTTTACCCACTTGTTGCTTTCACCATCTGCTTTCTTTCCCAATAGGACGGCACGCTGTCCCTCCCCCCACATTACAACCATCGAAATGGTTTCGAGTACAAACAACAAGACAATTGCAGGATCATTCAACACTGCAATGCAGAGGCTGAAAATTGAATAATTTAATAACGAGCCATCGCGCATCTTTACGCAGTGATGCGGAGATTAAAATGCAAATGAAAGTCAAGTCTTGTTTGAGACAGTGCAAGCAAACTTGCGCTTGTTTCTATCTTTGCTCTCTCGACCAGAAAACACCCATCAATCACACAGGCTGTACTACATTATTACAAGGGTCTCTTTCAGCTGGAAGACCTGTCATTCTGATTAACCCTCAGCTCGCTATAGAAAAACAGTCTGAATACTTATAACTGTCCACTACAGCTGTTGTCAATGATATTCCTCATCCAGTCAAGTAGTTTTGTTTCTTTTTCTTGTTTTTTTTTTTGGTTTGTTTTTGTTTTCGATGTGTACTGAATGAGTTGGAACATATCAAGACAAGACAAAGACAATATTATCATTTATATTTCAGTATAAAGTTATTACTATTACTACCTCTGCCTTAGCAAAGGCGGGGGGGGGGTATTGTTTTCAGTCATGTTTGTTTGTTGGTTTGACCGTGGACAAGATATCTCAAGAACCGCTGGATGGATTCAGATGAAACTTTCAGGGATGTTTGGCCTCGTGACTGGTATAAAGTGATCAGATTTGGGGATCGATCCGATACCGGACAAGGATTCTAGATTATTTTTCCAGATTTTTACTTAATTTTTAGGAGCGGTCAGGTTCATTTTTACTATTCTCATTTGTGAGATCAGTCAAGTTTATTTCAGATATTCTCATTTTAAAAACCATCTCTAGCTAATTGTTGAAAGGATGTTGGTGTTGCCTTGGCAGAGGTTTGTGCTCTCTGAGTACTCTTGTTGTTGTTGTTGTTATTATTACAGCTGTTGTTACTGTTGTTCTTTGTTTCTCTCTCTCGCTCTCTCTCTGGCCTGGTTTTAATTATTGCCGTTGTTAATAATAAACAAGCGTAGGTGTGGTGGTATGGCGAAGAA
>NC_043015.1:43090436-43095436 GCF_006345805.1 Octopus sinensis
ACACTGGGGGGTCAATGAAAGCAAATTGAGCCCCGCCACCTTCGTCCGAATGTCCAGGCCTTGTGCCAAAATTTGAAACCATTATGAAGCTTCTGTTTGGAACATAGCTGAAATCATCATTATTTAACATCTGTTTTCCATGCTGGCATGGGTTAGACAAAAGTTGCCAACAAACAGCCATGGGAGTTGAACCCACATCCCCCAAAACACCGGCTGAGTGCTTTGCCGTCCCTTTCATGCTTTTAAGGTCAATGAAATAAGTACCCTTGGTCTATGCTATATATTTGTCCTGTCATGTTTATCACATGTGATAGCCCACCTTTTATATTCCTAGTTCAAATCTGGTTGAGGTCAATTTGAGCTTTCGTCATTTTTGGATCAATGAAATAATTTATTTCAGTTGTTTACATTCTGAGTTCAAATCCAGGCTGAGGTGAGCTTAAGTTTTCATTGTTCTTAGGTCAATAAAATAACTTATTTCTGCTGTTTACATTCTGAGTTCAAATCCGGCTGAGGTCAGCTTGACCTACTTCCTAGTTAATTTATCGCTTTTGATTCTAACCTGCTCAAAACTGTCTCTGGTTCTGATACAAACTTCCTGTTTTAAAATTATCTTAATTAAAACCTTCAATCAAAATCTCATGTTAATATGTTCCAAACACCAGGTTAATCATGCAATATTTATTTGTTTTACTACATTATTCATTCTTGTCAAAATTAATTGAAACAAAGCCAGTGTCTTTGAACAGAAATCTGGTAATGAAAGACTTCATCAACTGCCTCTGGTATCTCCCAGCCTCCTTGAAGCAAGAGGATGGCCGAAGAAAGAGATTAGCTCTCTTTACTCTTTACTTGTTTCAGTCATTTGACTGTGGCTATGCTGGAGCACCGCTGTTTTAGTCGAACAAATCGACCCCAGTACTTATTCTTTGTAAGCCTAGTACTTATTTTGTCGGTCTCTTTTGCCGAACTGCTAAGTTACAGGGACGTAAACACACCAGCGTCGGTTGTCAAGCGATATTGGAGGGACAAACACAGGGACAAAAACACACATATACATAAATACATATATATATATGATGGGCTTCTTTCAGTTTCCGTCTACCAAATCCAATCACAAGGCTTCAGTCAGCCCGAGGCTATAGTAGAAGACACTTGCCCATGGTGCCACGCAGTGGAACTGAACCCGGAACCGTGTGGTTGGTAAGCAAGCTACTTACCACACAGCCACGCCGGCACATCTACTTATTATTATTATTATTCATTTATTTTCATGTACATGCCTGGGAGTTGATGAGGGGCCGGCCAAGGATTCCAAGAAGGGCTCGATGGTTTAAAAAGTTTGGGGAGCCCCCTTGGTTTAGACACTGGGATAGTATCAGACTGGTTAATCCAGAAACGGTAAAAACCTCAACACACAACCGGTACTAATACACTACAAGATAAATATAAGTGGAAGCAAGAAGCAAGCAAATCAGACAACTTCCAGCTTCATGGTGGTGGTTCTCACATTCACATTCTGATTATCAGGAACGCAGCACCACATGCCATTTATATAAATAAATATATATATGTATATATATATACACACATTTATATGCCAATATTAGAATCCAGAGCTTACAGTACTTTCCACTGTGTGATATTGGTTACTATGTAAACAAACTGGTTACGTGCCCACAGCCATGACTGTGACATGTCACATGACTTGGTTTTCCTAATGAAACTGATATCTACACACAGACTGTGGGGATTGTCATTCATTGTAGTCTTGTTCTGAGATAGCAATAACTTTTAAGACTGGAGGAAAACCAACAGCATAAGACGAGTTCACGTGCACAAGCATACATATGTTTAATGCATACACACACACATACATACATAGACATGCATAAACATATCTATAGACACACACACACACACACATATAGATTATACATACATCTATAGACACATGCATACATATATATATATCTATAGACATACATGCATATGTATATATATATATCTATAGACACACATGCATATATGTATATATATATATCTATAGACACACATGCATATATATATATATATCTATAGACACACATGCATATGTATATATATATCTATAGACACACATGCATATGTATATATATATATCTATAGACACACATGCATATATATATATATATATATATAATATATCTATATATATATATTATATATATATATATATATATATATATGCATCTACAGATACACATATACATATCTACAGACACATACATACATACATACATAAATACATGCATATATATACAAACATATACATACATGAATACACATATATATATATGTATACATATACATACATATATGTACATACATACATACATGCATATATATACAAACATATACATACATGAATACACATATATATATATGTATACATATACATACATATATGTACATACATACACACACATACATACACACACACACACATATATATATATGCATACATACATACATACATGTATGCACATACATACACGTACATATACATACATGCATATAAACATCCATACACACACACATACAAACACACGTACATCCACACAGACGCACATCCACCGAACCGTATTAGCTCTGTCACAAAGCCAAAGTCCGGATTTCGAAGGAATCGCATGTGCAATAATATTCTCGGGAAATAAAACTGTACCGATTCCTTCCTGGCAATGTTTTTAACAACAGCAGCTTAAGCCAAGACAGCTTACATAACAACATCGTATCTCTGTCAGAATGCAAAAGAAGAAGACAATTTAAACGAGACGTGCCAGTCAAACCAAGTGACCGATACTAAACATTTCTGATTATAACAATAGACTACAAACACTATATATATATATATATATATATATATGTATGTATATATATTCCAGCTATCTCTGCAAGAGACGATGTCTAGGTCAATTTTGTCAAAGCCGTCTTAAAAGGCAAGAAGTGTATGAGTAATGATAGATATTCTACAGGTGAATTATTGGTTGCAGACACCGAGTATAAAACTGCAGACGGACACTGGAATTGGCAGCGTATACTTAACGCCACTCGTCGAAACGCTGCACAGCCGCACACTTGCACATCACACAACAGATTACTTACGGATCACTGGAGGCATCAAACACACACTTTGTTCACCGTCTCATCAACTGCTGTTACTTAAAAGAAACAGATATATCACCTGGAGCCGTGCTTTATTAGATTTTGACCTCGGCTTGCTGTTGTGCGGTTGTAGTAGTAGTAGTGGTGGTGGTAGTGGTTGTGGTGGGGGTGGTAGTGGTGGTGGTGATGGTGGTAGTGGTGGTGGTGGTAGTGGTGTGGTGGTGGTAGTGGTGGTGGTGGTAGTGGTTGTGGTGGTGGTGATGGTGTTAGTGGTTGTGGTGGTGGTGGTGGTGGTTGTGGTGATGGTGTTAGTGGTTGTGGTGGTAGTGGTGGTGGTTGTGGTGGTGGTTGTGGTGATAGTGGTTGTGATGGTTGTGGTGGTGGTTGTGGTGGTATAGCTGTTTGGTTCCAGATCGGCCCTATCCAAGCAAACCAGCCCCATAATCATGGAAAGGATTTCATGCATGATCCCTGTATCGTATTTGCATGGCTTTGTGATACAAGCATGGCTCCTTAAGGTCCAGACATGACTAGACACAAGCATGTCTGCATAGTACAGTCGTCGTTCGTTCCTTCTCGAGCCATGTCAAGCTCATAAGGGCTAGTTTCCTGGTTTCCTTACATGCTAGAAAGGGCAGTCAAACCCAAACCATGAAAAAAAGTAATTCCAAAGAGAATGAAAACAAAAATTATTTGTAGTCAACCCCCAACTTGAGTTTCGTTATTAATGAACAAATTATTTTGTTGTCTGTACTTCGTCAATGGGATTGGTAATATGTTGTCTATTGACTTTTATTACGCATGCAAACCACCAGTAAGAAAATTTATCCTAAATTTTTTTACCCCTATAATTTTCACAGTACATATACATGTATGTATCAAGGAAGTGGGGCTCAGTTAAGTGGGGTGCCACCAAAATCAGGCTCAATAGTGAATTCTGCACTCTACTGATGAGGTGTAATACATGACTGCATAATGTTTCTGCTAAGGTTATGTAACTATTTCAGTGGTTTGCCGAAACCTGCATATGTTCCATAAAGCTTATTACTAATTCTATATGTATACATATATGCACACTCTCTCACACTCACGTGGTCAGGTTTCCACACCATTTTCATTCAACTGAATTCCAATCAAAAAAGCAATGGGTGGGTGGTGTGTGGGGTGGGGTGGGGGCGTGACAGGGGAGTCAACCTGAAGTTAAATAAAAAAAAAAAACACATGTACCCAAGCTGTTGCAGAGTGAGACAGAACCATGGTGCCCAAACCTGCAAATCATTTGATAAAGTGGTCCAAGCCATCACGTGGGTCAGAAGATGAGGTTGAAAAGCACCATTAGATTTTGAGACAACTGTAGGCAGGAATGAAAGGCAGAAGAGTCTGTCTCATCAAGAGTAGACGCCGAGAATAGATGCTGTAGAAACTATCTAGTGTGGTGCTTTTAAACAACCCATAGGCGTAGGAGTGGCTGTGTGGTAAGTAGCTTGCTAACCAACCACATGGTTCCGGGTTCAGTCCCACTGTGTGGCATCTTGGGCAAGTGTCTTCTGCTATAGCCCCGGGCCAACCAATGCCTTGTGAGTGGATTTGGTAGACGGAAACTGAAAGAAGCCTGTCGTATATATGTATATATATATGTATGTGTATGTGTGTGTGTTTGTGTATCTGTGTTTGTCCCCCTAGCATTGCTTGACAACCGATGCTGGTGTGTTTACATCCCCGTCACTTAGCGGTTCGGCAAAAGAGACCGATAGAATAAGTACTGGGCTTACAAAAGAATACGTCCCGGGGTCGATTTGCTTCGACTAAAGGCGGTGCTCCAGCATGGCCGCAGTCAAATGACTGAAACAAGTAAA
>NC_043015.1:43100436-43127936 GCF_006345805.1 Octopus sinensis
GGGTGGCGTCATTTGAAGGCTAAAACAATGTGAGGCGCATTGTGACTAGCCATTTGTAACAACATCTGATAGCCTGGTCGGTCACGGTGATATATATATACACACACACACACACACATATGTATATGTGTGTGATCTTATCTTACTTTTTTCAGTCATTAGACTAAGGCCATGCTGGGACACTGCCTTGAATGACCTCAGTCAAACGGATCAATCTCAGTACTATTTACTTTTTGAAAATCTTGCCCTTAATCTATTGGTCCCTTTTGCCAAACTTTCATGTTACAGAGTACCTAGAACAAACTGTCTAAAGTGGTCGGCATTAGGAATGGTATCCAGCTGTAGAAACCATGCCAAAACAGACCTGGAGTCTAGGTTGCTCTTTGGCTGGTCAACTCCTCTCAAACTGTCCAACCCACACTAGTGTCATCATCATCATCATTTAACGTCCACTTTCCATGCTAGCATGGGTTGGTCGGTTCAACTGGGGTCTGGGAAGCCAGACGGCTGCATCAGGCCCAGTCTGATCTGGCAGTGTTTCTACAGCTGGATGCCCTTCCTAACGCCAACCACTCCATGAGTGTAGTGGCTGCTTTTTACTTGCCACCGGCACAGGTGCCAGACGAGGCTAACCTTCCGAACGTGGCCGTTGCCAGCGCTACCCCAACTGGCCTCTGTGCCGGTGGCACATAAAAAGCACCATCTGATCATCATCATCATCATCATCATTGTTTAACGTCCGTTCTCCATGCTAGCATGGGTTGGACAGTTCGACCGGGGATCTGGGAAGCCAGAAGGCTGCACCAGGCTCCAATCTTATCTGGCAATGTTTCTACAGCTGGATGCCCTTCCTAACGCCAACCACTCTGTGATGTTAAAATAATAATTATGATGATGATGATGTGTGTGTCTGATGACTAAGTTTTGAATACTCATAGCTGAAGCTTTTGTACGATGACAACGAGCAGAGGAGAGAATTACCGCAGTGTCTTGTTTAGTACAAATCTCTAGGTGTATGCAAACTTTTGAAAACTTCTGGAATGAGAAAGTAATCTTGGTTGCTCTCTCTCCCTCCCCACCCCTGTCTCCCCGCTCTCCCACCTTGCTGCTGTTAATGTACCCCGCCCTCCCACATCCTTCAACATGCGAAACAAAAGCAGGCTAACAATCAAATCTCATCATTAATGCTGTAAATTTATATTCCTGCTAAGCAACCAACCAAGATTACCTGTTCAAAAGATAGACAGGTAGATAGATAGACAGAGAGAGAGAGAGAGAGAGAGACTGACAAAATACCACCAATAGCACCACCACCTATACCACCTCGGCTGCCACCACCACCACCACCACCTCAGTTATCGCCACCTTCACCACCAACAGGTAAACTACACAGGTGTATTTTTAACTGGAAATGTAGGCCCAAACATTAAGTAATGTCTTTTTTTTTTCTTTTCTGTTTGTAATCTGATCCTCTACCAAACTGCAGTAAAGATAGATAGGTTTCTAGGTTAGTTCTATAATAATAATAATAATATTTATAATAATAATAATGATAATATTTATAATAACAATAATAATATTTTTATTGGTCGCAAGGGGCTGATCATAAAATACCTAAAATATGTTATACAAAGGGATTACAAAAGGGTGTGATAAGTATGTAATGTAAACATAGATTGAAATGATATATATCAGTTGTGTGTGTGCGTGCGTGTGTGCGTGCGTGTGCACCTATGTAATGGTGCTTGGCACAGTCTCTCCCCCTGCCCCACCCGGGGGGGGGGCACGCTGGCACCTGTCAATGAGGATAACCTGTTCTAGCATCGGAAACAGACATTAAATGATGATGTGTGTGGTACGAAGTTTGCTTTCCGAACCACATCGTTGTAGGTTCAGTCCCATTGTGTGACACCTTAGGCAGCCCTGGGCCAACCAAATCCTTGTGAATGGATTTGGTAGACGGAAACTGAAAGAAGCCTGTCAAGTATATATGTATATGAGTGTCTGTGTGTGTATTTTTTATTATCTAGTTTATTACATATATATATGTATATGGTTTCGGGTTCAGTCCCACTGCGTGGCACTTTGGGTAGGTGTCTCCTGCTGTAGCCCCGGGCCGACCGAAGCTTTATGATTGAATTCGGCAGGCGGAAGTTACTGCCGTGTGTGTATATGTGCGTGTAGGTGCTTGTGCCTCTCCGAAAGAGAGAGAGGGGATATATATATATACACACACAGAGATAGACGGACAGACAGAGATATAGTAGGAGCAAGCGTGGCTTTGTGGTTAGGAAGTTTGCTTCTTGGTCACATGGTTTTAGGTTCAGTCCACGGTAGGGTACCTTAGACATCTACTGTAGCCTGGGGCCCACCAATGACTTGTGAATGAATTTGAGACAGATGGAAACTGTAAGAAGCTTGTCATATACATTCTCTGCTTGGATAATAGCACTGAGCTAGAAAGCTGTGAACTTTGTTGACAAAATGCAAATTACTGTTCCCAGTCCTTTTTCACCCTGAATGCCATCCCTCTGTAAATTGACTTCTTTCTCATGTTTTTCCCTGAAGACATCAACATCATGAAATATCATCTGCATTGCTTTCCCCAGTTCCTGGAGGACCCACAAAGGACATCATCATCATCATCATTGTTCGACCGTGGTCGAGACAATAGAATTTACTATGCTACGACAGACTTCACGGTCTATCATAGCATTACGGAGGTCCTGTTGCTGGATGCCTGTATCCCTGGAGATTACATCAGGGTAGGAGAGTGTGCGCTCTCTGGTATCGCGAGTAGATGGCTTCCAGAGGAGAAGAGTAGAAATTGCCTCGTTTTCAGCTCTACAACAATGTCCAGCAAACTGGACTCTCCTACCTTTCACAAAGGACATGGACACACAGTCCCCTCTTCCAATCCAAGCCATTAATAAATTTATTTATTTGTTTGTTTTCTCCTCAACTAGTCTTGAGAGAGTCATCAGACTAAAACCCTCAGGCACCTCCTCCATGGAATTTGGTCAGAAGCAACAGTCATTAAACCTTCCGCCCGGATTTCCAAGAGTGACCAACTTAGACAATGGATATTATCCATACAACTCATTCTTGCTCTACTCCACATCCCCTGTTAGTTGGCTGGACTTGGCTTGAAGAATTCTTCTTGGGAATATCTTTCCAGTGCCATCTTAATCACGTGTTTGTTGTGCCAGAGCTGTGACTCTTGAACATGGAAAAATAGTGGTTCAACCTGGAGAGATCCCTTGATCATTGAGTTATACACTCTGCAACTTCTTTTCCTTCTAACATAAGTTATAATTGCTCAGAAACAGCAATGTCAACATGTAAACCCTCCAAGACTTCAGGAAAGGTTTTTGGAGGGCCAACAAAGGACTTGGAGACAGCCCCTTCTTCCATGTGTGTTCATGTCCTTCATGGGTCCTCCAGGAACTGGGGAAACCAATGTAGATGATATTTCAGGATGTTGATGTCTTCGGGGAAAAACATGAGAAAGAAGTCAATTTACAGAGGGATGGCATTCAGGGTGAGAAAGGAGTGGGAACAGTAATTAATAAATAAATAAAATGGTAAATGATATTTTAATGCTTGTTAGATTGAGGTCAAAGACATTCCCTGGCGTGATGGAGATTTTATTTTTCATTTCAAAGACCAGAAGAACCTTTATTCCAAAGACCAGATTAGAAGAGAACAATTGTATAAAAGAACCGTAAAACAATAATACATAATAGAAAAAAAAATATATAAAAAATTAATAAATATATAAACAAAGGAATCCATTGGTCTTTGTCAGACAAAATAGAGACAGTAGAAATAAATGGGAAAAACAAAAAACAAAAGCAAGGAAGATTAATAAAAGAAATCTATTGAACGCCAATCTATTTGAATATTGGCAGATGTGGAGTTTAAAGTTTTGGATACTTATACATCAAGAAATGGAACCAAAACAAATACAAACAAACACTGCTATAGATTTTGGTGAGCTATTTTCAGTCGAACATTTTAAGATAGATTGAAATTTTTACTGTTCCCATCATTTATATTGGAGCTGTATCTGCTGCAACGACAACAACAACAGCAGCAACAATAACTGTATGCTGCGGCTGTGATTACATTGACAAGATGTTTTACAAGAAATCGTATTTGCGAAGTCATCAAAGACAGAAAGAGAGAGAGAGATATAGAGAGTAAGGGAGGAGGGTAGAGTAAGGTTGTGGAGGATGGACAGAAATAGATAAGACAGCTCAGAGGAATATGGAGAGAGATAAGGAGGGAGAGAAGGAGGGAGGGAGTGACAGGAAGAGAGATATGAAGATGAGGTGAAGAAAGTGAAAAAAACAAAAGAAGAAGGAAAACAAGCAAATTATAGGCAGACAACAGATGACGGAATAAATCAATTGATGGATAGACTTAGACAGACAACCATATATATACACACATATATATATATATACACACACACACACACAAATATATATATATATATACATATAAAATATTATTAGAGACAAAACCACTATTTTGCAAAACCTGATTTTTTTCCCTGTAAATTTGGATTTATTCCCTAATATTTTTATTTATATATATACATATATATATAGAGAGAGAGAATGGTTGAGATAGATTGATAGACAGATAAACAGATGAAAAGAAAGCATTTAGTTATTTCTAGATACAAAATTAGTAATTTTCTGCGAATTCTTGGTGGATGAACTCATTAAAAAAAGATGGATAACGAGCAGAGAGAAACACTACGAGGAATTAATGTCATCTTGCAAAGTTAATTCCACTCCAAGACACACAGGAATAGATAAATAAGAGTATAGTTCTTGGACCCTCAGAAATATGAACTTTTGTCTTATGTCGGAATCATAATGGATATTATATGTAAATGCATTCATATTATATACATGCACAGCATATGTGCTACACGGATATATATGTATATATATATATTCTTATTCTTCAAACATCCAAAATGACGAGACCCCTCTGTCACAAGAATTGATTACTCTGCAATGTCCCTTGGAAAGCTAATTTAAATAGTGGAAACCGGTTGGATTTCACGACATCCATTTAATATGTATATATTTTTAAAAAGATATTAAACTATATGAAACGAAGGCATTTCTCTTCCACTTTTTATATTTTTCTCCCACGTGGTGTATACTGAATCTTCAGTATCTTTGCTCCTTGTATATATATATATATATATATATGTATGTATGTATGTATGTTGCTGCACACATGCACTAGCTTTCTTACAAAAAAATCTAATGGTCTTAACTTAGACTTGTTTGGGGGCAACCAGATCGAACTGTTTCAAGTGTAACTGCCCGAAACAGTAAGGACTTTTGGTAACTTGACTGAGGAAAGAAGGCCACGAATGACCTATCTGTTTTTTTTTGCATGTCCTTCTAATGGTTGTTTCTCCTGTCTGCCTCTGTATCATCTACAATCAGTTGAGGAATTCAAAGAAAAGTTCCTCATGTTCAGAATAATCTAGAATCAAGATGCTTAAAAGTCTATGTAGCAAAGATGGAAATGGCAAACTAGCGCCCTCTGTCATCTGCTCTTTTCGACCGCAATGGTGATGCAGAGGCGCAGGCATAGCTATGTGGTTAGAAGATTGTTTCCCAACCAGATGGCTCTGTGTTTAATCCCACGGAGTGGTACCTTTGGGAAGTGTCTACTGCTACAGCCCTAGGTCATGAGTGGATTTTGCAGATGGACACTGAAAAAGTTCGTTGTGTGGGTGTGTGTGTGGGTATGTTTGTGTCTTGACACTGTGTAATAGCTGTGTCACTTGTCACACAATCAGTGCTATTGATATCCAATATTCTGCATAAACATATCCGGCTGTGGAGAAATATCATCTTGCTTGAAAATAGGTCAGGGTTAGTGATAGGAAGAGCATCCGGTAGCAGAAAATGTGCCTCAATAAACCCTGTCTGACCCATGATATCATGAAGAAGTGGACGTTAATAAGATAATGATAACGATGAAAGTTTAATTAACAGCAAACAAAACATGGCACTACTAGTAAATAAGAAGAGGGTTATGTTCTAATATTATATATGAATAACACTGATTGAGTGTCAAGTGGCACTCACAATGTCAAGTGACACTCACAGTATCAAGATGAGGAGACACAAACATAGGCGCAGGAGTGTAAGTAGCTTGCTTCCTAACCACATGGTTCTGGGTTCAGTCCCACTGTGGGGCACCTTGGATAAGTGTCTTCTACTATAGCCTTGGGCTGACTAAAGCCTTGTGAGAGGATGTAGTAGATGGAAACTGAAAGAAGCCCGTCGTATATATATGTATATATTTGTGTGTCTGTGTGTTTGTCCCTCCAATGTTGGTGTGTTTATGTTCCTGTAACTTAGCGGTTTGGCGAAACGAGACCGATAGAATAAGTACTAGGTTTAGAAAGAATAAGTCCTGGGGTCAATTTGTTCGACTAAAAATGGTGCTCCAGCATGGCCACAGGCAAATGACTGAAAGGAATAAAAGAATATTGGAATGTGTACCTCAAAATATAATGATTGAGAAGAAAAGACAGGATGATCATGCCTGGATTGCCTTCGATCATAAGTATGCTTGATCAAGGAAACAGATGTGATGGTTACTAGAAGAATTCCTTTGATAACAAAATCAGTTTAGCCAGGGCTAACTTGAGGCTGACAACAACAAAAACAAAAGCAGATTTAAAAGGCTGGGGTTCCTATCAGGCCAGTCAACTGGCTTCATATAGCAGATAAATTTCTCCTCAAACAACTCCCTACCATCAGTGCCAGTCTATTAAATCCTCTTATAAAGTTTTGGTTGGCCCAGGGCTACAGTAGATGACATTTGCCCAAGATGCCATGAAGTGGAACTGAGCCCAAAGCAACATGGTTGGGAAGTGAATTTCTCAAACACAGTCGTCCCTACATGCACACATTCGTGTATTTATACACACAAACTAACAAAGATGAGAATTGGTTTGGATTTCTGCCAGAACATGGTACTGCTAATGACATCCATCTTAAAAAAAAAAAAGGGAAAGAAAAGAAAAAGAAAAAAAACTGGCATTCTGTAGGTTACTATGATGAGGGTTCCAGCTGATCTGATTGACAGAACAGCCTGCTCGTGAAATTAACATACAAGTGTATGAGCACTTCACAGGAATGTATGCCCTTTATATAGTTCTCCATCTTAACCCCTTTTAACCCAGGTTAACCCTGTTGAAATTTGGAAGATAGTTATATAAATAGGGATAACAAACATATGGAAGCATCCAGTTAACCTTTATTGCAGTAAATACACCAAATACAACTGTCCTCAAATGAGGACAGTGGGTTAATATGGGTTAATGAGGCAAAGTTAACACATTTTAACCCAGGTTAACCATGTTGAAATTTGGAAGACAGTTATATAAATAGGGATAACAAACATATGGAAGCGTCCAGTTAACCTTTATTGCAGTAAATAAACCAAATACGACAGTCTTCAAATGGGGACAGTGGGTTAATATGGGTTAATGAGGCAAAGACAAGCAAACTTTTTAGCTCAGAACAAACCATTAAAGTTAGGACTTGTCTTAGAGAGGATCTTTGATAGGGTTCCTCTGTAGTCTGTAGCAGTCAGGGAAACTGAGTGTAGAGAAACAGATTGTGAGAGCCATGAGACTGTTGAGTTGGTCACGGCAAGAATTACTTTGATAATAGATCTGCCTGATCAGGACTGACCTAGGGCTAAATGACAAGTACTTGCACATGCAGGCAGCACAATTTACATTGCAGCAAGGGTAAACTCCAACAATCCCTGCTGCTACAAGAACAATGCATGTCCGATAAGTTTACCGTGCTAGCGTAGCTAGAGTGTATGCTGCTCGGAGAGGTCCTTCCATTTGCCACCTCTGGACCCCACAAAAAAACATTGTCTACAGCAGACCCAAAAGTGCCGCCTGGAGTGAACCACCCCACTGCCACCCCCAGACTTCACAAAAAGACATATTGTCTACAGCAGACCCAAAAGTGCTGCCTGGGGTGGACCTCTCCTGCTACCATTGGACTTCACAAAAAAACATATTGTCTACAGCTAACCCAAAAGTGCCATTCAGGGTGCCCCCCCCTGCTGCCCCCCACCCCAGCTATGCTAGTGGTTCACCCTCATCAATTATTGGTGAGGTTACTGGCCAATTTAGCCATTGATAACCTGACAAATCGACAGGTTGTGCTGGATTACATGTTACCAGTAGCGCTCGAGAACAACCCACACTTTGACCAAAACCAGACACATCTGCAATACTTCCATATTACTAAAAGCCATTCTAAGCAAGCTCAATAAAAATAAAGAAAATCACAAACATCCACCCTGCCACATACACATCCCACCCCAGATAGTAGGTTTCTAGTGTCAATAACCTCATAAATCACAAAGCTTGTATAGCTGAGATATATATCAATTGAGGGCAGCATCTACAAATGTCAATATGCCAACCAGGGTGAACTTGTGTTATGACCATCACCACTGGACATGTCAGGAACACAGTCCAGATTGTAAAAAAAAAAAAAAGAAAGAATATGTGGCTTTTTGACTTGCTAGAAAGAGTAACCAAATCTAGTATGGTATAAATCAGAATAGTAACCAAATAGTAACTAAGGCAATGAGCTGGCAGTAACGTTAGCACGCCGGATGAAATGCGTAGTCGTATTTCGTCTGCCATTACGTTCAGAGTTCAAATTCCGCCGAGGTCGACTTTGCCTTTCATCCTTTCGGGGTTGATAAATTATGTACCAGTTATGCACTGGGGTAGATGTAATCGACTTAAACCCTTTGTCTGTCCTTGTTTGTCCCCTCTGTGTGTAGCCCCTCGTGGGTAGTAAAGAAATAAGAAATAGTAACCAAATCTTCCTAAGATTCATGTTTCTGTCTTAAAAAAAAAAATGCATTGGATAATGTGGCCCCAGTTTACCTGCATATAGGGAAAAGTCAAGATGGTCATGGATGGAATGCTTTAGATAGTGGATCTTATTGATTAGGACTGCTCTGGTGCTAAACAACAATAACAACTAAAAGTAGCCAAGGTGAAGTGGTTGAAACAGCAGCCAAATTTGCCTCAAAACAACACTCTGTTATCTTAAAAGTGGAGGGTAACATTGAACTGGAATGTGTGGATCAGATCTACTTGGCCAGAACTGACCTAGGGTTAAAAAAAACCCCACAAAGCAAAACAGATATACAAGCCAAGATAAACCTCTGCAATGTTAGTTGTTCTAGTTGAAATAATGGCCGAATTTGCCCCAAAACTATCTTAAAAATAAAGGAACACATTGAACTGAGACAGTTTAATCATTAACCTACTTGACCAGGGCTGACCTAGGGCTAAACAACAGCAAAGAAAAACCAAAAAAAAAAAAAAGAACATGAAGCCAAGGTGAACCTCAACACAGTTCATGAAAATTGTAGCCACACACACACACACTCTTTCTTTCTTTCTTTCAAAACTTTGGTCTGCTAATTGACAATTTCAATAATCAGAAAGAATTCCTGGAGATTTTTGCTTTGTGTTCCATGACAGAAACATAAACATTATTTCATTCCTCTGAGATTTGGGCTGCCAAGTTGGCAGCAATCTCAATAAATGCCTCTTGCGTTCATTTAGCTGTTGTTCTTCCACTCTGTTCTATATTCGAGATCCTGCTGAGGGTCAATAAAATAATTACGAAGCTTGTTAACGACCTGATTCATATGACAGTTCCCCCTTCCGCCACCCCAATCCTCCTTTACAAACCTCAAGCTTTGTGCCAAAGCGAGAAGCCATTATTCCATTTTTTTTTTCTTTTCTTTTTTTTTTCCAAACTGCACCAAGATGGTTCACAGAAAGAAAGAAAAAAAACCTTTTACTTCGCTCCAGAAGTGTTTAACCCTTTAGAATTCAGGTTACTCTATTAAATGTAAAGCTTATCTATTCACATCATTCTTGCTCACAACATCATAAGCAGAAAGTGTAACCTCTCGAAAGAGCTGTTCTTCACTCCTGCTCCAGAGCGTCGGCTGCGGGGTCATTCCGAAAAGCTCTATCTGCGACGATTTCATCTCAATCGAAGGAGAGGGGCTTTCTCCGTCCAGGTTGCGGATCTGTGGAATAAGCTGCCAGACGAGATGGTGAAGATGCCGACGACCACTCGGTTCAAAGTCTCCCTTGATCTCAAGTGGCCTGAACTCTTTACATGAACACCACCCTGTACATAACTCCATGTCCCCCTACATGGCCTTGCTTTTTGCTTTTTGAGCCAAAAAATTAACTAACTAACTAACTAACTAACAAACATTGGTTTGAATTAATCATGGATTATCTCATGGCTTTGAGATTCCAATGGTGTTGTTTGTATATTTTTGACAATGACATTATAGGTAGTAAGGGGTCCAAAAGAGGTCTCAGGGAGTAGTGTCCCTGCCTTCCTGAGCTAGTTTTCCATCACATTTCTTAAAAAATAGTGGTAGAGGCCTTGCTCTCGGGAACCACTCATGTCTAGAAACTGAGGTTGGGGATAAGTAAGCAAGGACATGCTCCCCGTAGAAAATCCAGCTCTAAAAATGCCTCATGATAGCAAAGGAGAATGGGCACCAGCCAGTCCAAAGGTTGGGGTGGGCTGCATCTGCCTATCTTGGTTGCTATGGCATTGAGGTAGATCTGGCCACCCCCATTAATGGGGACAAAACCTAGATTTAAAACTCTGGATGATGATGATGATTGTAAGGGAGGTGTGAGAGGTTGGATTAGGTCAGTTTTAACATAAAACAGGTAGAATATTTGGACCGGATTTGGATGGATTAAATGCTAAAGGCTTAAACAAGTAGAGCATTATTTTAATATCCATTGAGAGACTGCAAACCTCTCCACAGGTATTAGGGACTTCAAAATGGTCCTCTGAGAAAGATTTGTATTCAGGGTGCATTTTTTGTTTCTTCTTTTTTATTTTACTTGTCTCAGTCATGAGACTGTGGCCATGCTGGGGCACTCCCTTGAAGAATATTTATTTCTTTAGTGCTCACAGGGGGCTAAACAAGAACAGACAACAGGATTAAATTGAATACATCGACCCCAGGTGCTTAATTTATCGACCTCGAAAGGATGAAAGGCAAAGTCGACTTTGGCGGAATTTGAACTCAGAATGTAAAGACAGACGAAATACCGCTAAGCATTTTGCCCAGCGTGCTAACGATTCTGCCAGCTTGCCACCTTAATTATGTAACTTATTCTTTTCTACTCTAGGCACAGTGCCCGGAATTTTGGGGGAGGAGTGAGTTGGTTAGATTGACTCCAGTACACAACTGGTACTTAATTTATCGACCCTGAAAAGATAAAAGGTAAAGTTGACCTCAGCAGGATTTTAACTCTGAACATAGCGGCAGATGAAATACCTATTTCTTTACAACTCACAAGGGGCTAAACACAGAGACGACAAACAAGGACAGACAAACGGATTAAGTTGATTATATCGACCCCAGCACGTAACTGGTACTTATTTAATTAACCCCAAAAGAATGAAAGGCAAAGTCGACCTCGGCGGGATTTGAACTCTGAACATAGCAGATGAAATACCACTAAGTATTTTGCCCAGCATGCTAACAATTCTGCCAGCTCGATGTAGTAGGGAAGCAACTTTCATACCACCCAGCCATGTCAGTGATGTGGACAATTGCTAAATCTACCAGACGTTACCTCTGCACTCTTATACTCAACTTGCTACAAGCACATTGCAATTAATGAGACGGATGATAAACATGATATATGTGTTACGCTCAACATTGTATTATCGATTAAGAGCTACAGACAGAGAGCATAAATGTAGAGTAGCAATAACTGTTCTATTGTGTTGAGTTGATCTTGCCCCAGCTGTGTGTGTTGGTTTGGTTTGATAGAAATAGCAGCCAAATCTTCATCAAGTAACAACTTGACTGGTCAGAACTGTGGGAAATATGCTTCTACTTTCTTATACATATAGTATAGGCATAAGAGTGGCTGTGTGGTAAGTAGCTTGCTTACGAACCACATGGTTCCAGGTTCAGTTTCACTGCATGGCACCTTGGGCAAGTGTCTTCTACTATAGCCTTGGGCTGACCAAAGCCTTGTGAGTGGATTAAGTAGATGGAAACCGAAAGAAGCCCGTCTCACACACACACACACACATATATATATATGGTGTTAGGAAGGGAATCCAGCTGTAGAAACTTTGCCAGATCAGATTGGAGCCTGGTGCAGAAAGATATTGAAAAAACATCAATATGTCAAAGTGACAAAGAGATGAAGAAAGTATCAGGTGGTCATGAGATGTGCTAAAAATAACAGCCAAATAGCCCTTAAATCACATACCAAAAATTCTTTTTGTTTCTCCCGCCACACCATAAATGTATGAATTCCCAGGTGTAGAGTACAAATTACCAAAAATTTTCTGAAAATTCCAAAAAGTAAAAAAATTATGATGGGTCATATGGGGGGGGGGTGCTTAAGCCAGAATTCCATTCAGTTTTCTGCCAACTTAATTTCACTCCTGAAGGCTATTTATGGAAGTTAGCTCAAGGTGCCACAGACTGGGTCCACTGTACTGGACCTATGTGAAGTGTACCTTGCAAATTTCAAACTGTGATATGGATATGGTAAGGAATACTTTTATACATCATAGCAGCAATAGTAGATCTGTATATAGGAAGATGTTGAACTGACATATAATTACGAGGCAACTGTGTTAATCGCTTTCTAAAATATAACGATGTCATGTTGAGTCAGGTTACTAATAGTTCCGAGTGATTGAAATGTTTTTCACCAGTCTCTGTGTCATGTTTTTTTTGTTTTTGTTTTTTACCTGTATGGTGAAGTAATTAGTTGTCAGGTAACAATTAGCATAACAAGAGTAAATGCAGGAGGTGAGTGCTGGAAAAACACTTTGTTAAGCACAGGTGCGTAAAGGTGCAAAATTTCTTTAGGCCCATTGTGACTGCTGATTAACACCATTGTTACCGTATTCCTGTTGAAATAGAGTATGGTGGTTTCAATTAATTTTGAAATAATGAAGAATTTAGAAAAATAACTTTGTCATTGTTAAGTTGGCTTTTGGAACATAATGTTAAATTTTGAAAGGTTTTAATTTAAATTATATTAGATCAATACTTCTGTTGAAATACGCAGCATTGAGTTCCAATAGATTTTGAAAATAATGAACAGCTAGCTGTATAGCCCGGCGTTGCTAGAGTTTGTTTTGACTCTTTAAAATTGAAATTTTTGAAAAGTAAAAATTTTGCACGATGTAGCTTACTCTTTTACTCTTTTACTTGTTTCAGTCATTTGACTGTGGCCATGCTGGAGCACCACCTTTAGTCGAGCAAATCAACCCCAGGACTTATTCTTTGTAAGCCTAGTACTTATTCTATCGGTCTCTTTTGCCAAACCGCTAAGTTACGGGGACATAAACACACCAGCATCGGTTGTCAAGCGATGTTGGGGGGTGACAAACACAACACACAAACATACACACATATATATATATAAATATATACGATGGGCTTCTTTCAGTTTTCGTCTACCATATCCACTCACAAGGCTTTGGTCGGCCCGAGGCTATAGTAGAAGACACTTGCCCAAGGTGCCACACAGTGGGACTAAACCCGGAACCATGTGGTTCGTAAGCAAGCTACTTACCACACAGCCACTCTTACGCCTATAGCTTGTTATTCCCTATCAGTAAACATTTTTCTGGTTGAAATACACCGAAAAATGGTGACACGGTAGTTAAAAAATCGTAAAAAATAGGGATTTTCATAGAAAAAAAGCACCTTTTTGATGTAAATAAATTTTGGTCTTAACATGGTCTGATTTGAATTTTTTCTTCTAAGGAATGAAGAGCAAGCCTTCTTCTATCATATTCTCAATTTTGGTCAACTTGCGCCATAGGGTCTCGGAGGTGATAGTGTTAGTTGAAGGCTACCAAACCTGCCACGCACACACAAACAACTTCAGCTTTATATGTAGAGATTTGTCAATTGTTCAGTGACCATCCTCCAAGACCAATTCATAATGTGTTGATTCATTTGGGAGGTCGACACCTGCCCTAAACGAGTTTGGTCTTCAAACAACTAGTGACCATTCCTAAAAGGCGAAAGCCGATCGTAAACTTGTGATTTACACATGGCAGAGTCCTTATAGGCTGCTTGAAGCATGACAACTGTTTCAGCTGCCATTTTCCCCGAGTGGAAAACAGCATTTCACAGAAACACGCTGTTCCTTCGTTTCAAACATTGATGAACAGGGGACAAGCGCTTGAAAAACAAAGACTCACCACATGGCAGCATGACCTCACTGTGGCCATGCTGGAGCACCACCTTTAGTTGAGCTAATCGACCCCAGTACTTTGTAAGCCCAGTACTTATTCTATTGGTCCCTTTTTGCTGAACTGCTAAGTTATAGGGATGTAAACACAGCAACAACAGTTGTGAAGCAATAGTGGGGGGACAAACACAGACACATGAATACACACACACACTCACTCACTTACACACACACACACATGTATGTATATATATATTATATATACGACGGGCTTCTTTCAGTTTCCGTCTACCAAATCCCCAAATCCACTCACAAGACTTTGGTCAGTCTGAGGCTATAGTAGACGGCACTTGCCCAAGGTGCCACATAGTGGGACTGAACCCAGAACCATGTGGTTGAGAAGCAAGCTTCTTACCACACAGCCACCTATATATATATATATATATATATATAATACACACATACATATTCTATCTTCTGAATTAATCCATTATGAAAAATGTATTTTTAAAATTATTTTCTGGAAGCAGACAGTGGTGGTATCATGGGTTAGAGACATGATAGGAGGTGAGAGAGAAGGGGTAGGAACGAGACGGGGTTTGTGGGGTGGGAAGATGTAAACGCTCTCTGAAAATTAAAATCACCTCAAGAAATACAAAAGCATTCGATTGTGTAATCGCAGAGAAGAAATTGTTTACATGTTTATTATTCTCGTCATAGAATATGAAGAAAATAAATCTTTGTACAATTCTTTCTTGTTCAGGGAATTGTCAATTAGTGTATGTTATTATTCCTGATGAAATATATACATGCATATATCACCAACTATCATTGAACACACACACACTCACACACACATATGAGAGAACGAGAGATGTATGTATGTATATATATATTTATATGTACATGTGGGTGTGTGTATGTATATATATATATATAAATATAATATATATATATATATACACACGAGTGAAAGAGACATGTATGTATGTACACATATATATATATATATATGAAGATGTATGTGTGTACATATATATATTTATATGTACGTGTGTGTATGTATGTGTGTGTGTATATACATATATATACACATGAGTGAAAGAGACATGTATGTTTGTATGTATATATATATATATGAGAGAGATGTATGTGTGCATGTATGTATATGAGTGAGATATATATATATATATATATATATATATTAATATACAAAAAGCAATAAAGATTGAAGTTAATTTAAATGAATTTACTTGAATATGGTACCTAACTTAGATGCACCAAAAAAAAAACTATACTGTTTTAACAATACAGTAATGTGGGGTGATTATAAGCGAGAAAGAAGCAACAAGAATGGATAGGTTTTTAGTACAATCGTTTCATACAGGACAGGCTTTATTAAAAGTTGCAAAAATTACAGCATATAAACGTGTCCCGTACTCATCAGCTAAAATACATGTGAGTTCTCTAGACATCCTAGTGGTTGAGGCTATACTCATGAAGTAATGTAGATAATTAAGTAACATAAACAGATTTCCAAAGTTCATTAAAGTTCTTTAAAGATGATGTATCATCTTTAAAGAACTTTAATGAACTTTGTATCATCTTTAAAGAACTTAATGAACTTTGGAAATCTGTTTATGTTACTTAATTATCTACATTACTTCATGAGTATAGCCTCAACCACTAGGAGTCTAGAGAACTCACATGTATTTTAGCTGATGAGTACGGGACACGTTTATATGCTGTAATTTTGCAACTTTTAATAAAGCCTGTCCTTGTATGAAACGATTGTACTAAAAACCTATCCATTCTTGTTGCTTCTTTCTCGCGTATATATATATATATATATATATATATTATATAGAGAGAGAGAGAGAGAGAGAGAGAGATGTGTGTGTATGGACATGTGTGTGTGCATATATATCAGCCGAAATTACTACGATGATCCGGTTCTTGACTGAAGACTGAGGGGTTCGAATGTCCTGTCCATGTTTATTGTATCGTCTTCTATGAGTTATACGTTCTTGTCCATGTTGTATTTTTCTACATACCTTAATATATATATATATATATATATATACATACATACAGAAGGTGAGAGAGAAAGCAACTATCACTATGACCACCACTATAGATTGAAATAGCTTTTGTTGATACAAGACTAGGTTGGTGAAGGTGGAGAAACTCAGAACACATCTTTCCTTTTTGTAGAATTAGCAAAGACCGTAAATTTGGCGCCGTGGTTAAAACGCCAGAAGTAACAGAATTGGTTGCCAACAGTTGTGTGGATCAATTCGTCTTTAGCTTGGCATACCTTGTTAATCGCTTGTAATTAACGAAAAAACAAAGACAATAAATAAATAAATGAATATATAAATACATACATTACTAAGAAATGGCAAAATGGTCTCGTAGAGACATTTCTTCTGAATGTGTCACTAGCACTATCATATTTATGTGGTATATACTATTTATAATCATTTGTAGTATCTGGGTCTGCTATTCTAAGTACTTGTGGTTGTTGCCTTTGTACCAAAATCACTGCCTGCCATACCCTGGCTTAGTGAAAACGAAAGCTCAAGTACCCTTAGTGAGATAACAATGGTTTTTTTTGGTGCTGGAGAACAAAGACACTTACCGTGCAGCTTTTCAATACCAAATCTACCCAGAATCACATCTGGTTCCACAATTCAGGCTTTCCTGTTTCAACCCTTTTGGTACCAACCCATCCGAAATCACCTCTGGTTCTGTAGTACAACTGTCTTGTCTTCGAAAGTTCTGAATTAAAATCTTCCATCAAACCTTAGTCACAATGTATGTTCCTAACACTAGCTTAATGATAACTAAGTTATTTAACAATATTCTTTGTTATATGTAAAATTAATTGTAAGAAATATAGAACATCTCAACAGAAATGTTGTAACAAAAGGGTTAAAGTCTCCATGATATTTTTAACCCTTTTGATACCAACCCGGCTGAAACTGGCTCTGGCTCTTTAGTATAAATGTCTTGTTTACATAAGTTTTGAATTAAAATCTTCCACCAAATCTTAGTTGCAATTTATGTTCCTAACACTAGCTTAATGATAACTTAGTTATTTTACTAAGGGAATAAAATAACATTGTGAAATTCTGGTTTCTTTTGGGTAACCCCTCATATTTACACACCAAATACCGTGTTGAGCACTCATGCTCAATGCTTGCTACTTTCATATATTTACGAAGAGTGGAAAAAAAAAAAAAAAAAACCAAACTACCGTTGTCTGATAAACAGACTCCACCAATACTTCAAAGAAGAATTGTAACTAGAGGTAAAAAAATGTTATGAAGAGAAACAAAAAAGATATAGAGGAGCTAACGATATGTAAATGATGAAATTTGCAAAAAGCGAAAAAAAGGAAGCTAAGCGAGCAGTAAATAATCAATAAAGAAATGACTACGACAATAATAATAATAAACCATTGACTGTGTTGGCATAGAAAACTAGGTAAATCTGTGAGTCAATGAATATGGAGAGTGTCAGGGTGACAACAGTACATCTCTCTCTATATAAACGGCAGTTTGTCTGTGCGTGTTTCTGTGTGTCTGTTTGCTTGTACCCCCACCCTGACCACGGCTTTCAACCGATTCTGATGAAACTTAACACACACATAGCCCAATGTCATAATTCAAAACTAACGCAGCGAAAATTTTGAAAAGTTCCCCCAGTTCTGAAAAAAATCAATAAATTCGACATGGGGTCGAGAATCAGAAACACGAACCACAAACTGTCTAGGGGACGCAACTCCACCTTTTTTAAATCTCAAAAAAATTTACCATCATTTTTTTCCATTTTTTTGCTATTTTTTGGCTATAACTCTCTAAAAATGCTTTATAGTTATTTCCCTTACAACCTGAGCAACGCCGGGCGATACTGCTAGTATATATATATATATATATATATATATATGTATGGTATGTATGTATGTATGTATGTATATATATATTATATATATAATAATAAATATTAGGGAATGAATCCAAAATTACAGGGAAAAATCAGATTTAGGGTTAAATCAATTTTATAGTAAAATATTATATAATATAATTCGAGACAAAACCACTATTTTAAAACCAAACAAGGAAAGACTTAATCAATACATAAAATTTTAATATAAATTAAATAAACCGCCACTACAAATGTTTCATGTCTGCTCCGACAATCTTCAGGTGGATTTTCGATCTTCTAATCAGTAACAAAATTTTACATGTCACCGACATGGGGGCCAGACAGGGCTGGCAAACGGACACGAACGGATGGTGCTTTTACATGTCACCGACATGGGGGCCAGACAGGGCTGGCAAACGGCCACGAACGGATGGTGCTTTTACGTGTCACCAGCACGGGGGCCAGACAGAGCTGGCAAACGGCCACGAACGGATGGTGCTTTTACGTGTCACCAGCACGGGGGCCAGACAGAGCTGGCAAACGGCCACAAACGGATGGTGCTTTTACGTGTCACCGGCACGGGGGCCAGGCCAGGCTGGCAACGAACACGAACGGATGGTGCTTTTACGTGCCACCGACACGGGGGCCAAACAGGGCTGGCAAACGGCTACGAACGGATGGTACTTTTACGTGTCACCTGCACGGGGGCCCTGATGTTGATCGACCTCAATTTGGTTTGATCTTGATTTTGACTGTTCTCACTGGTCTTGCCGGGTTTTCTCACGCACAGCATACCTCCAAAGGTCTCGGTCACTGGTCATTTCCTTGGTGAGACCTAATGTTCGAAGGTCGTGCTTCACCGCCTCGACCCAGGTTTTCCTGGGTCTACCTCTTCCACAGGTCCCCTCAACTGCCAGGGTGTGGCACTTTCGCACACAACTATCTTCAGCCATTCTCATCACATGACCATACCAGCGCATACGTCTCTCTTGCACACAACAACTGATGCTTCTTAGGTTCAACTTTTCTCTCAAGGTACTTACACTCTGTCGATTATGAACACTGACGTTACACATCCATCGGAGCATACTAGCTTCATTTCTTGCGAGCTTACGCAAATCCTCAGCAGTCACAGCCCAAGTTTCACTACCATGTAGCATGGCTGTACGTACACATGCATCATACAGTCTGCCTTTTACTTTGAGCGAGAGGCTTTTGTCACCAGTAGGGGTAAGAGCTCTCTAAACTTTGCCCAGGCTATTCTTACTCTAGCAGTTATACTTTCAGCGCACCCGCCCCCGCTACTGACTTGGTCACCTAGGTAACGGAAACTATCAACTACTTCTAGCTTTTCTCCCTGGAAAGTGACGGAAGTTGGTCTCAGAGCATTTTCAGTGTTAATTGTTCCTGAGCATCTGCCACATACAAAAACCATCTTCCTAGTTAGCCTTCCTTTGACATTGCTGCACCTCTTATGTGTCCATAGCTTACACTTGGTGCATCTTATAGAGTTTCTACCTACACCTTTTCTACAGATCGAGCAGGGCCATCTACCTGAAGGCGTTTGTGATTGGTCTACCTTCCTACTTATTAGGACTTTGGTTTTGGCTAGGTTGATTCTAAGGCCCTTCGATTCTAAAGCTTGTTTCCATACCTGAAACTTCTCTCTAGTTCTGATAGAGACTCAGCAATTAGAGCAAGGTCATCAGCATAGAGGAGCTCCCAGGGGCATCCTGTCTTGAATTCCTCCGTTATTGCCTGGAGGACTATGATAAATAGGAGGGGACTGAGGACTGAACCTTGGTGGACCCTAACCTCTACCCTGAATTCTTCACTGTACTCGGTGCCAACCCTCACCTTACTAGCAGCGTCTCTGTACATGGCTTGTACAGCTTTCACTAACCATTCATCTATCCCTAGTTTCCTCATTGACCACCAGATGAGGGATCGGGGGACCCTGTCGAAGGCTTTCTCCATATCAACAAAAGCCAGGTATAGGGGCTTGTCTTTGGCTAGGTATTTCTCTTGCAGCTGTCTTACCATGAAAATAGCATCAGTAGTACTTTTCCCTGGCACGAACCCAAACTGCATCTGATCTAGGCTAACTCTCTCTCTAATTAGTTGGGCTATAACCCTCTCCGTAACCTTCATTACCTGATCCAGCAGCTTGATACCCCTGTAGCTATTTATATATACATATATAAATATATATATCATCATTTATCATTTAACGTCTGCTTTCCATGCTAGCATGGGTTGGACGATTTGACTGAGGTCTGGCGAACCAGACTCTAATCTGATCTGGCAGAGTTTCTACAGCTGGATGCCCTTCCTAATGCCCCGAGACTTCCACTGAGGTCAACATTCTTGTCCATTTCTCAGGTTTGATAAAATGGTGCCAATAAAGGGGAGTCGATTGGTTGAACTGTAAATGCATATATGGTTTCAGTGTGAATGTTTTTTTTATAGGGCGCCATTTTTACAATACTGTAAATAATAATAATGATATTTTTATATGAGCTTAAGGCATTCACCGTGCAATGACTAAGTAAAATAGTCTAATAAAGGGGTATATAAGCCCTCGACAGAAAAAAGAAGGCTTTCCTATCCGCGTGGGAGTCGAACCCATATCCCTTTGTTAACGCAACTAAGTGTGTTACCTTTGCACCAGTGAATCAGCCTCCCTTTCCCTGTCAAATTTAAGAACTTTAATAGTTCATGTGCATTCAGTGCGAATGGTTTTTTTTTTGTACGGTGCCATTTTTACAATCCTGTAAATAATAATGGTATAAAAAATCTGATCAGGCAGAGTTTCTACAGCTGGATACCCTTCATAACGCCAATCTAATGAATCATATTAACACTTTTAACACTGATTTATGCTCTTTGGACCAATGCTTGGTTTAACACAGCCAGCCTGTCTCTTGGATGTTCTAGCAACAGAATCCTCTTTCTTGCAAGAATTTTGGATGTCTCTGGTTTGGAGATAACCTTTGAGGAGTGATTTTCATCTCTTTCCATGCACTTAAGTCAAAAGGCCCACAAAGTAAGTTCTCCTCCTTTTTGATTAAACATAAAAATGCTCAAAGCAATTCATATCAGAGCAGGAACACAGTGGAGGATATGCAACAAGGAAAGATGTGAAACATAACTATTTATGCACACCTGTACAACTTACACCTGCACTGCAAATTAGTTATGACGATGATGATGACGATGATTAGAATAAATAGGAAATAAAACAAAACTGACAACAGCAACTATTACAAAAACTTCTAAAATGCAGAATTGATTTAGCATCTATGCAAGGATATGTTGAAGGTGTTTTTTTTCTTTTTAATATAATTTTTGGGTTTTTTTTCCGAAGAGTTCGATGTGTGCAGTAGGTTGCCTCTCAGACTGGCATGAAGCCAGAAGCAGTTCAGTCCCGATCTAACCACTAAGTTGTATCGATTGATCAATCAATCGACTGAACTATCGCAATTAGCTCTAACACAGAGATGCAAATTATCGAGATTTGACGGGCAGCACTGTAAAGGATGGGGAGGGGGGGAGTTCACTACATTGTGATATAATGCTCTTTTTGACTTGTGGCTGTCGAATGATATCTACAATAGTATCTAGAAGACAAGACACAAAAAAAAATTAGAGGGGAAGGATAATCATTAATACAAGATAAACTATAGGTAAGATGGTATTTAACCCTTTGCCATTTAAACCGGCATTATTTGGCCAAAATATTTTGGCTCTTTTATGTTCGAACTGGCCAGATCCAGTGGTTAGGGTGTCAGCACCATGATCGTAAGATTGTGGTTTCAATTCCTGGACAGGCGATGCGTTGTGTTCTTGAGCAAAATACTTCATTTTCCATTCCTCCAGTCCACTCAGCTGGCAAAAATGAACAACGCTGCGATGGACTGACATCCCGTCCAGCTGGGGAACACATACACCATAGAAACCGGGAAACCGGACCCATGAGCCTGGCTAGGCATTAAAAAGGGTGCATTTATTCGTGGAGGCACATGTCCTAGTGGTTAGAGCAGCGGACTCGCGGTCGAGGGATCGCAGGTTCAAATCTCAGACTGGGTAATGTGTGCATTTATGAGCGAAACACCTAAGCTCCACGCGGTTCCAGCAGAAGGTAATGGCAAAACTTTCGCCACAAGCTTCTCTCACGCTTTCCTCCTGCATCTTGCAGCCATATCAGGCCCAAATATTTCTACATCAGAGATTTGTCAATATCTCATAGTTCTACGTCAGAGTTTAAATAAAACAACCACTAAATTTATCTGACACTCAAACAACAATAACAACAACAACACACAAAGTTAAGACTATGTTAATGGCCAAGCTGCAGCTGAGTGATGGAAATACTGACACCTGAAGAAATGAATTTAAAAAGAATCTAACAGGTGTCTATGTAAAATAACTCTCTGTTCTATCATGTGGCTGCTTCCATTTCAACACACAGCCTCAGAATCAAGACATATACGACAGTGGGGTGGGGGTGGAGGTGTGGGGGTTGAATCAAGTACAGTTTATACCAATACTGAAAGACATAAGTAATGTGATGATGATGATGACAATGACGATGGTGATGATGGTGATAATCATGACGATGACAACAGCGACAATTTTAATGATGATGATAATGGTGATGAAGATGATGACGATGATGATGATGATGGTAATGATGATAATGGTGGTGGGGATGACAATGATGGCGGTGAATAAGAATAGTAAAATGCAGCATCAATGCAAGGATATTGTGAATGTATTTTTCTTTTTTTTTTCTTTTTTTTTTTTTTAGCAAATTGCTCCTTTGATGTGCGCAGCTGGTTGCATCATGGGATGGTGTCGAATCAATAAAAGAAGTTCAATTCCGACCCAGGTTGTATCGATTGATCAATCAATTGATCCATCATTTATAATACAGAGTGAAAAAAAAATTCTCAAGACCATAGGCGCAGGAATGGCTGTGTGGTAAGTAGCTTGCTTACCAGCCACATGGTTCCGAGTTCAGTCCCACTGCGTGGCACCTTGGGCAAGTGTCTTCTACTATAGTCTCGGGCCAACCGAAGCCTTGTGAGTGGATTTGGTAGACGGAAACTGAAAGAAGCCTGTCGTATATACGTGTGCATGTATATGTGTGTGTGTGTGTTTGTATGTCTGTGTTTGTCCCCCACAACATCGATTGACAACCGATGCTGGTGTGTTTATGTCCCCCATAACTTAGCAGTTCGGCAAAAGAGACCGATAGAATAAGTACTAGGGTTACAAAGGTTTTGATTTAGTTTACTTTAAGATAGGGATTTTGTATCATGAAAGCAACGGCAGTCCCAAGTGGGTTGGTATAAAAAGGGTTAATTTTGAACCCTTAGTTGTGATCTGAGTGAATAAGAGAGGAAGAGATACAGAACAGAAAGAGAAAAAGCATTATTGTTGCTTTTGGAAGCTGCATATAGACACACACACACACTGGGTGGTGAGCTGGCAGAATCGTTAGCACGGCAGGAGAAATGCGTAGCCGTATTTCATCTCCCATTACGTTCTGAGTTCAAATTCTGCCGAGGTCGGCTTTGCCTTTCATCCTTTCGGGGTTGATAAATTAAGTACCAGTTACACACTGGGGTCGATGTAATCAACTTAATCCCTTTGTCTGTCCTTGTTTGTTCCCTCTATGTTTAGCCCCTTGTGGGCAGTAAAGAAATATATAGACACACACATAGCATGGAAGACAGATGTTAAATGACAATGATGATGGAATGTGGACATTAAACGATGATGAAGATAATGATGATATATGAAATCAAACCAAGTTGTTCTGTGTGATTTGAATAGTAAATTCTGTTAAAATGTGTTGCTTCTAAGAATAACACTAAATGAAGATACAAGGACCAACTCAAAATAACATTGAAAAAGCCACAGGAATTGAACTCAAATCGTTTGAAACACAAGTTTGAGAATATACCAAGTGGTGGTGTTCCATCACCATTGGAACCAAAATCTTCGAAGCCACCCGAAGAGAAAAGGAAGAAATTAAACAATAGGAGAGAGAGGCTCAACAAAATCTACCTTGTATTCCACCAACATTGCCATGCAGTCAATGCCATCGACTCTCCTATGCAAGAATTGGTCTACAGAGTCATTCAACGCCATCACCATAAGGGAAGCGTTTAGCAAAGAAAAAAACCAAAGTCTCAGATGCGAAATAGAACTGCCTCCACTGATATGTGTGCATATATGCATGTATGTATATATATATATATATATATATATATATACACACACACACACACATATATATAAGCACCCACTACACTTTTGGAGTGGTTGGCATTAGGAAGGGCATCCAGCTGTAGAAACTCTGCCAGATCAAGACTGGGGCCTGGTGCAGCCATCTGGTTCGCCAGCCCTCAGTCAAAGTCGTCCAACCCATGCTAGCATGGAAAGCAGAGGTTAAACGATGATGATGATATACACACACACACACACACATACATATATATATATACACCCGTGCTCGTAGGGTGCTAAGAGCACCATCCAAGCGTGATCGTTGCCACAGCAGCCAACTGGCTTCCCTGCCAGTGGCACGTAAAAGGGCACCATTTGAGTGTGATCGTTACCAACATTGCCTTACTGGTACCTATGCTGGTGGCATGTGTAAAAGGATTCGAGCGAGGTTGTTACCAGTGTCGCCTGACTGGCCCCCATGCTGGTGGCACATAAAAAGCACCCACGACACTCTCGGAGTGGTTGGCGTTAGGAAGGGCATCCAGCTGTAGAAACTCTGCCAAATCAAGATTGGAGCCTGGTGCAGCCATCTGGTTCGCCAGCCCTCAGTCAAAAGCGGTCGTTAAACGATGATGCTGATGATGATGATGACAGGACTCTGAACTATTAACAATTTTTATTCTCCCTTGAATACATGCATCTACACTCACATACACAGTTCTTATGACCTTACGGCTTACTTCATTTACATTTTATTATTCTTTATTATTTGAATTTTTAACAGATACAAGTGTTGTTTATTGATCCTAAAAGTATACGAACGGAACAACACATCCCACCCAATCACGTCTCGTAAATCACTGGAAGCATGATTTTGTTTATTTGAATGTAAATTACTGACAACCGAAATTTTTATCTTCTAAAAATTTTATATGTATGTACACACACACATACACACACACACACGCACACAAAGAGAGTGCTGAAAAATTCCTGGCTTTAACCCTTTTGATACCAACCCGGCTGAAACCGCCTCTGGCTCTGTAGTACAAATATCTTGTTTTCATAAGTATCAAATTAAAATCTTCCACCAAACCTTAGTCACAATTTATGTTCCTAACACTAGCTTAATGATAACTAAATTATTTTACTAAATTCTTTGTATATTTAAAATTAATTGAAAGAAACACAGAGCATCTCAACAGAAATATGGTAGCAAAAGGGTTAAAAATATATAATAGAGAAACAATTCTTAAACCTTTTGATACGAACCTGGCTGAAACCACCTCTGACCCTGTAGTACAAATGTCTTGTTTTCATAAGTTTTGCATTAAAATCTTCCACCAAACCTTAGTCACAATTTATGTTCTTAACACTAGCTTAATTATAACTAAGTTATTTTACTAAATTCTTTGTTATATTTAAAATTAATTGAAAGAAACATAGAGCATCTCAAGAGAAATACGGTAACAAAAGGGTTAAGGGTATCACAAAAGGTCTGGTTGAAGGCCCAAAGTTCTGATTTCTTTTACAGGGCTTAGAGAAACTGAAGGACTGCGAAGGGCAGCTGCAATAAGTGTGTGAATCTGAGAGGAGTGTTAGATAAAATCATAACAAATTGATCCTCTCTCTCTTTTACTCTTTTAATTGTTTCAGTCATTTGACTGCGGCCATGCTGGAGCACCGCCTTTAGCCGAGCAAATCGACCCCGGGACTTATTCTTTGTAAGCCCAGTACTTATTCCATTGGTCTCTTTTGCCGAACCTCTAAGTGGCGGGGATGTAAACACACCCGCATCGGTTGTCAAGCAATGCTTGGGGGACAAACACAGACACACAAACACATACACACACGCATATATATATATACATATATACGACAGGCTTCTTTCAGTTTCCGTCTACCAAATCCACTCACAAGGCATTGGTCGGCCCAGGGCTATAGCAGAAGACACTTGCCCAAGATGCCACGCAGTGGGACTGAACCCGGAGCCTCCTGTATTTTCTTTTATCCAAAGCCAGGAACTTTTCAGCACCCCCCCTTGTGTGCGTGTATGTGTGTGTGTGTGTGTATATATATATATATACATATATATATATATATACATACATACACACATAATGCAATGGAAACAAGAGCCAAAACAGGAGGCAAGAGGAATAATTATTAAATCTGCTCACATACATTGGATGACCCACAACAGCATTGCAATCAGGGCTGACTGACCGACTGACCGGCCTACATTCAAATACATGCAGCTGGTCCGACGCCAAATTTAGCCAGTCTCATCCAACCTATACCAGTATTGGCTAAAGCATTCTGGTCGTAATAATAATAATAATAATAATAATAATAATAATAATGGTGGTGATGGTGGTGGTTATGTGGACAGCAACCAATTGCTAATTACTTTTTCTGAAAACAATTGATCACGTGCAAGTACTTTTGGAATAATAACAATAATAACAATAATAAGAATAATAATAATAATAATAATAATACCTATAAGTATGCACTCAGAACATGCAAAAGTGTAAGCACATGAAATAACATAATTGCTTTCACCTTGATATGTATACACATGCAAAGGTATACATACATGCAAACACCTTATTAAATGGACACACACACACACATATACATATGCATGATTTATTCATAGACATGCTTGTATACATATGTACACACACACACAAACATATATATATATATATACATAAATGTATTTTCTTTTCTTTTATTTGTTTGTCATTTGACTGCTGCCATGCTGGAGCATCGCCTTTAGTCGAGCAAATCGACCCCCAGGACTTATTCTTCATAAGCCTAGTACTTATTTTATCAGCCTGTATTGCCAAACCACTAAGTTATAGGGACATAAACACACCAGCATTGGTTGTCAAGTGATGTTCTGGGGACAAACACAGATACACAAATACATACACACACACACACAGATTATATATATATATATATATAGAGAGAGAGAGAGAGAGGGGGAGAA
>NC_043015.1:43132936-43135436 GCF_006345805.1 Octopus sinensis
AACACACTGAAATTTACCATTCTTTGTCATTTTTCTTTTTTCCTTGGATTGTTCCTTTTTTTGTTGTTTTTATTTATTTATTTCGTTATTGAAGACACTTTTGGGAATAAACTACACAAAAACATTATTATGTCATAAACAATATGGATGGCTGTAACGGACATAATATTTGGCGCTTTTTGTTTCTTGTTTGAGATGAAGTTCCTATGTTCTTGTTTATTCATCTGAACATCAACCCTGGCTGAGCAAACGTATCAAAGACACTCCAGCCATGACCAGCTTGTTCTATTTTTCATTTCAGGCATTGTGTATCTTGGGCTACATTATCCAACAAACACTTTTCATTTTTGCTTGGCGTGCTAACGATTCTGCCAGCTCACCACCTTAACTCAGAAGGATATTAACCAAGAGTAGAAACAAGTGAGGGTTTGTGACAGGAAGAGCATCCAGCTGCAAGAAATCCTACTTCAACAAATTCCATCTGACCGATGCAAGCATGGAAAAATGGACAATGAAATAATGACAATGATAACAACTAACAAATGAACACTCTTTTACTTGTTTCAGTGATTTGACTGTGGCCATGCTGGAGCACCGCCTTTAGTCGAGGAAATCGACTCTGTAAGCCGAGTACTTATTCTATCGGTCTCCTTTTGCCGAACCGCTAAGTTACGGGGACATAAACACACCAGCATCGGTTGTCAAGCGATGTTGGGAGGACAAACACCGACACACAAACATATACATACACACACATATATATATACATATATACGACAGGCTTCTTTCAGTTTCCATCTACCAAATCCACTTACAAGGCCTTGGTCGGCCTGAGGCTATAGCAGAAGACACTTGCCCAAGGTGCCACACAGTGGGACTGAACCCGGAACTATGTGGTTGGTAAGCAAGCTACTTACCACACAGCCACTCCTACGTCTATATATACATATATACACAAAGGGCATCTTTCAGTTTCCGTCTACCAAATCCACTCACAAGGCTTTGGTCAGCTTGAGGCTATAGTAGAAGGCAAGAAGGCTTTGGTCAGCTTGAGGCTATAGTAGAAGGCAAGGTGCCACGCAGTGGGACTGAACCCAGAACCATGTGGTTTGTAAGCAAGCTACTTACCTACCACACAGCCTCTCCTGCACCTTGTATAAATTCTTTATTTTTTATTTTATTTTTTTACTTGTTTCATTCATTTGACTGCGGCCATGCTGGAGCAACACCGTGAAGGGTTTTATTTTTTAGTCAAACAACTCAACCCCAGGACATATTTCTTTTACAGCCTTGTACTTATTCTGTCAGTCTCTTTTGCTGAACCTCTAAGTTTGGTAAGCAAGCTAGTTACTACGTAAATATATTGTTATAAACACCTGAAATGATGGGGTTTTTTTTCCCCTTATTTAAGTTTAGGAGGTGAAGGTGGATTAGATCACATGACCTAGAGAGGAGGAGTCTGTTATTTTTGTTTGCTTTTTTTTTTGTTCTTGATTATTGTATTTCTAAGCAAACCATTCCTTCTGCTCATCATCAATTTGTATTTCAATCCAGAGTTGTCAAGGAAAAGCTGCCACAGCACTAAATAATGTATGTGTGTATGTCCATATGTATGTGTGCATATGTTCAGTATATGTGTGCGTGTGTGTAAATGTGTGTACATGTGTATGCATGTGTGTACATGTGTGTAAATGTGTATGTTTGTATGTATGTGTGTGTATGTGTATATATGAGCATAAACGTGTGCGCGAGTGTACATGTAAGTGTGGGCACGTGAGGGTACGTCTGTGTGTGTATGTGCGAGCATATGCGTGTAAGCAAGTGTGTGTGTGAGAGATAGAGTGAGAGAGAGAAAGAAAGAGAGTGCATGTGAGCGTGTGCACAAAAGCAGCAGCAGCAGAGAATACTGGTATGTGCAGATGTGCAGACAGACAGACAGATATATATATATATATATATATATGCACCACACACAGACACACATACAAGATACGCAGACAAACACACACAGAACACAAACACACACATACACACACATATGCCATGCTTGCACGCAAACCGCTGTTAATTCCAGCATGCTGATCTATCACACCGTGTAAATAATATATTTCAAATAACAATCATTATTTGAAAGAGACACTGGGATGACAGCTTAGTCAAATGGAGTTAAGTGGCTTTTCCTGGCAATACCTGTTACCAGAAGCTTTTAATCTATCAACGTACTGCACTGATCTGCACAGCCTTGGTGTCTTTTAGTTTATCTACTGCGTAGAAATCAGCATCATTATCGTCGTCATCATCATCGTAACAATAATGGTTCAGAATGTTAGCACAAGGACAGCAATTCTGGGAGAGATAATGTGGTTAAGTTGATTACATCGACCCCAGTTCTCAACTGGTACTCATTTTATCAATTCTGAAAGGATGAAAGGTGAAGTCGAGACTGTAGTAGAATCTGAATTCAGAACATAAAGATGGACAAAATGTTGCCAGGCAGGGC
>NC_043015.1:43137936-43187936 GCF_006345805.1 Octopus sinensis
GTGTGTGTATATATATATATATATATATATGTGTGTGTGTGTTTGTTTTTGTGTCTGTCCACCGAACGTCACTTGACAACCAATACTGGAGAAGACGGAAACTGAAAGAAACTTATCGTGTGTGTGTGTGTGTGTGTGTGTGCATATACACATATGTATGTATGCATGTATGTATCTATGTGTGTTTTTATGTCTGTTTGTCCCTCAACCCCACCACCAGACAACTGATGTTAGCGTGTTTACATTCTCGTAACTTAGCAGTTCAGCAAAAACAGACTGATAGAATAAAGTACTAAGCTTTAAAAAAAAAATACTTAAGTCCTGGAGTTGATTTGTTCAACAATAAAAAAAAAAAAGAAAAAAAGAAAAAATGACAAAACAAGCTAAAAGGTAATAAATTTATATTCACAAACACCAGACATGTTAGAATTGAAAGAAATATAAAACAAAAACAAGGAAAAAAAATTAAAAAAATAAAAAAAACCATTATAGAACTGTCAGAATAAAGAAACACACAGGTCAATGAAGTAACACTGAAGAATAATTCTAAAAGAATATAATATCAGACAATGCTGCAAAAAAATGCCTGACTACTGAAGAACAATGTGTCTTTATATTCTATGATGCTATATATTACAACTACTACTACTACTATTCCTGCTATTACTACTGCTACTATTGATTTCTAGCTGTGGTACAAGGTCATCAGACATTTCGGAGGAATGGTGTAGTGGGTACACACGCACATACACATAGAAACATATATATATATATATATATATATTATATATATATATATATTATATATATATACACACACACACACACATATGTATTTATATATATATATGCATATATACGCATGAAGACACACATACTCAGACACAAAAGAACACATGTAAAGATAAACATAGACACATACATAGCTATACTCAGACAACACTGTACTTCATTAATGAAAGTATAAATACATATATACATACAATTAAACACTTACATATACATACATATAGACATGCACACACAAACACACACACATATATATATATATATATATATATATATATATACAAACACATACAAACACGTATACATATATATATACATAACCAGACAAACACATATACATACATAAACACAAAGACACACACACACACATATATATATATACACAAATACAAATAAACACCGGGAAACACACACACCCATATATACATACGTATAAACAAATACACACATATATAATTATCCATACACAAACATATTATACACACATACATACATATATTTATGTGTAGAGATCTATCTATCTCCCAGTTTGTGTTATCAAACCTACATATACATACATATTGCATACAAATATGTATACATACACATGTAGATATATACATACAAATGCAGACACATTTATTCCAAAAGTACTTCATCAACGCCCAGAGGAACGAGGAGTAAATCCATCTCTAATGGGATTTGAACTTTGAATGGAAATGGAATAAACACAACACCAAAAGGGATTTCATTTGACGCTCTACCGATCTCATCAATTCCCGCCCTAAATAACAACCTACTATTAATATTAGTAACAATAAAAAAAAAAATGAAAGATTGGTGGAATATTGCCAAAGCATAGAGAGAGAAAATAATTTGCAGTGCTTGTTCCAAGGATTTAGGTCCTAAGTTCAATTCTTGCTTAGGGCCGACTTCGCCTATTATCGTTCAAAATGTACATCAGATAAAGTACATGTGGTACAGAGTGTCGGCTGCGGGGTCACTCCGAAAAGCTCTATCTGCGACGATTTCATCTCAATCGAAGGAGAGGGGCTTTCTCCGTCCGGGTTGCAGATCCGTGGAATAAGCTGCCAGACGAGATGGTGAAGATGCCGATGACCGCTCAGTTCAAAGTCTCCCTTGACCACAAGTGGCCTGAACTCTTTTACATGAGCACCACCCTGTACATAACTCCATGTCCCTCTACATGGCCTTGCTTTTTGCTTTTTGAGCCAAAAATTAACTAACTAACTAACTATTTAATTGACTGTCGATTTGTACCAACATGCAGTAGGATAGCATGGGTACAGTAGTGTTGAAATCCTTGCCTAACCACATGGCTTTCAGGGCAATTGATGCGATGGACCAATGGCCGGAATACCATACTGTCATATAAATTATTATTTATCAGAAACGTTTTATATTACTGCCAACATCACACACACACAGACACACACAAACATGTACTGTTATCCACTCAGGCATGGAAACAATCATTCTCTAAGAGAAAACCACATTTGGAAAATGGAGAATGCAAAAAGAAAAAACATGTACAACAACTGACTATAACACATGCATACACACCCACATATATACACACATATACATACACACACATAGGAGCACTCTGTCAGTTGCAACGACGAGGGTCCCAGCTGATACGATCAACGGAACATCCTGCTCATAAAGTTAACGTGTATGTGGCTGAGCACTCCACAGACACGTGTACCCCTAACGTAGTTCTCAGGGAGATTCAGCGTGACACAGAGTGTGACAAGGCCAGTCCTTTGAAATACAGGTACAACTCATTTTTGCCAATTGAGTGGCAACGTGAAATAAAGTGTCTTGCTCAAGGACACAACGCGCCGCAGGGAATTGAACTCATGACCTTACAATCATGAGCTGAATGCCCTAACCACTAAGCCACGCGCCTTCACACACATTGCAAGGATGATGCGGTTCTTGACTGAAGATTAGAGGCTTCGAATGACCCGTCTGTGTTTTTTGTATCGTCTATTTGAATGTTTTGTGTCCTTGTCCCATTTTGTATTTTTATATATATATATACACACACATACATATAGTACATACATACACACACAAACATATATACACACACACATACAGGTGCATGTATGGCTGTGCGGTTGAGAAGCTTGGTTTGGAACCACAGGGTCTCAGGTTCAGTTCCAGAGCAACCTTCATAATTTTATTGAATTAGGTGCATATTCTGCTAGAAAAGGAAAAATAATGCTATCAATCTATTTTATTCAGGGGATGCACTGCCTACCTTGCCTACCCAGGCAACAAATCCCTGATATACATATGAGTTGGCAGTAACGTTAGCACGCCGGGCGAAATGCGCAGCTGTATTTTGTCTGTCGTTACGTTCTGAGTTCAAATTCCGCCGAGGTCGACTTTGCCTTTCATCCTTTCGGAGTCGATAAATAAAGTACCAGTTATGCACTGGGGTCGATGTAAACGACTTAATCCCTTTGTCTGTCCTTGTTTGTCCCCTCTATGTTTAGCCCCTTGTGGGCAATAAAGAAATATATATAGAGACACAGGCTACTAATTTTCCTGTGCAGAAATGAGTATTCATTCTCATTGCATCAATCCCAGTTTTTTTACCATCCAAAGCAGGATAGAGCATGTAGCGTAACTGCAGTTTATTTCTCACAATAATGATAAAATATGTGCTAATATAAAACATATTTTAGAGATTACACACACACACACACACACACACACGCGCGCACATGCACAGAGATTACATAAGCAAAGCAATATAAGCTAATAAATATAGATTAATAAATTATCACCATATTTTTTTATGCTTTATCTAATGACATGTCAAGCGAAATAAAAAGATAACAGCTAACACTTTCCCATTCAGACTAACAATACACGAATGCATACTAAGATGCATACACATGCACGTATACATGCATCCCTGCATGCACACATACATACAGACATGATTAAGTAAGTATATCTGTATGCATGCATATAAGGATGTGTGGATATATATATATATATATACACACATACATTATATATATATATGTGTGTGTGTGTATGTGTATGTACTAAGAGGAAGACAGAGTGAAAGAGAAAATGTATTTGCAAATAATATTGTGTACAAAATAAAAATGAACTCAACGCCTTTGGTAAAGTAAATATCCAATATACTGGATTATTCCTGATATATATAATAATAATAATATTAAGGAGTATAACTCCAAACTTAAAGGGAAAAATTCAATTTAGTATTAAATCAAATTTCACAATATAGATATATTTCTCTAATGTATATATTTATATATATATATATATATATACATATAAAAGGGATGGCCACTAAGTGGGCATCCATTATGCTAGAAGTAGACCCCCTATGGTCTTACCACTTTGAAAGGATTGTTCTCAAGAAAATTTAGCAAATGCGTTTGCTAAATTTTCTTCAGAACAATCACGATCTTGCAATCATGAGTGCAACACCCTAACCAGTAGGCCATGCGCCCTGGTAATATTCTTTTCTACTCAAAGCCAAAGAGCAGAAATTTTCTTCCAGCCCACTGCCTTATTAAGAATCTTCTTTTCTCTAGGCACAACGTCTGGAATTTCTGGGTAGGGGGCCAGTGGATTAGATCAATCCCAGTAAGCAACTGGTACTTAATTTATCGATTCTGAAAGTATGCAAGGCAAAGTCGACCTCGGAGGAATTTGAACACCGAACGTAAAGACAGATGAAATACTGCTAAGCATTTCACTTGGCGTGCTTTTCTGCCAGCTAAAAAGATAAAGTATGGAGATATTAGATTTCTATTGGACACAGAGGATGTCTTAACATTCTCAGGAGTTCGACTAATCAGGAAATTTTGGGGGTCCATCTTCACTCACAAAATTTATAAGGATTATTTATTATGCATCAGCAATCAGCTGGTACACATTTTCAGTTAAGTAGAATTGGAGCAACTGCCTTACTTAAGGAGACAACATGCTGACAGGTCTAAGAATTGAACCCGTAACATTATATCGACTCAGCACCCTTAACCACTAAGCTATGCAGAACTGGAGTGACTTGAAACAAACTGCCTTGCCTGGTAAAGAAATCGAACCCATAACCTTATCTTACAATATCAACCCAGCACCCTTGACCACTAAGCTATGTAGAACTGGAGTGACCTGAAACAAACTGCCTTGCCTGGTAAAGAAATCGAACCCATAACCTTATCTTACAATATCGACCCAGCACCATAACCACTGGGCTATGCCTCATTACATACAAAGAAGAAAAACTCATTTATTCATTATACAAATAATGGTAATAATCTATCAACGGGAAACACTTTTTTTTCAAATGTGTTTTGACATCAGGTTTTGGTCTCGTTATTGCAGTGAACGTTAGGAAACCCTATACAGAACAAACTATGTTATTGATTATTTCTATTTTTTACCTACTCTTACATGCAGATTAATAAACAAAAAAGACAATATTATTATTAATCTCTGTATTGATCTGAAGAAAGACCTTTGACCAGATGCCAGGCTCTGAAGACTTGTGGTCTCTGAAAAAACACAAAATCTATGTACATACAGAAGAGTATGTGTGTGTCTGTGTGTATACACATTACATATATATATACACATATATATAATCTTTTACTCTTTACTCTTTTACTTGTTTCAGTCATTTGACTGTGGCCATGCTGGAGCACTGCCTTTAGTCAAGTAAATCGACCCCAGGATTTATTCTTTGTAAGCCTAGTACTTATTTTATCGGTCTCTTTTGCCAAACCGCTAAGTTACGGAGACATAAACACACTAGCATCGGCTATCAAGCAATGTTGCGGGGACAAACAGACACACAATCATACACACACAGATATATACACATACAACGGGCTTCTTTCAGTTTCTGTCTAACAAATCCACTCACAAGACTTTGGTCGGCCTGAGGCTATATTAGAAGACACTTGCCCAAGGTGCCACATAATGGGACTGAACCCGGAACCATGTGGTTGGTAAGCAAGCTACTTACAACGCAGCCACTCCTATACTCTACTCTTACTTGTTTCAGTTATTTGACTGCGGCCATGCTGGAGCACCACCTTTAGTTGGGCAAATCGACCCCGGGACTTATTCTTTGTAAGCCCAGTACTTATTCTATCGGTCTCTTTTGCCGAACCGCTAATGCCTATATATATAATATATATATTTACAGATACATGTATATATATATTTATATATATAAGAGGGAAGGTATTATCAAAATACCATCACAAGTGGAAAGCAAATATCAGCCATACAGGCAAATTAATAAAACATATACATACAATATGGAACCCCACCCAACAAGTCTGGCCACAAGGGGTCATATGGACTGTGGTTGAGAACAACAGCTATAGAAGAAGAGGACTGAGAATGATATGGGTGAAAGTAATGAAAGCCGGTTTGAAAGGGTTACGCTTCAGGAAGGAGAGGGCAAAGGACCGCAACATATGATACTATGTTGGAGAAGGGCGATTCCAGAACATAAGCAGGTATGGGGAAAGAAATGTGAAAATGAAGATGATGTGTGTGTGTGTGTGTGGATACAAATATATATATATATATATATATATACACACACATACATATATATATGTGGAGGTGCAATGGCCTAGTGGTTAGGGCAGCAGACTCGCGGTTGTAGGATTACGGTTTCGATTCCCAGACCGGGCGTTGTGAGTGTTTATTGAGCGAAACACCTAAAACTCCACAAGGCTCCAGCAGGGGCTGGTGGTGATCCCTGCTGTACTCTTTCGCCACAACTTTCTCTCTTTCTTCTGTTGGCCTGCTCGCTTAGCCAGCGGGGTGGCGTCATTTGAAGGCTAAAACAAGGCGAAGCGCATTGTGACCAGCGATGTGCAGCAACATCTGATAGCCTGGTCGGTCACGGTGATCACAGTCACAGTGATATATATATATATATATACTTTATTTACAGCAGCAGAAAATTCAACAAAATCTGTTACTCTGAGTTTCTCGTTGCCGTTCATCAGACAGTTTTTGCTAGAATCAAAAACTGTCTGATGAACGGCAACGAGAAACTCAGAGTAACAGATTTTGTTGAATTTTCTGCTGCTTTAAATAAAGCATATTACTCTACCACTGGTATTTGAGTACTCTTGTTTCACATTTATGTGTTTACTCCGGTATATATATATATATATATATGTAAGAGAGACAGATAGACATATAAATGTATGTATGTGTGTGTGTGTTGTGTGTGTGTGTGTGTGAGGATGTATGTTCGCATACATAATTACATGTAATGTTCATAGACGTTGGCCAGGAAAAAAAAAGCCATTAAGCAAACACATGTATCTGTGTACACGTGGGAGTGTGTGCACATGTAGCTGAACAACAACGAATGATGTAACGAACCACATGTAATAAGGACATTGTCGTAACAAACATAAACAAACACAAAAAAAAAGAATATATATATATATATATATATATATATATATATATATATATATATATAAATAAAGCAATATGATACACTGGAATGTAAAAATAAAATAAAATAAAATAAAAAAATTAAAAAATTACCATTTCAGACATCAAAACATTCTGATATTGTTTATATACAAACAGCAGCTGCTTTTAATGACATCATTATTCCTAATATACCAATGACATCACCGACAGGTGTATTGATTCAGCATCATCATTATCATCATCATTCATCTCCACGACCCTCATGATCACTGCCACCTCCACCATCATCACCGCCCTCACCTAATTTATTCTCTCCCTCTTCTAACCCTTTCCCCGTTATCACCCCCACCACCACCCTTATTATTCCTAGCCCGTCCCCCATCATCAACCTCCCCACCTGTCACCACCACCACCACCATCATCATCATCGTCATCATCGTCGACGTTTTAACATCCAGTTTTCTATGCCTGCATGGGTCAGATGGTAACTTTGTTGTGACAGGTTTTTTCCTGCGGCCAGACGCTCTTCCTGCCACTAACCCCCACCTATTTCCAAGCAAAGTGATATATTTTCCTTAGACTGTCAAACGACGGCCGGCCATGACATGCATTTGCGGAGAACTAAACTAATGACATTGGTTTTTACGAGCAGTGACCCTTTGTCTACAATCAACATGCACACATCCAGATGAAGGGAACACAAACAGGCACGGAAAGACAGACATATGGATGGATGGACAGACAGACAGACAGGCAGGCAGGCAGACAGACAGACAGACAGACAGATAGAGATAGATAGAGATAGAGAGATAGACAGACAGAAAGATAGATAGACAGACAGAAAGACAGACAGACAGAGAGACAGACAGACAAATAGGCAGACAGGCAGGCAGGCAGACAGACAGACAGACAGACAGACAGATAGACAGACAGACAGAGATAGACAGATAGATAGATAGAGAGATAGACAGATAGATGGAGATAGAGAGATAGATAAACAGACAGACAGAAAGACAGATAGACAGATGGAAAGATAGACACAGAGACAGACAGACAGACAGATAGATAGATAGATAAATAGATAGATAGATAGATTGAGAGATAGATAGATAGATAGATAGAGAGAGAGAGAGAGAGAGAGAGAGAGAGAGAGATAGAGAGAGAGATAGAGAGATAGGTAACTATATCTATACACATAAGAACTGGCACTGTGTCGGTTACAACAATGAGGGTTCCAGTTGATCCAACCAATAGAACGGCCTGCTCATGAACTCAACACACAAGTGACTGAGTACTCCTCAGACACGTGTACCCATGATGTAGTTCTCAGGGAGATTCACCATGACACAGAAGGCAAAGAAGGCTGACCCTTTGAAATAGCATCCACTACTCTCTCGGAGTGGTTGGCATTAGGAAGGGCACCCAGCTGTAGAAACTCTGCCAGATCAGATTGGGAGCCTGGTGCAGCCATCTGGTTCGCCAGTCCTCAGTCAAATCGTCTAACCCATGCTAGCATGAAAAGCGGACGTTAAACGATGATGATGATGATATGCCTATGTGTGTGTAACATAATGGTCGTCTCGTTTCTGTCAACTATTTTACTCAAAGCACATTGACCAGCCCATGGTTATAAAAGACATCAGTCAATAGTGTTCACACAGCGAAAACAAACCCTGAGTCGCATGGACCCGTAGCCCACTTCCCAACCACGTTAAAAGGTAAAAGCAGAAAAAAGAAAAAAAGCAAAAATAAAAGAAAATGAATAAATAAAAATATTGCTGTTTGACTACATGCATTACAGTTGTTTAGAATCGTTTTCTGAACAGGTGTGTCTAAATCTATCACACCTGTTTCATTCTTTTTTTTTTTCCTTTAAACTGAAGCGATTACTGATTATTGGTTAATTAGCCAGAACCACACCAGATCTATTCCTAATGAAAAATAGAATTCTGTTTTTGCCTTTGTCTATCGAAGCTGCCATGCGTTATGGCAACCCAGAGTTAAATGTTTACATATTTTTATGTTCTGGGTTCAAATCCTGGTGAGTTCTATGTCTCAATACCTCATGTCCTTTTTTTCTTTCCTTTTTTTTTTTTCTCCCCATTTTGAAACTGAACACTGGTTATTAATTATTAAGCGATTAGCAAGACCACACCAGATTTATCTTGACTTCTCTTTTATTCATTTCAGTTATTGAACTGTGGCTATGCTGGGACACCACCGTGAAGGGGCTAAACTCAAATCAACCCCCAATGATAATCCTTTTTTTTTTTTAGGCAGAGGAGTGGCTGTGTGGTAAGTAGCTTGCTTACCAATCACATGGTTCCGGGTTCAGTCCCACTGCGTGGCACCTTGGGCAAGTGTCTTCTACTATAGCCTCGGGCCGACCAAAGCCTTGTGAGTGGATTTGGTAGACAGAAACTGAAAGAAGCCCGCCATATATGTATGTGTGCGTATATGTTTGTCCCCGCCAACATCGCCCGGTTTGAGATTCGAACCCGTGATCCCTCGACTGCGAGTCCGCTGCTCTAACCACTAGGCCATGTGCCTCCACGACGCTAAAACGATGGTGGCAGTGAAGATTTCATTGTTACACATTCTGCTTCCTGTTGCACAATCATCACTGAACGAAGATACAATCTTGTCACATCGATTTGGCTTAATCTCAGCTCAGCAGTCTTTCGACTTCTGCAACCTGCCAGATTGCATAAACAACATTGTTTGTGCAATGTGCAGACATCTGCCGTCTGCCACATTCTGTAAAAACAGCAGATGTTTATCGTTCTATTTGCTTTTGATCGTAGACGCAGGCATGTCGGTGTGGCCGAGTGCGCTTCTCAGCCGCATGGTTCTGGGTTCAGTTCAACTGAACAGCACCTTGACTGAGTGTCATCTGCCATGGCGCCGTGGTGATTAACACTCTTTGAGAGAATTTGGTACACTGAAACTGAAAGAAGTGCATCGTATGTGTGCATTATCATCATTGTTTAACGCCCGCCTTCCATGCTAGCATGGGTGGGACAACATGTTCATGTATAAACATGTATATGTGTATATACATATATATATATATATATATGTGTGTGTGTGTGTGTGTGAGTGTGTGTATATATATATATATATATATATATATAAATATATATATATATATACATATATATATATATATGAATGTGCGTGTGTGTATGTATGTATATATATATATATAATATATATACACATATATATTTATATCCAAATCAAATATGCAATCTATGTGGGTGTCTTTTCAAAACATTGTCTGGTTTTAAAAGTCACATTAGATGCCATGATGGTTCTAAGGTGTAGGTACAGGAGGTGGTCAAATTCTGCTGAAGGAGTAGACAACACCATGTATGCATGTATGTATATATATGTGTGTGTGTGTGCATATCATCATTGTTTTAACCTTTTGAAAATGGAGCCATGTTTGGAGTTTCCATGCCAAGAAGATGGAACCCTTTCCACAAGCCCTAAAGAAGGCATGTACTTATTATTTTTAAAATGATACCAGTGCATAACTGGTACTTAATTTATTGACTATGAAAGGATGAAAGGTAAAGTCGGCCTCGGCAGAATTTGAACTCAGAATGTAACAGCAGATGAAATACCTATTTCTTTACTACCCACAAGGGGCTAAACACAAAGAGGACAAACAAGGACAGACAAACGGATTAAGTCGATTACATCGACCCCAGTGCATAACTGGTACTTATTTAATCGACCATGAAAGGATGAAAAGCAAAGTCAACCTCGGCAGAATTTGAACTCAGAATGCAACGGCAGACGAAATACCACTAAGCATTTCGCCCGGTGTGCTAACGTTTGATGTTTACACACACACACAGAGTAACTGGAGATATTATTAACTCGGGCAGACTTATTGTTCTCAGATAACCTGCTGTCTGTACGATGACTCCTTGTCAGCCAGGTGAACTATGGCAATGTGGAAATAAAGCAATCTCTTAACTTGGAGATGATAGGACACACACAACCTGATAATATGGTGGGCCAATAGCTTATCTACTGTGAACAATAACCAAAGGAGTCCACTTGCACTGACTGACTGTACAAGAGTTTAGGCATATATGCATGTGTGTTAATACATACACATACACACATAAATGCACACATACAAAGAGAGAGAGAGAGAGAAAGAGAGTGACATATATAGATATGTATGTGCAGGTGTGCGTAAATATATGTATGAGTATAGTGAGAGTGAGATTGGCAGAGACATAGAGAGAGAGAGAGTGACGCAGCGACAGGTGTGTGTGTATCTCATACACACAAATACACATTTATATACATAAATATACACACACACACACACATATATATACACACACACACACATATATATATATATACACACACACACATATATACATACACACACACATATATATATACAGACACACACACACACACATAAATATATTGGTTTCAAATCTTGGCACAAGGCCAGCAATTTCTGGGGAAGGGAAAGCTGATTATATTGACCCTAGAGTTCAACAACTACTTATTTTATTAACCCCTGAAAGGATGAAAGGCAAAGTTGACCCCAGCAGAAACACACCCACACACACACACACACACAAAGAAACATAAAATCACTCACCAACTCAACACACACATGTATGCAGAATCACACAGCAACTCACTCGCAATCACACCTACACACTCACAGACACACATACTTGTAATCATACCTACATACACACACACACACACTCTCTTGCAATGACACACATACATACATACGTACACATACTGATTTCCAGTTCATGACTTCAATATTCAAAACAAACTTACACTTGTGTGACAAATAACTCCATGAATAAATGATAGACAAGGAATTAAAGATGCTCACCACCACCACCACCAATGCCATCATCCAACCACTTCATGGCCGATTTTTTACCGTTTCAGCACTGACCTACAATCCTTAAACCTCATTTCTTACCATGATCACTGTTACGGTAATAACTATCGTTATTTTTCTAGTCTAGGCACAAGGCCCGAAATTTAGATCGACACCAGTACACAACTGGTACTTAATTTATCAACCCCGAAAGGATGAAAGGCAAAGTCAACCCCGGCAGAATTTGACCTCAGAACGTAGCGGCAGACGAAATACCTATTTCTATTTCTTTACTATCCACAAGGGGCTAAACACAGAGAGGACAATCATCATCATCATCATTGTTCGACCATGGTCGAGACAATGGAATTTACCATGCTACGCCAGACTTCACGGTCCATCATGGCATTACGGAGGTCCTGTTGCTGGATGCCTGTATCCCTGGAGATTACATCAGGGTAGGAGAGTGTGCGCCCTCTGGTATTGCGAGTAGATGGCTTCCAGAGGAGAAGAGTAGAAATTACTTCTTTTTCAGCTCTACAACAATGTCCAGCAAACTGGACTCTCCTACCTTTCACAAGAGATGACACAACAAAGACAGACAAACAGATTAAGTTGATTATATCGACCCCAGTGTGTAACTGGTACTTATTTAATCGACCCCGAAAGGATGAAAGGCAAAGTCGACCTCGACGGAATTTGAACTCAGAACATAGTGGCAGAAATACCGCTAAGCATTTTGCCAGGTATGCTAACGGTTCTGCCAGCTTATTAGGACTGTCATTAAGGACTAATTAAATTAGGAGACAAGGAATTTAAGAAAGACGTTACTAATATATTTCATTTGCTTCTCCAGCCAACCCATCACTGTGATACTAACATCACCATCAACTGGGCAATCAAGGGAGCCTCTATGAGGTCACCCAACATGCTAGAAATATCAGCCAAAGTGCCACTAAATTGCAGCTAATCATCTTAAGAAAAAAATACCCCAAAAAGAAACCAGATATATCATGCATCTAGATTTTCTAAATCATTAATGCATCTATTAATAGAACCATATTCTTTTTTATTTTAGAGTTTAGATGGATGGTTGTGGTTGGACTGTCTTTCATAATTCGGGATTCTTCAAGTAGTGTTGGTCTAACCATCACCACAGGGAAATTCTACACCAGGCACAAGCAACCTTTTTTTGAGAAGCTGGTCATATTAAACCGGCTGTATCTGGCCCAGATATTCCACCCGTTTCACGTTCAAGCTGACCAGATCCAGCCTGACACACTTACCCTACCAAGTCATGTTAAAAACAAGCAATCAAATCATGGAAATCTTGAAGCTACGAGACAATTCATGATTAATTCATGATTAATTCTAAACAATGCAAATAAATGAATAGACTAAATTAAAATCAAAGCTATGTTAATTTGTACCAAACACATCACCACAACCACCAATCATCCATTTTCTATGCTGGCTTGAGTTGGATGGCTTGACGGGAACTGGAAGGGCTAAGGGTCACACAGATTCCATAGTCTGTTTTGGCATGGTTTCTACAGTTGGACACCCTTCCTAATGCCAACCACATTACAGAGTGCACTGGGTGCTTTTTATGCGGCACCAGCACCCATACCAAAGTTTTTTAACGGCATCTTGGTTTTAGGGTCTCAGTTCTGTTAGGGTATATTATTGTTTTAACATCCCCAATTTCCCATGCTTACATGGGTTGGGTGGAATTTGCTGCCCTTCCTATCACCAACCCTCATGTTTTCTCAGAGGATTAGAAATGAACAACACTGCTTGTATGAAGGTGACACTTGTTTACAGCTTTCACATGAACTCAAAGCAAGGAGACAGTAACACACACACACACACACACATTTATATGTGTGTATATGTGTTCTTTCAGTTTGTCTCAAATGTGCTCACGACAGTTTGGTTGGCCCAAGGTGCCACAGAATGGGACTAAACCCAAAACCATGTGGTTGGAAAGAAAAAAAAAATTGCCTAATCACACAGCCATGACTGAGCCTTACTACATACAAGGGTATAGCAGCCACACACACCTGAGAGTAACTTCATATCAGCAGGTACCCTGCTTTCATTAGGTACCCATATAGTTCTGTGCAAACAGGAATACCCTCTCAGACCTCTTACTCTGGACCCAGCACAACATCTTGAGAGTGAGAGCTACAGAGATAGAGAGCAAGTGGGGGGGGGACCACTGCATCAGTAGAGGGCAATGACATTTCTTTCCATCATTGACCTCCCCACCCAAAAGAATGAAATGTCAAGCATGACTTGCTGGAATTTGAACTCAGAACGTAGTGAACCGGAACAAATATTTCAATGCATTCTCTCTGATGCTGTAATGCAACTAACAATTGGCCACCTTAACACACATACACACACACAAATATATACATACATATACACACACAAATATATACATACATATATATACACACACAAATATATACATACATATATACACACACAAATATATACATACATATATACACACACAAATATATACATACATATAGACACACACAATTATATACATAAATATACATACACATACAAATATATACATTCACACACACACACACACAAATATATACATACATATATACACATACACACACACAAATATATACATATATATATACACACACACACACAAATATATACATACATATATACACACACACATACAAATATATACATACATATACACACACATACATACATATATACACACATACATACACATATATACATACATACATATACACAGACATACATGCATCCATATACACACATACATATACACACACACATATACACGCACACATATATACACACACACATAGACACACACATACACACACAGACACAAATATATACATATATACACACAGACACATATATATATACACAAAAATATATACATACATACACACACATACACACGCACACACATACATACACACACACACAAATACACACACACACACATACACACAAACACACACACACAAACACACACACACATCTATAATGCATCGGTTGCGAATAAGTAAAGCACTGAAATTAATAGATGCATCGCAGTAATTGTGCCACACACAATTTGCAAAGCAAACTGTGTAAAATATCCATCCCTGGAGAGAGAGAGAGAGAGCGAGGCTGGTTTGCAGGCATTAACTACAGAAGAACAACAAAGCAAGACTCTGACAGAGAACCTGAAAAATTAATAACAACAGGTATGGACAAATAACGAGCTTCTCTCTCTCTTTCTCTCTCTCTCTCTCTCTCTCTATTCTGTTGTCATAAACCGTTCCAGGTTTCATTACTTCGTTACATAAACGCAAACTCTGAACATAAAGACAATGTGTGGATATTGCAATTAGATATGCCTAATATGATTGTTCATTAATTCATTCGTACACAGCACAGCACAGCGTCGTCGGCGTATGCGTTCTTGAGAATGGTTTCACAGCAGAGACGGCAGCAGTAAGGGGAATCGGTTTTTGTTAAAACGAAGATTAGAAGTACCCCAAAATAGCAACAGCAATTTCAGGTTTGTTGTTTTTACTTTTTTGTTCTTTTACTTGTTTCGGTCGTTTTGACCGCAGCCATTCCCCCCACCCCCCAGGACTTGTTCTTTGTAAGCCTAGTACTTATTATATCATTCTCTTTTGTCGAACCGCCAAGTAACAGGAGCATAAACACACCAGCATCGGTTGTCAAAATTCTCTGTTTTGAAGTGTTTGTATTTGAAAAGTAAATTTCCATGGTAAAGGGTAAAGACCCCCTTTAGTTGTAAAAGTGCTTGGGATTGCACCTAGAAACAAGACAGGGCAAGGTTGCTTATGGACAACCAGCAGCTGCCCATTCATATCAGCCACCCTGACCAGGGCTGTGGAGTCAGAGTTGGATACAATTAACGGGTAGCTGGAGTCAGACTCGGAGTCAGTAAAACTATACCGACTCTGATTCCGACTCACAATGTCTTTATTTTATAATATAAACCGATTACAACATATAGGCCTACTCAAATCACAAGCTTATGCATATTTTATGAGATGTGTAAACCACAATCACTTAATTACATAAAGAGGAGTCAGAGTCGGAGGTGCCAAAAGTACAGGAGTCGGAGTCAAGGTTTTTTGCTTTGACTTCACAGCCCTGAGTTTCACAAACAGAGATCTCAGAATAAGCACCAGACTTACAAATCAATTCTAGAGTTGATTCGTTCAACTAAAACTCTTCAAGATAATGCCCCAGCATGAGCACAGTTCAACGACTGAGACCAGTAAGAGAATAAAGAGCTCATTAAAATTACAATCAAGGGCACATAAAAAGCACCATCTGAACGTGGCTGATGCCAGCGCCACCTTGACTGGCTTCCGTGTCAGTGGCACGTAAAATGCACCAATCCAATCGTGGCTGTTGCCAGCCTCGCCTGGCACCTGTGCAGGTGGCACGTAAAAAGCACCCACTACATTCACGGAGTGGTTGGCGTTAGGAAGGGCATCCAGCTGTAGAAACACTGCCAGATCAGACTGGAGCCTGGTGCAGCCTCCTGGCTTCCCAGATCCCAGGTCGAACCGTCCAACCCATGCTAGCATAGAAAGCGGACGTTAAACGATGATGATGAATGTGTTAAACTCAAGCTAAACTCCAGCTACACTCCAACTAAAATTCCAGCCAAGCTACAACGTGTCTCTGGATTAATGGTTTCATGAAATATTCAAGAACACCACTTGGAATTGTCTTTGATTCATTATTACTTATCCTCAGATCAGCTCCAATTGAGCAGATCTATGATCAAAGCTGTACCGCCATGCGTTACTGTCTATTTGCTGTATATACCTACGACTACACACTCTGCCTGCTAGAAATAGCAGCGGTGTCTCTACTCGGTTAGGTGAATGACACTGCTTTAGGTTTTTGATTGGTTGTCACAAAACATCATCATCGTCGTCATCATCATCATCGTTTAATGTCTGTTTTCCATGCTAGCATGGGTTGGATGGTTTGACCGGGGTCTAGAAAGCCAGGAGGCTGCACCAGGCTCCAGTCTGATCTTCCTGATCCAGTCTGCCCTTCCTAAAGCCAACCACTCCGTGAGTGTTGTGGGTGCTTTTTACGTGCCACCGGCACAGGTGCCAGGAGGGGCTGGCAACAGCCACGGAGCATAGGCATGGAAAGAGAGAAATGGAAAAATGGAAAAGAGAAATTTATAAAGCATCATGGATAAATCATAGAAGGTAGACTACTTCTCTAAAATTTGGAGGGATGAGGGTTGATCACATCAATAAAAGGAAGATTACCTTCTCCAAGTCATGCTGACTCTTAAGAGTCAGTTTCCTGGTTTTTTGCTTTCCATCTCGGTAGAATTTGAACTCAGAACATAGCGACGGGTGAAATACCGCTAGGCATTTTGCCTGGCGTTCTAATAATTCTTTTTTCTTTACTGCCCACAAGGGGCTAAACATAGAGGGGAAAAACAAGGACAGACAAAGGGATTAAGTTGATTACGTCGACCCCAGTGCGTAACTGGTACTTAATCTATCGACCCCAAAAGAATGAAAGGCAAAGTCAACCTCGGCAGAATTTGAACTCACAACGTAATGGCAGACGAAAGACCTATTTCTTTACTACCCACAAGGGGCTAAACATAGAGGGGACAAACAAGGACAGACAAAGGGATTAAGTTGATTGCATCGACCCCAGTACGTAACTGGTACTTAATTTATCGACCCTGAAAGGATGAAAAGCAAAGTCGACCTCGGCGGAATTTCAACTCATAACATAATGGCAGACAAAATACCGCTAGGCATTTCGCCTGGCGTTCTAATGATTCTGCCAACTCACCACCCATCATAAAAAATAATAATAATAATAATAATAATGTGAACAGTAAGATGTCAGCTTCAAGCAACGATAGTGGTGAAAAAAAAAATTACACTTCAAATCAAACTAGAATTTTTGTCAAAAGCAGATAAAATGAAATAACCGAAAAAAGATATACGAAATTTTCAATTTTTCTAAAAAGTATTTGCTAAAAAAGACATCATTGATTTCTTTTTTTATTTACTGTCTTTTACTATTTTTTTTCTACCTACATTTTTGGTTTGTAATGTTAGTTTCTAGTATACTAGCAAATCTAGTAAATCCAAAATTTGTGATGGAAAATCTGATAGCAGGCAGGAGTTTCACAAAAGCTTTATATCTAACTGCATGTTTGCGTACACATACATATATCGGTTATGGTATTATATATGAGTGTACCATATATACACAACCACACATTTTGTGTGTGAGTGTGTGAGTGTGTGCGTGTGTGTATATATATATATATATATGATAGACAGATAGATATATAGATACACACATGCACATACACACACATATATATATACACATACATAATAGATAAATATATATATATATATACATATAGACACACACCCACATACATATACATACATGTACATACATACACATACATACATACATACATACATATACATACATACATACATATACATACATACATACATACATACATACATACATACATACATACATATATATATATATATATACATATATATGCAAATATACATATCAATGCATTTATATATATGCATTTATATATAAATACATATTTATACACATACACATAAGTGCATATATATATATCTACATATATATATATGCATATATATATATATATATATGTACACACACACACACATATATATACATACATATATATATACACACACACACCAACATATACACATACATACGCACAGATATCCATAGCATTTACACTATATGTAAACTATAGCATTTCACACACACACACACACACACACACAAGTGCGTATGTATGTGTGTGTGTGTGTGTGTGTGTGTGTGCTATACAAAAGAATATCGTGTTCTAGTAAGACAATGCTAGACAGGAATTAAAAATCAATAAACTACAGGAAAACAAAAATTACAAAAAAAAAAAAGTTTTTAAATATTAAAACAAAAAAATACAATAAAGTTTTTTAAATCAATAAAACAAAATTATACCGAAATGCACCAAACTTAAATTGCAACTAGAATTTTGTGGTTGCAGCAAGAAGCATATGCATCGAAAGCACTACAAGAATTAAAAGTGATTCATAATTAATATTACATTATATAATGTATAATAATGTTGCTGGGCTTGTGCTAAAATCTGAAACCAATAATAATAATAACAATAATAATGATGATGATAATAATAATCTTTTCTTATCTGTGCACAAGGCCCGGAATTTTAGGGGAGGGAGCCAGTTGATTAGATCGACTCCAGTACGCAACCGGTACTTAATTTATTGAACCCATAAGGCTGAAAGGCAAAGTCCACCTTGACGGAATTTGAACTTAGAACGTAAAAACAGACGGAATACCTATTTCTTTATTGCCCACAAGGAGCTAAACACAGAGAGGACAAACAAGGACAGACAAACGGATTAAGTCGATTATATTCACCCCAGTGCGTAACTGGTACTTATTTAATTGACCCCGAAAGGATGAAAGGCAAAGTCGACCTCGGCGGAATTTGAACTCAGAATGTAGCAGCAGACGAAATACTGCTAAGCATTACGCCTGGCGTGCTAACGTTTCTGCCAGCTCACCACCTTAATAATAATAATAATAATAATAACAACAACAATAATAATTATAATAAATGCCCTGATGCAGTACCAGGCAGTGGCTCTCATGGCTTCTGATCTTAACTGATTGGAAGTGTCATCATGTACATTGTTTTGTCTTGGTATAAAAGATGGGCTACAGCAAATATTCTGCTGAATACCACAGATTTGCTTGTCAGTTGTTTGACCTTAACCAGTTGAGCATGTCCCTTACAGGCTGACGATATGTGCATCTCTGATCATGAGCAGTGGTGGAGCATCATGGCCATGTGTCGAGAGGAATTCTTAGGAGTTTGAATAAATCACCTCTGAAAACATGGGTGTTTCATTCATCATCCTTACACAGGGATCTTTTGAGCGGGATGGGCTATTCAATTTGAAGAAAGATCTAACTGGGCCCCCACCTGCAAGATCATGCACATATGGTTATGATGCATGTACCCGGTGTACTCTCATCAGATGGGTAGTCATGATGGGTATATTGGGCTTTGTATATTTGTACCCCAGTGTCACTTTGATGACATGTGCTGCTCTCTCACTCAATAATAATAATAATCCTTTCTACCATAGGCACAAAGCCTAAAATTCAGGTGGGGGGGGGGTAAAGTCAATTACATCGACCTCAGTACTCAACTGGTACTTAATTTATTCACCGGAAAGAATAAAAGGCAAAGTTGACCATGGGGAAATTTGAACTCAGAACGTAGCGATGGGTGAAATACCGCCAAGCTTTCTATCCAGCGTGCTAACAATTCTGCCAGCTCGCCGCCCAACTCAATAATAATAAAGGTTTAAAATTTTGGCACAAGGGCCAGTCATTTGGGGGGAGGGGATAAGTTGATTAAATTGACCCCAGTACTCAACTGGTACTTATTTTATCAATCCTGTAAAGACGAAAGGCAGAGTTGACCCCAGCGGAATTTGAACTCCTTAAAGACAGACGAAATGCCTCTAAGCCTTTTGCCCTGGATGGTAACATTTCAGCCAACGCACCCCTCTTTATGAAAATAATAATAATGATGATAGCTTTGTGGTTAGAGTGTCAGGCACGCAATCATAAGGTAGTGAGTTCAATTCCCAGACTGAGCTGTGAATTGTGTTCTTGAGCAAGACATTTTATTTCACAATGTTATTGGTGCCAAGCTGTATCGGCCCTTTTGCCTTTCCCTTTGATGACATCAGTGGCATGGAGCAGGGCAAGGCTGGTATGCACGGGCAACTGCTAGACTTCCATAAACAATCTTGCCCAGACTTGTGCCTCGGTGGGGAACTTTCTAGGTGCAATCCCATGGTCATTCATGACCAAAAGGGATCTTTACTCTTTAATAATAAGAGTAATAATGATGATGATGATACTACTACTACTACTAAATAAAAATAAATGCGCTCTTTTTAAAGCCTAGCCAGGCTCACAGGCCTGGTTTCCCGGTTTCTATGGCGTATGTGTTCCCCAGCCGGACGGGACGCTAGTCCATTGCAGCGTTGCTCACTTTTGCCAGCTGAGTGGACTGGAGCAACGTGAAATGAAGTGTTTTGCTCAAGAACACAACGTGTGGCCCGGTCCAGGAATCGAAACAACAATCTTACGATCATGATGCTGACACCCTAACCACTAAGCCACGCGCTTTCACTATACTACTACTGCCGCTACTACAACAACTACTACTACTACTACTACAACTACTACTACTACTACTACTAATAATAATAATAATAATAATAATAATGGAAATGCATTTGCTGCTGTTATACCTGTACTAAAAAGTGGGGTGGCTGTGGTGGTAGAAGGTGTAGGTGGTGAACAGGTAAGCATTTGCACTGAAGTTTTGTCAGAGCATTGTTATTTCAAGCGCAAGTATCCAATGATGGAGCAATGGGGCGTGGTGGTGGTGGTGGTGATGGAAAAAAAAACGGGGTGGGGTAAAGAATATAAAAAAAAAAACCTGCCACCCACTCACACCTTCATCTCCACCTGCACCCCACCCCCACCCCCTAGCCCACTTCCATTCAAAAAAAAAAAATATATATATATACAATAATTCCTTAGCAAATGCTGAAAGAAAGAATTACGTAAGATAACTTTTTTTTTTTTGCTTTCCTTTTTTTATTTCTTGCTTTGTTCGAATCAGAAATCATATTTCATCATAGAAAACTACCAATCACCACAAGTATAACTAGAAAGTTCTTATTTTCTGTCTTTGTTTTTTTTTTTTTTTTTTTTTTTTTTTTGTTTTTTTTTCCTTTTCTCCTCCTCCTCCCCAACATGCACACGGAAATTATTTTAGAGTGAGTAAGTAATAAGGTTTCGATCGAAATTGAAGAATTAGTTGGTTCGCGTAATTCTTGCAGCAAATCCACCTTGCTCAAGTCTTAATAAATGTAGACCATTAACAGCTAATTATTTATGCCAAGCAAATATTTCTCGGTAAATAGGAAAGAAAAATAGAATAGCTCTAACAGACACACACAATATTAATTTCTCATCTGTATCCACATAAGAGAGAAGTGTTATTTGTGTGTGTGTGTGTATATATATATATATATATATATAGGGAGAGTTTATGAAAAAAAACAAAAGACAAAGACAGGTGGTGTACAAAACAAACAGATATATTAGTATAACACTCAGGAATAGAAAAAGTCTTTTACGTTTTGAGCCTACGCTCTTCTACAGAAAGGAATACAGAAAAAACAAGGAGAGAAAACAGTTTTGTGTAAAGTTCAAAGGTTTTTTTGACGTCGTGGTGTATTGCAAGGATTTCTCATCAAGAATAGAGTCCACTGTGGTCCGTATGTAGGAGAGGTGCAGCCGGAGGGTAAGTATCCAAACGAGAATCTGTAACCAGTGGAGAAGTTCGTGCGTGGTAAGAAATGGCACAAGATCAACATGTGTGACCATGTGAGCGTGTAATATATATAGGGAGACTTGACGAAAAAAACAAAAGACGAAGACAGGTGGTGTACAAAACAAACAGATGTATTAGTATAACGCTCGGGAATAGAAAAAGTCTTTTATGTTTCGAGCCTATGCTCTTCTACAGAAAGGGACGCAGAAAAAACAAAGAGAGAAACAAGGAGAGAAAACAGTATGTATTTATGTGTGTGTGTGTCTGGATTTGTCCCCTGCTATCACTTGACAACCAATGCTGGGGTGTTTATGTCACCGTATCTTAGCGGTGCAGCAGAATAAGTACTAGGTTTACAAAGAATAAGTCTCCTGGGGTTGATTTCCAAGACTAAAACCTTTTCAAGAGGTGCTCCAACATGGCCACAGTCAAATGACTGAAACAAGTAAAAGAATAAAAGAATACACGCATTCATCCTCATGACCATCATCGACATTTAATGCCTGCTTTCCAGGCCAGCATGGGTTGGACGGCTTCAGAGGATCTGGCAAGGCCAGGGGCCCACACCAAGTCCCATTGTCGGTTTTCGCTTGGTCTCCATGGCTGGATGTCTTTCCTAATGCTATTAAATATTCTATCATTAATAACTAATTTATATATTATACTCTTTGTTGTGTTTAGTTCTGTGCACAATCTCCTGATCCATGGAGAAACGTTTTTGCATGTAACCAATCCATGGTGCATAAATGGTTAAGGACAGCTGGTGTAGAGGCTCCCTCTGGTGTTTAAAAACCTGTAACCAATGATCAAACAATTTTCTCACTGTACCCACTTCATGTTTTTGGCACGTAAAAGAACCATCCGAACGTGGCCGTTGTCAGCGCCAGCCCAACTGGCCTCCATGTCGGTGGCACGTAAAAAGCACCAACCAATCGTGGTCGTTGCCAGCCTCGCCTGGCACGTAAAAAGCACCCACTACACTTACAGAGTGGTTGGCGTTAGGAAGGGCATCCAGCTGTAGAAACACCGCCAGACCAGACTGGAGTCTGGTGCATCCTCCTGGCTTCCCAGACCCCAGTCGAACCGTCCAACCCATGCTAGCATGGAAAGCGGGCGTTAAACGATGATGATGATGATGATGATGAATTCTACATGAACTAATATAGCCCTTCCACTTTTTTTTTTTTTTAAGATGATGAGGTGTCAGCTGAAGGATATTCAGCTGCTATTTTTAGCAAATTGAGGAAGCACATAATATCCTCTTTTATATAGGTTCTTTTTTTTTCGTAAAATCATGTGGAGATGGTAAATAAGTGAGAGTATGTGTGATGGTGGTGGCAGCAGTGGTGGGTACATGTATGTATGTGTGCATGCATGTGTGTGGGGGTATGTGTGTGTGTGAAAGAGAGAGAGAGGAAGAAAAGTAGTTTGACAGATCTTAGCTGACATTCCTTGTATGTTCTTGAAGCAGCTGAGAATTGCCATACTTGAGTGTGAGCATGAATGAATACGAGAGTGAGTGAGTGTGTGAGTGAGTGAGTGAATGGGTGAATGAGTGATCGTGTGCATACGTCTATGTTGTGCACAATTATGCAACAGTGCATGAATAAGAGCAAGTATGTGTGGGTGTGCACTTTCTTGCATGTGTGTACCATCATATGCATGCTGTTAAGTAGTAATATCTGAACGCGTGCGTGTGTGTGTGTGTGTGTAACTAAGAAAACACTGTCGTTGGTGTTAGTGCAAGTACGTGCGATTGAACATAGCATGCATGTGTGTGCATGTGTGAGATGCATGTCACTGCGTGCATGCGACGGATTGTACATATGCATGTAGAAGCAACAGTGTGATCGCATGCACAAGCCCATGTGCATGCGTATGCATCTTCTTGTGCATGTACATATGCAAATGTATGTGTGTGTTTGCATGTGCATGTGTGTAGCATGCACACGTGTTTGTGTGTGTGTGTTTGTATGTGTTGCATGCTGCATGCACGTGTGTGTGTGTGTTTACATGTGTTGCATGCACACGTGTTTATGTGTGTGTGATGATGTTTTGAAATCCAGGTATTCAAGTGTCAAGCATCGACAGCAGAAGCTGCAAATTCTTCATTTTGGTAAGTGGTTCTTTGAGCTGATAGGAAATCCTTCCTGCCAGAGTGAAGCTGCTCTCAGTAGCTAATGAGTCACACTTTAGGTTTTCCAACACATAAGACATCACAGCTGCACTAAGAGAATTCCTCATTAAAAGTCAGAAACAACAGCAGCAACAACACCAAAAACAACAACACGTATCCATATATTATTGTACAGATTTATATCTTTGTGGTTCTGAAATTCTTATTGCCAAAGTACCGAAGTAAAGATCTTTTTCATTTATGGCTTTCTAAATAGAACTTTGTATTGTGTTGATTTAACCCCCCACTTAAGAATTCAGATTACTCTATCAAGTATAATGCTTATTTATTCTAACCTATTCCTTGTGAAGGCACATGGCTCAGTGGTTAGAGCGTCAAGCTTACGATCGTGAGGTTGTGAGTTCGATTCCCAGACTGGGCTGTGTGTTGTGTTCTTGAGCAAGACACTTTATTTCACGTTGCTCCAGTTCACTCAGCTGTAGAAATGAGTTACGACATCACAGGTGCCAAGCTGTATCAGCCCCTTTGCCTTTCCCTTTTGTTTCCTTAGTAACTGACAGTAAGCACTCTAACAACAACAACAACCTTGTCAGTGATGAGTCAAAGGAGTTTCAAAATGGTTATTAAACTTGGCCAGAAATAGCAGTCAAATATCCCTTAAAAATCTATCTTTAGTAATTTGAATAGCCCTTTGGATAACATTGTTCTAAATAAATAACTACAGCCCAAATATTCTGTTTTATGTTCCAAGTGGCCTGATCTGACTTCTCACACCTATCCCACAATATCATTCTAAAAATAAACACATCATCGAAACCTCAAAGCTAAGAGATAATGCAGCATTAATTCAAAACAATGTCAACAGATATGCAACAATTTTGACAGAGTAATCCGAAAGTGAAGGCGCATGGCTCAGTGGTTAGAGTGTCAAGTTTACAATTGTGAGGTTGTGAGTTTGATTCCTGGACCGAGCTGCGTGTTGTGTTCTTGAGCAAGACACTTTATTTCACATTGCTCCAATTCACTCAGCTGTAGATATGAGCTGCAACATCACAGGTGCCAAGCTGTATCGGCCCCTTTGCCTTTCCCTTGGATAACACAGGTGGTGCAGAGAGGGGAGGCCAGTATGCATGTGCGACTGCTGGCCTTCCACAAACAACCTTGCCCGGACTTGTGACCCGGAGGGTAACATTCTAGGTACAATCCCATGGTGTTATTCATGACCGAAGGGGATCTCCTCAATCTGAATGCTAAACATTTAACCTTTCAGCATTCAAAGTGACCATATCCGGCCAAAATATTCCACCTGTTTCATCTTCGAATTAATCAGACCTGACCTCTCACACCTACCCTACAATGTCATTCTAAAAATAAACAATCACATCATTGAAATCTCAAAGCAATGAGATAATGCATGATTAATCTAACACGGTGAGAATAAATAAGCATTACATTTGCCGGAATAATCTGAATGCTAGACAGTTAAAGATACTTATTTTTCTTACATGAAAATCCTGCCTGATATGGTGTCGCTTTTGTTTCCATAGCAACTGGCAGCAATCCCGATGGAGAAGCAGAATGACAGGGTGGATAAGGTACAGTGTCTTTTTTCCTTTTCTTTTTTACTCTTGAGCATATATATTACTCTTATGCAATGCTAATTTATTCACAAGGTTTTGGATTAATCATGCATTATTTCAGAGCTTCAAGATTTCAATGATGCGACTGTCAAGTTCTTAGAATGAAATTCTAGGGTCGGTGTGAGAAGCTGGCAGAAACGTTAGCACGACGGACGAAATGCTCAGCGGTATTTCGTCTGTCGCTATGTTCTGAGTTCAAATTCCGCCGAGGTCGACTTTGCCTTTCATCCTTTCGGGGTCGATTAAATAAGTACCAGTTACACACTGGGGTCGATTACATAAGTACCAGTTACGCACTGGGGTCGATTACATAAGTACCAGTTACGCACTGGGGTCGATTACATAAGTACCAGTTACGCACTGGGGTCGATTACATAAGTACCAGTTACGCACTGGGTCGATGTAATCGACTTAATCCGTTTGTCTGTTCTTGTTTGTCCCCTTTATGTTTAGCCCCTTGTGGGTAGTAAAGAAATAGGCGTGAGAAGCTGGTCATGGCCAGTTTGAACAGAAAAATAAAATATTTGGGCTGGATATGACCGGTTTAAATGCTAGAGAGTTAATCTTTTAATCAGGGTAGAAGGCCATTCCCATGGAGCATTTACAGGGAATCCAAAACTGGTGGCTGCGAGGAAGGCACTGTGAAACCAGAGATCCACCCTGGATACTTCCAACAGAGTGGGTCCCTGCTAAAGGTGCCCAAATTATCAGGAAGCGATTATAAACTGGGTGATGGATGAAATCTACCATTCAAGGAAGCTTTCCCAGGATTTGAACTCAGAACACAAGGAGATAGGCTTCTTTCAGTTTCATTATCATCCTCCTCATTTAACATCCGCTTTCCATGCTGGAATGGGTAGGATGCTTCAACAGGGGACTGGTGAACTGCAGGGCTACATCGAGTTCCAGTGGCATCTTTTGCATGGTTTCTACAACGGAATGCATTTCCTAATACCAACCACTTCACAGAGAGTACCATGTATTTGGTTGCCACATCTGGCGCAAGTGAGTTTCTAACGTAACTTGCAAGACAAAAGAACAGAGAAAAAGGAAAAAGGGCAGCTCCCACTTACTAACAGAAAGTATTTGGGAAGGGTAGGTGGGTGGCCTTAAGCCAGGTGCTGAAAAAAACTGAAGGTTTTGAACAGCCTGGGGCTTTCACAGAATGCAGTCGCCCAAGGTGCCATGCAGTGGGACTGAACCCTTACCATAAACCACATGGTTGGGTTAACAACATCTTAACCACACAACCATCATTCTCATCCTTTAACGCCCGTTTTCCATGCTGGCATGGGTTGGACTGTGCTTTATACGTTGTTTACAACTTAATAATTAACAACGGCAGTTTTCTTCTCTTTTACTAACTTCTCATTAAGCAAAACCGCTTTGATAAAAGACCAGATATACCTGAAAATGTACAAGAGGCAGTGGAGAGGAGAGAGAGAGAGAAGAATAAAAGAGAAGGAAGAGGTGGAGAAATTTCTAATACACATCAGTACATTTTTTTTTCCATTCCATTTCGCAATAATCTTTAATATTCTTGCAGACGCAAGACAGACATACCCATTAACAATCAGTCTAGTGTAGATTTGGTTACTCTACAATTCCACACATACGTACGTATTTACTAGCAATTCTTCGATAATGTGGAGTTTCTTGCTCTAGATCTCTATACACATCATGTACTCTTCACAGAATCTTTTTTAGATAAGTATGTAATGTTATGAAACATTGTTTGAAGCAAAAGATTGCTTTGAATGCCGGATTCATATCCTATCATTTTACAGAAGAGTGATTAAATTGGGGTTTCTTTTCTTCTACTTTCTTTTTTACTCTTTTTGCTTGTTTCAGTCATTTGACTGTGGCCATGCTGGAGCACCGCCTTTTTTTTTTTTTACATCAATCGTCCCCTTTTGGCCACCCTTTTATTGCCCCCACTTTTCTTCAACCTTGGATCTTTTCACCCCCCCTCAGGGGGCAGTACTACCCACTTTAGGAACCACTGCTTTAACTCATTCATTACTGTATTTATTTTGAGATGCTCTGTGTTTCTTTTAATTAATTTTAAATATAGCAAAGAAGTTAGTAAAATAACTTAGTTACCATTAAGCTAGTGTAAGAAACATAAATTGTGACTAAGGTTTGGTGGAAGATTTTAATTGAAAACTTATGAAAACAAGGCATTTGTACTACAGAGCCAGAACCGGTTTCAGCCGGGTTGGTATCAAAAGGGTTAAATGGTGCTAAAGAGCCTGTTTGATAGTCACCTGATTTCAAATGCTTGTCAAAACCAAGTATTAAATTTTGGATTGAAATTCTAAGAATAGGATTTTTTTTTAACCCTTTAGCATTTGGATTATTCTGTCAAAAATAATTCTTCATTCTTCAATTGTTTTTTTATTAATAATGCACCATTTCATAACTGTGAGATTTTGGCGATATGATTTGTTTGTTTTTAGATTGACATTGTAGGGCAGGTGTGAGAGTCCAGATCTGGTTGGTTTGAGCATACAACAGGTAGAATATTTTGGCCGGATATGGGCGGCTTAAAATTCTAATGGGTCAAACATCAAATGGATATGAGGGTCCAGCCGAGTGAAACAGGAATCAGGGTGGGGGGTGGGGTTGAGAACTACTGGGGTTAGTCGATACTCTTGATATCAGTACCTAGTTAGTATCTATTTGAATGACCCTGAAAGGGTAAAAGCAAAGTAGAACCTCGGCAGGATTTGAACTCAGGATGTGAACAGCCAGAACGAATACCACAAGGCATTTTTCTGGATGCTCCGTTGCTTTTGCTAATCTAACACCCATCAAATATGAGATACTGAGAACCAGATAATCTAATTCTCTTATTCTTTTACTAGTTTCTGCCATTTGACTGCGGCCACGCTAGAGCACTGCCTTAAACGTTTTTTTTTTAATCGAAGAGATTTATTCTTTGTAAGCCTAATATTTATTCCTTCAGTGCCTTTTGTCAAACCGCTAAGTTACGGGAACGTAAACACACCAACAGAGGTTGTCTAGCGATGGCGTGGGTACAAACAGACATACATAAATACACACACGCACACACAAACTTCTTTCAGCTTCTGTCTACCAAATCCACTCAAAAGGCTTTCGTCGGCCTAAGGTTATAGTAGAATACACGAGCACAAGGTGCCACGCAGAGACTGAACCCGGAACCATGTGGTTGAGAAACGAGCTTCTTACTACACAGCCACGCCTGTGCCTTTTAGTTTGCGGCCCCCCACTTTTTTTCTCAAAGAAAAAGCAAAAAAGTAGGTGTAATTTAAGCGAGATTTAGCATCTATTTCTAGCATGTTAATTGACTGCATAGAGGCTCCCCCATTGGCCAATGTTGCTGTGTCCTTCTCAACCCTCTTTATAAAGTGCATCGAAAACCACACTGTTCAAGTCATTGTTTTTTCATTTTTATTTTTTTTGTTTAATGTGACATGAGGAACGTTTAGCTGCTGTTTCTTGCAGGTAGAATAACTGCTTCGAATGGCCTCTTGAGAGTTTTATTGGTTGGACTGTCTCTAGAAATCAATGGAAGGGAAGATGCATGAAAGAGAGAGAGAGAGAGAAAAGGGAGCGCGAAGATTACGAAGACTGCTGAAATATGAATGCAGAGGGAGGAGAGCAATAGAGGGAGAGAGAGGGGGAATAAAGAAAGAGAGAAAGAGGAAAGAAAGAGAAAGAGCAAAGAGGAGGGAGAAAGAAAGAGAAAAAGAAAAAGAGGGAAAACAGTGAAAGAAGAGAGAGAGAGAGAGGAGAAAGAGCAGAGAAGAGAGAAGAGAGAAGAGAGAAAGAGGGAAGAAAGAGAAAGAGGGAAGAAAGAGAAAGAGGGAAGAAAGAGAAAGAGGGAAGAAAGAGAAAGAGGGAAGAAAGAGAAAGCGCAAAGAGAAGAGAGAGAGAAAGAGGGGAGAGAAAGAGGGAAGGAAAAGAAAGAGCAAAAAGGAGAGAGAGGGGAAAAAAGAGAAAGAGCAGAGAAGAGAGAGAGAGAGAGAGAAGGGAGCGAGATAGATAGTGGGAGTGAGAAAGGGAGATAACAAAGTCGGAGGCGGCGGGCGGCGACGTCGACGGCGTAGCATCATCAGTGTATCAGGAGTGACGTCTGCCCTGACCAGCTGATCAGCTCACTATTGCCTTATAGCTGGAACACGTGCTTTCTTCTTCATAATATATATATATATAAACATACAAGTATTAGAAATAGCTGAAGAAATTTCTTTAGCTGCTATTTCTAATGAGTTCAGTATGTGGCAAAGTAATTTATTTTACTAAGCCCTTATATATAATATATATACATACATATATTATTAGTTGAAAAGCAAGTGCTTGCTGGTGGTGAGGAGGAGAAAGCACAGTTGCTAATTATTAATAAGTATACGAGGAAGGAAACACCTTCACTATGTTACTCTTAACAGCGCGGAGTCTCTATTGATTAATAATTAGCAACGATAATGAAGTTTCGTATTTATATATATTTAAAACTAAAGGAATATTTTCGGTTTGAACGGCAGTTTTTTTTTAATAATTACTAGGTAACTAAAAAAATTTCAAACTTCGTATACTGGTAGAATGTGTTTATAAAACATCTTTTTCTCTTGGCTTTATTGAGAAAACTATATATTTTGTAAGATATTTGTTGTTTTTTTTCTTCAATTTCTGCAATTTCAACCAATCAATGACGTCCATTGAGGTAAAAAAAAAAACAACATTCTGAGCCGTATGAATATGTCCCTCGTTTAAGAAACAGATTGGGTTTATTTACATTTCTGAAGAAAAAAAAGATACCCTAACCCTAACCCTAAAACAGTCTGAAATGCAATAGATCGATACTAGGGTTATAATTATGTATTTCTTTACTACCCACAAGGGGCTAAACACAGAGGGGACAAACAAGGACAGACAAAGCGATTAAGTCGATTCCATCGACCCCAGTACCCAACTGGTACTTAATTTATCGACCCCGAAAGGATGAAAGGCAAAGTCAACCTCGGCGGAATTTGAACTCAGAACGTAGCGGCAGACGAATTACTGCCGGTCAAACCGAAAAGATCGAAACTAAATTGGAAAGTTACAATTCTGACGACTTTAGCTTCAAATCAATCCAGATCCCGGACAACTACGACCAGAGATTCCAGTCGTTATCATCTGGCGTGGGTCAGTTCCAAAGCATTGATGTCCAAATCACAGAAGTATAGTTCGTAGGGAATAACTGTGGTTTATTCTGATTTCTAGATAGAAGCGAAATGGCAAATAACATTTACTGACCAAAGACAGAAATAAATAGATAAAAAGTTTTGTTATACGGTGTAATTTAAGTAAATTTAATAATTATTTAATTTAGAGCGTTTTGACCAAGGTGATTACAAAAATCAGGAATCTGGAAGCGGTTTGAAAGCAAAGATTTTGGAAAATCGATGTTTTACACGTATCGTAACAGCATGACGAGCGAAGCAAAATTAATTTAATCCTCTGTGTCGTCGAAGTAATTTACGATTAAATATTGCTGTGAGCATTAAATACTAAAATTAGAGTAAAAAAAAAATGTCACAGCTCAATTTGATGCTATAAATAATATTGGTTAACGTAATTAAACGACTAATATTTTAATTGGCTAATTAACACAGCTATACATGACTTGTGGACGGTATAACAACACAATTTGTGTAGTAATAGCTCGTTACATGTAAGTGAAAAAAGATCGTTACTAAATGGTTTACATGAAAAACCACATTTTGAAAATAGTTGAGGGAGAGAGAGAGTGTGTGTGAGAGTGAGAGAGAGACAGAACAAGAGTGTGTGACAGTGAGTGAGAGAGTGAGAAAGAGAGAGTGTGTGTGTGTGTGTGACCTAACTCCGTTAGCCTGGAAACTCGCTAAATCTTGAATTTATAATTTTTTTTTAAATAAATTTGTTCCGGTTCTTCAGAGATTCTTCACAATCTGAAAACTATCTGCAATCACCGCGAGCTACAAAATGGGTGACCGACCACACACAATGTTTGGCAACAAAATCCATGCAATTAGCAAATTGGATTGTCGTCCACCGGTCGGTTATTACCCGAATTGTAGCACCCGCCAACAACCACCACCTGTTCAGTCCAAACAAAGAAGGGCAAGTCTTCGGTGACAAAGATCTGATGAGACAGATACCAAATGAAAATCAATACAGCAATGTACACGAGGATAATTTTTCAAATAAAATTTGAGAGTCGAGATCAATGATATCACAAATGCAGTTTGCGATGGAGATAGGATCTTGTCAAATTTCTTCCAATCACTTGCAGTTATTATTTCACCAAATTATTATATTTTTAATGTAATTCTAAAATAGTTTTTCACGTTGATGATGAAAATAACATTCGCTTTTCTTTTCTTTCTTTTTTTCAGAGAAATTTAATAACAAAAAAGTTACAAGCATTTAAAGTTATGCAATTTTACTAAGACGATCACAGTCAACATATCGTATGACAGAAATATCTATTATAATTCTATGACAACACAACTAAGACGAAGCCTGTACGTAGCCGCTCGACTTGCTAGAAATACCAGCCAAATTTTCTTTACACAATACCACAATACTTTATATGACATATTTCGGAGGGAACGTAGTTTTCTTTTTATCTTTTTAATTCATTATTAGAGCATCAATGTAGTATGGTCTTAAATTCTCAGCAATATCACGGAGACTGCTGATTACGAATTAGGAATTACTCAACTAACCTGATCGAAGAACCAATGTTAGATAATAAGAAAGGTTTCGCTCACTTTAGCTTTGCATTCGATAGAACCAACGTGTGGGGGCACGCGCATGTGTAATATATATATATATATATATATATATATCAAATACCGTTCGGTTCTGATTTTTGAAAAAAAACAATTCAGTTTTATATTCTGAATCCCTTATGTTAAGATCAGATAATTCGAAGATCATTTTTCTTAGGGATCAAAAACAAAATAAAATAAGAGGGTGTTTGCAGGAAAGAAAATAAAATGTTATTTGTTTAAATGAAAAGGAGAAAGTAAAAACGTTCCATTGATTTTTACGGAATCTTTCACTATTTTTTTTTTTGGGGGGGGGGGGGTTCTAAGGGTATCTTACTACGATATTATAAAAAAATGAAAATTGGTGTTTGTGTGCATGTATATATATTGTGTGTGCGCGCGCTTGTACATATATATATAGGGCGAATTTCATTTTAAACGTAATTTTTGTTTTAAGAAATCCAATATGTAAAACCTGTATATATATATATAATATATATATATTTTCGTTTCTCGTTCAGTTCTACGTCTATTTGTGGCGTCCTGTACACACGTATATATATTTATATATGTTCAACAACAATTGAGGAACGGCCTCAATAGGCCATTCGACCCACTAAAAAGAGCAGCCAGGACTCAAACCGTCAAGTAGTAGTAATTCAGAAATTAAAGGAAAATTAAAAAACATTTACCCTATTCATCTTTAGACAATGCATTGTTTCGGAGTTTTTAATGGCAAACCAGCCTAATTAAATTAAATTAAACTTGCATGTATATTTACATGTAGATGTAGGTACGTACATATATGTTTGTATGTATGCATATATTTTATTTATTACACTATATATATATATATACACACACACAACGATAAAGAGATGAACATAAATATATAAAAAATTGTTTATGTTCATCTACCAATCGTTGAGTGTAGGTGTGTGTGTGTATATATATACATATATATATATATATAGCGGAGGCAAAGAAATACGCACACCACTCGTTTTCGGCATGACCCTAACATTAAACACTGGATGTGTGTATTCTTTACTTTCGCCTACATACATATATACACACACGCATCGATATATATATATATATGATCATACAACTCTATATATACTTGGAAATGGATGCGTCGCTTTCAATTAAATAACTATACATACATACATATATGGGTACAGGATGTCACCAACGGTGTAAATAACATGAAATACGTAAACAAACGAGGGAAAAACGCATTAAGTATGTAAACAACGAGGGAAATAATTCAGCCTTAATATATACTCATTTCGAGCATTCAATATATATATAATAATAAATCTCTGGGCGAGATATAAACAGTAACTGCTCTATAACATAAGAGGGATCACCCATCTGAATGTGGCTAGGGTCAGGGCGGGGTGGTGGGGGTGTTACTGATGCATTTAGCCCCAGGCGAAATCGACGTCAGCTCTTCTGGTGACGTCGATGTTCGCCTGGGGCTAAATGCATCAGTAACACCCCCACCACCCCGCCCTGACCCTAGCCACATTCAGATGGCTGATCCCTCTTATAATATATATATATATATATATATATACTAGCACTATAACCCGGCAACGCCGGGTCATGCGAGTACTGTCCAAATCTCCGACCAATCACATACAGCTAGCTGGCATTCAATTGATGTATCAAGTTTCGGGCATTTTGATTGGGTTTTGGATAGAAAATTCACAAAAAGGTCACTTCTATTGATTTTTTTAATGGCTTTGCGGGGTGACTGGGGGACCACCCTTGGACGGTTTTGAATGACCATAGAAAGTGCGAGCCCTCTAACTGAAAAATTGTGGATTTGTATAAAGGACACACACACACAGAATTTTGCCGTTTATATATAGAGAGATAATATAATATAATTATATATATATATATATATATATATATATATATATATATATATATATATATATATATATATATATTATATTATATTATATTGTGTTTGCGTGTCGATGTTTACCTGTTGCCCCACCACTCACTGTTTGACAACCGGTGTAGGTTTGTTTACGTCCCCGATATAGCTAGCGGTTCGGTATAAGAAAACGACAGAACAAGTACCAGCTTTTTAACATGATAAAGAATTGGTGTTGATTCGTTCGATTAAATTCTCTACGGCGCCGCAGTTCAATGGCAGACACAAGGGGAAAACAAAGAAACAAAGACATACAAACATACATACAGACAGACAGATGTATGCATACATACATACAGATGTATGCATACATACAGACAGATGCATACATACAGACAGACAGATGTATGCATACATACAAAGAGACAGAGAGAAAATTCGATGTACACGTATAAAGGCAGAAATGATACAAACACACTAAACAATAAATTCAGCCTTAATAGATCATCTATCTATAGCTTTCATAAGCTCTATATTATTTTCCCAACGATTGTACAAAAACCAATTATATTTGGAATATCAACTAAAAACTCCTCAAGGGAACGGTATGCATACACATTATATATATATATATATATATATTATATATATAATATATATATATGTATATTAATGTGTCTGTGTGTCCCTCGTGTGCATGCCAAATTATGTAGCATCTATTCCCCTAACGCGGGAGTTCCATTAAATCTTGAAATTATATTTGTATTGTGTCTCATATATATAATTCCAAAATATAAGACAAAAACAAAAGCTGTATCGAACCGGCGACCAGGGCTCTACACAGTAGCTCGACTTGCTAGAAATAACAGCCAAAGTTTCTACAAATTTCACCGAATCATCATTATTTTATTCTATATTTCAATTCCCTGCGGTTCAGCGGCACGTCGTACATGAAGAGTTTCTAGCCCCTTGTCTATTCACGCACAATATTATATATTGAACGACTTAGCGATTCTATCATTACTTCTTTCCGTAAGAACAGCCATAGCTAACCATCACTGAGGAGGTCTAATAATACCAGAATACACTCGGAGTTATCGGCCTTACTTTCCAGATTATCTAAATTCAGTGAGTTTCATAGAAATACGGAGTAGATGAAACAGGGACAACTGATGAAGGGGAATATTCTTTATGTTGCATGTCTCCTTTCTCTGTTTGTATTTTTCGTTGCTTGAAAAAGAAGTTCGTTTTCTATGTTTTTGTTTTTATGTTTTCGTTTCTCATTGTGTTCAACAGTTTTTTAATGTCCTGTACCCATATACGCATGTATATATATACATATATATGTAGGTATGCACATATACATATTCTTTTTTCTTTCTTTTTTATTCTTTTATTTGTTTCAGTCATTTGACTGCGGCCATGCTGGAGCACCGCCTTTAGTCGAGCAACTCGACCCCGGGACTTATTCTTTGTAAGCCCAGTACTTATTCTATCGGTCTCTTTTGCCGAGCCGCTAAGTGACGTGGACGTAAACACACCAGCATCGGTTGTCAAGCGATGTTGGGGGGGACAAACACAGACACAAAACATACACACACATATATATACATATGACGGGCTTCTTTCAGTTTCTGTCTACCAAATCCACTCACAAGGCTTTGGTCGGCCCAGGGCTATAGTAGAAGACACTTGCCCAAGGTGCCACGTAGTGGGACTGAATCCGGAACCATGTGGTTGGTAAGCAGGCTACTTACCACATAGCCATATTTTATTTATTTATATATATATACACATACATACCTCTAAACATCCTGTTTCCAGCACTCACTCGTATGGAAATTTTTCCACCGGCCCAAGAGAGCAATACCATCTACTTTTGAGAGGTGACAAGCGCTGTCGTAGCTGGGAAAACCCCAGCAAAAATAAAAGCGATAGTATCTTTAACTAGTTTTTAGCTCGGCAGCTGTGGCCATGGGAACCCCCCAAAACTGCTTCCTGCGAAAGTGAAAACAACGTTATTCTACAAGGTCACCTAAATACTAATAATGTTTACATACATTAAAAAAAAATAATAAAGCCAGCTGTTAACATAGAGAGAAGGAAATAGTACGGGAGTATGGTTTTTTTTTCATTTGTACGGTTTCGCATTTCTATGCCGTAAAAGGCGAAGAGGATTTTCAAGCGCCTCAAAATCAAGTGCTTTCGTAATAAATATTTTTGTCATAACAAAGCAGCAATTAGGCTTATCCTTAAATTAGTTTCGGTTTTTTCTTTTTTCTTCCTTTTATTTTTTCGCTTTTAAACGAAAATAATTCAGACTAGAGTCGAAGGAATGCTTTTCGTATTTGCTTGAGCGAGAAACGAAATTATTTTCTCTTACGTGAGTGTGTGAGTGTAAATTTAATTAAATTTGTGACAGAGTATTTCGTCGGAGATATCATAATTTTCCTCCTTTCCCATTTTATGACCAAGTAAATGTGTATATATATGTTCTTTTACTTGTTTCAGTCATTTGACTGTGGCCATGCTGGAGCAACGCCTTTAGTCGAGCAAATCGACCCCAGGACTTATTCTTTGGAAGCCTAGTACTTATTCTATCGGTCTCTTTTGCCGAACCGCTAAGTTACGGGGACGTAGACCCACCAGAATCGGTTGTCAAGCGATGTTGGGGGACAAACACAGACACACAGGCATATATATACAACGGGCTTCTTTCAGTTTCCGTCTACCAAATCCACTCACAAGGGTTTGGTCGACCCGAGGCTATAGTAGAAGACACTTGCCCAAGGTGCCACGCAGTGGAACTGAACCCCGAACCATGTGGTTTGTAAGCAAGCTACTTACCACACACACACTCCTACGCCTTTAGTCGAGCAAATCGACCCCAGTACTTTTTCTATCGGTCTCTTTTGCCGAACCGCTAAGTTACGGGCGACGTAAACACACCAGTATTGGTTGTCAACACACACACATATATATACACATATATACGACGGGCTTCTTTTAGTTTCCGTCTACCAAATCCACTTGCCCAAGGTTTCACGCAGTGGGACAGAACCCGGAACCATGTGGTTGGTAAGCAAGCTACTTACCACACAGACTCCTACGCCTATATATATATATGCGGTCCGCAATAATATTCTTATATAATATATATATATAATATATATATATATATATATATATATAAGTATATATTGCGGACCACGTTCATCCTTTGACCTTGAAATAAATCATTCTTACCTAAAGTTCGCCTAAACCCTTGTAATGAAGCCCTTGAAGGAGGAGGAGGGGGTAAAAATATGTTATGTTACATGAAATGTTTTCATTTGTTTATTGCTAAAGTGACCTCCATCTTCAACATTTATTTGTTTGACCTGCAAGTTCACCTCTCAAAGCTTTCGCAATGAAGAACGGCGCAGTGTTTGTGCGAAGATGTAATTACACATTCCTTCTTATTAGAATTCATTCATATTTGCTTTTCTAATGGAGTTCCTTAGCAGCTGTGTCTTTTGTGGAATTCTAGCATACGATTCCCTCAAACTTTGAACACGAAAACGAAAAAGAAACAATAAGAGGGAGAAATAAAAGAACGGATCGTAATGTTAATGCGAAAATTTAAATAAGACTTAATGAGCTTTGCAATAGAACAAGAATTCGAATAACGCATTTTAGATAACGCAAGTAATTGCCATCTTTCCGGTTTGAACCACCTCTTCCAATTTTATTCAAAATTCCTATACAGATATAGTTTTCCATGTCGATAACAAAATCCGCAACTATTTTTTCTTTCCTATCTTTATCTTTTTCTTTTGAGAAGCGAACTATCAAAAAATAACGAACCTTTTAAGATAGAAATATTTTTTGTAAATTTAGCCAATCGGATTCAGCTAATTCCAACATCTCATCTAGCAGACAATATTATCTGAAGATGCTCCCATAACAGTCAACAAAAGGTTAAACGTTTATGCAGGCCACGGGCAACCAGTGGCCTGTCTAACATTGCGGCCCGCTGTATGATGAGCCGCGTTCGAACTTCAATGATTCGCAAAATAGACTCGGTATCTCTGCAAGCTCATGTGGCACAGCAGGTATGAAGTACAAGACTTGTTTCTAAAGATACTGCAACGAATATACCAGTTTCGTTAATTTCATATTCCGTTACGTTGTTATATTTTATCATCGTTTTCTTTTTATTGACTATCCAGGTGTTTTAGTTTCATTTCGGCTGTTATTTCTATGCGATATTCATCAGATGTAAAAAAAATTACACTTATGTTGAAAATATGTAAACAATTAGTCGAGGATTGAAAAAAACCCAAAAAAAAAAAACAACTTCAAATAGTTGGAAGAAAATGGAAAAAAACCATCCAATCTTACTTTCTCTAAAAAGTAAACGATTTGTCATTTTTACTTCGCACTTTGGAAACAAATGAAAGTCAAAAAATAAAAAAATGATTCACACAACATAGCGACGGCGAGGAGCAAACGATTGGATCTGATTGGTTTAAAGTTACAAAAATCAATAAAATTAATTTAAAAATTCAACTTTTAAAGGTTCTTGGCTTTTTTTTTCTATAATTAATTTCTCCAAAAATGTTTGTGACTATCAAGCAAAAATTATATTTGCGTATGTGTAAAATAGATAAATAATAAACAAAAAACCCAAGATGCAGTTCAAACTGGAAAAGAAAAGAAAAACATCCCGTAATTGAATGTGACATTGTCACAGAAGGTAAACATTTACGTCACTGAGCCGCGAATTAACCTGAAGCCATCTGACACTATTTACATTTACATTAATAGTAAATTCCATTTCGAGAGGCTTTTGAAACGAGTCGATAAACCTTTAGTGTCAATCATTTGCGTGAAAGAAGGTTTGTTGTTTAACAGCTTCGTATGTTATTAAATCGCTCTTTCTTCCGTGGGGGAAGCGGTTTCAGCTTCACCACGCGATCCTCAGGTCAAGTCACACTTGCCAATCAAGTACAGCCGGGAAATTCCGAAAGCCTCAGCTAAACTGCGTAGAAGGAAAAGGGGAAAAGAAAACCAACACTGAGCGATCTTTCGGTACAAGTACCATAACTGCCAAGTCTGTTTACATTTGAAGAAGTTTCCGTAAAGCTTTTTTAATATACGTGGGCTTAGGGTTAGGGGTGGGGGGAAAGGGTTTCTTTTGTCTTTAAAAATGTAAATAAACCCACGTGGGTTTATACTTGGCAGTCATGGTACTTGTACCGAAAGATCACCTACTTTTTTTAAAAAACAAAGTAAATAAAACACAAAAACACAAAGTAAGGATCGACTAGTCACGATTATCTAGCGGTAGGTTTTTCGATCAAAAGGGATCGTAAAAAGGAAAGAAAAGAGAAAAAACGATCAATAGGGATCGTGTATCACAGAAATGTCATGATATAGATTGTAAAGGGAGAAGCAGTTAAGGTTTATCCGTGGACAGAAAAGCCTACGAAAAAGACCACGGTAACCTCGGTCAATAATGTCACATGTTAACACATTCATTTGCAAGTAAGTAACTCTGTTTTAAATTTAGATAGATAGGCGCAGGAGTGGCTGTGTGGTAAGTAGCTTGCTAATCAACCACATGGTTCCGGGTTCAGCCCCACTGCGTGGCATCTTGGGCAAGTGTCTTCTGCTATAGCCTCGGGCCGACCAATGCCTTGTGAGTGGATTTGGTAGACGGAAACTGAAAGAAGCCCGTCGTATATATGTATGTATATATATATATATATATGTGTGTGTATGTGTTTGTGTCTGTGTTTGTCCCCCTAGCATTGCTTGACAACTGATGCTGGTGTGTTTACGTCCCTGTCACTTAGCGGTTCGGCAAAAGAGACCGATAGAATAAGTACTGGCGGTGCTCCAGCATGGCCGCAGTCAAATAACTGAAACAAGTAAAAGAGTAAGAGAGATAGATAGATAATAAATAGATAGATAGGTATTGATTAAGCGTTTCTTGTTTACAATCTTCATTACATATTTACAAAGTAAATAAACAAACACAAACTATGATTATGATAATATCCGCATCGAGACAGACACGAGCTCACTGAATCAGATACAAAACATTCCACATTAACAAATGAAACTATGGAAACTATGTGACATACATATTATAAACAGAAATACAAAACATGAACGAATTTTAGACATATACGAAACAGGCATTGTATGTGATCACAAAAAATACTTTTACAAACTATGAACTGAATGTAATATGAATGACTCACATATGCATGAGGTGAATAGGATCTTTTCGGTTTGAACGGCAGTTTTTTTTCTAGCGGTGTCATATGAAATTGTCACCCATAATTATGACCCTAGTATCGATCTATTGCATTTCAATCTGTTTTAGGGTTAGGGCTAGAGTTACGGTTAGTTAGGGGTATCTTTATTTCTTCACAAATGTAAATAAACCCAATCTGTTTCTTAGACGAGGGACATATTCATACGGCACAGAATGTTTTTTTTTTTACCTCAATAGATGTCAGTGATTGGTTGAAATTGCAGAAATTGAAGAAAAAAAACAACAAATATCTTACAAACAATAGAATTTTCTCAATAAAGCTAAGAGAAAATGATGTTTTATAAACACATTCTACCAGTATATGAAGTTTAAAATTTTTTAGTTACCTAGAAATTGTGTTAAAAACTGCCGTTCAAACCGAAAAGATTAAATTTTTTTTTTATACACAATGGGTTTTTTTTTATAAGAGTTTTAACTTCTTGTTTGCTTTGTCTCTTGGTCTTAACAAATCTTACAGCCATATCAGATAATTTCCTGACCCTAGAAAATGCTTAAAAAAAACCCCTTTCAGGCGGTGCTCCAGTATGGCCACAGTCAAATCATTGAAACAAAAGAATAAAAGTATATATGTATCTCCATTCAAGTTATTACCTCCCTTGGCATAAGCATAACACACGGACGAAACAGACACGAGCACAGGAATGCGTATAACAATTATAGCTGTTTTCCTCAGACAGCGAAGAAAGCCAAACTGTTTTCTAACCATTTAATAACTTGCTGGCAGTAATCACACTTAAAAGAAAAATCTGACACAGATCAATATTATCCATTATGAATATAAAGACAGGATGGAAAGCAATTCCCAAATAACATTTAACCTACAACAATACTTCCGATTTGAAATTGTGTAAGCAAAGGACATTCTCTTTTTATATCAAACCCTGTACGTATTCCTAATGCCCATATAAGTATTAGGGTACCTCGTTTGTAGAATTTCATAAAATTCGTGGAGGCGCAATGGCCCAGTGGTTAGGGCAGCGGACTCGCGGTCATAGGATCTCGGTTTCGATTCCCAGACCGGGCGTTGTGAGTGTTTATTGAGCGAAAACACCTAAAGCTCCACGAGGCTCCGGCAGGGGATGGTGGTGATCCCTGCTGTACTCTTTCACCACAACTTTCTCTCACTCTTACTTCCTGTTTCTGTTGTACCTGTATTTCAAAGGGGCCGGCCTTGTCACTCTCTGTGTCACGCCGAATATCCCCGAGAACTACGTTAAGGGTACACGTGTCTGTGGAGTGCTCAGCCACTTACACGTTAATTTCACGAGCAGGCTGTTCCGTTGATTCAGATCTCTCTTTACTCTTTTACTCTTTTACTTGTTTCAGTCATTTGACTGCGGCCATGCTGGAGCACCGCCTTTAGTCGATCAAATCGACCCCGGGACTTATTCTTTGTAAGCCCAGTACTTATTCTATCGGTCTCTTTTGCCGAACCGCTAAGTGATGGGGACGTAAACATACCAGCATCGGTTGTCAAGCAATGCTAGGGGGACAAACACAGGCACATAACCCCCCCCCCACATATATATATATATACGACAGGCTTCTTTCAGTTTCCGTCTACCAAATCCACTCACAAGGCTTTGGTCGGCCCGGGGCTATAGCAGAAGACACTTGCCCAACATGCCACGCAGTGGGACTGAACCCGGAACCATGTGGTTGGTAAACAAGCTACATACCACACAGCAACCGGAACCCTCGTCGTCGTAACCGATGGAGTGCTCCCCCCCCCTTCATAAAATTCAGAACATTGTGGATGGAAGCAAAATGAGTATAAGACTCTTTGTTCTATGTCTGTGCTAAATGGTAAGCTTCTTGGCACTGTCCCTAAACCAAACAAAAAAAAATCACAGCAGAATTAAAACAGAAAATAAAGATTTATTATCAGCTCACAACACTCCTGGAGTTGATAATGGAATTATCATTTGTACAGCAGAGAAGGACTGAGTCAGAAAATTAGCAGAGACCTTAGATAACGAAGTTAGATGAAACGAGTGGAAGAAAGAACGGAAGAGAAAGAACGAAACGGTGAGAGAAGGAATTTAGAGAGAAAGTGAGAGGAAGACGAATAGAGAGAGAGAGAGAGTGAGTGAGAGAGAGAGAGAAAGAATGGTAAAGAGAAATAAGTGAATGAGAGAATGGTAGAATGAAAGAAGGTGAAAGAACAATGGAGAGCTTAAAGGAGAGAGAGAGAGAGAGAGAAGAGAAAGGATATGAGAAGGGGAAAGAAAGGATAATAGAGAGAGTGGGAAGAGAAAGGATAATAGAGAGAGTGAGAAGAGAAAGGATAATAGAGAGAGTGGGAAGAGAAAGAATGATAGAGAGAGAGAGGGGGAAAAAGAAAAGGAGAGAAAGGCAAATGGAGGGAAAGAAGAGTGGTGATGGGGGTAGGAGAAAGGCTGACAGACTTGAGAGAAAGAAAGGGTGAGAAAGGAAGGAAGAACAATAGAGAGAGAGTACAATAGAAATAACAAGAGAGAGAGGGAGACAGACAGACAGACAGAAAATTATTTATAGCTCCTAAAAATACCCAGAAACATTCTGGGTTTTCACCAGCAGAACTTCTCCAACGAATGATATGGAAAGCTTGAGGACGGAGACTATATTTAAAACATAGTAAATGACAACCAACATTTGTTAACAGATAAATAAACCATCAACTGAAAGATTCCCACCCCCACCCTTCACTCTCCCTCTCTCTCTCTCACTTTGATGGTTTTTGCTTTTTGTTCTTGCTGCTGCTGTTATTTATATGAAACTGTATTGTAATGGTAGATTTGTTTTTTTGTTTTTTTAATATTTACTTTGCTTTCGCACCCACCCCACCCCCGTCATTTCATTACAGTTCTCTATTTAAGAGGTGAGGAATTTTGTGCATTATTTGACAGATATTAGAACTCATTTTGTTTGTTGTTAACACGTTTCGGCTGATATACCCTCCAGCCTTCTTCAGGTGTATTGGGGAAATTTTTTTAGGTATCTTGGGGAAATTTGTTAACAACAAACAAGATAAGGACAGGAGGTTGGTGGAAAGCAAAGGCATACTCCCCACAGAAAATCCAGCTCCAAAAAAGCCTCATGATAGCAAAGAAGCATGGGCACAAGCTGGCCCAAAGGTTGGGGTGGGCTGCACCTGCCTACCTCTGTTGCATGGCATTGAAGTAGATCCAGCCAACCCCATTAACACACCAGCATCGGTTGTCAAGTGATGTTGGGGGGACAAACACATACACACACATACATACATATATATACACACAACGGGCTTCTTTCAGTTTCCGTCTACCAAATCCACTCACAAGGCTTTGGTCAGCCCGAGGATATAGTAGAAGACACTTGCACAAGGTGCCATGCAGTGGGACTGAACCCAAACCATGTGGCTTGTAAGCAAGCTACTTACCACACAGCCACTCCTACGCCTTATATAATAATAATAATGGTTTTAAATTTTGTTACAAAGCCAGTAAGTTTGGTGGTGGGGGTAAGTCAATCACATTTGACCCCAGTGTTCAACTGGTACTTATTTTGAAAACCCCAAAAGGATGAAAGACAAAGTCAACCTTGGCGGAATTTGAACTCAGAACGTAAAGATAGACAATAAAATGCTGCTAAATATTTTGCTCGGCATGATTCTCCCAGCTCACTGCCTTAAAATCATCAACAACAACAACAATAATAATAATAATAATACAGAAATAAAGTGAAACAACAAAGAATATTGGATCCGATTTGATCCGATTGAAAGCAGCAAATTCGTGACCATCCAGAAAAGTTAGGGGTGAGGATTACTGCAAGTGGTGTGAAGGAGAAATCATTGAAATATTTTTTGTTCCAAGGTCGGTTATAAATCAAGTTGTTAGAGCTGAACAGGATTAAAAAGCAAGATGTCAGAAGCTAAATAAAAGGAAAAAAAAATTTTTAATCTCCTTTATTTATTTTTTTACTCTTTTAAATTAATTTTATTTTATCTTTTTTATTTCCATTCACTACATTTCTATTCCACGAAAAAAAAAAAAAAAAAAATTATTTCAAAATTGAATCAAAACCATTTGCCGATATTTTGAAGTCAGTCAAACTTTATCATCATCGGCATCATCATCATCATCATCATCATCATTGGTGGAGAGGAAACGCTCTCTCTCTCTCTCTCTCTCTCCCTCTTCCCATGAATTTGTAAAAAAGTGAGTTACTGTGGCAAAAATGGTTCAGATGAAAGGACCTACTTTAAGCACGTGCCTGTAAACTGGAGAACAGTTGGGTAAGGGTTCATGCATTTAGGGGTCAAGGTGATCCTCAATCTGTGGGGTTCCTTGGTTGCCCTATTTAGAGGTTCTCTTCTATCAGGAGGACTGAGTCATTCATAAATTTACATATCTTATTTCTTTATTGCCCACAAGGGGCTAAACATAGAGGGGACAAACAAGGACAGACAAACGGATTAAGTAGATTACATCGACCCTAGTGCGGAACTGGTATTTAATTTATCGACCCCGAAAGGATGAAAGGCAAAGTTGACCTTGGCAGAATTTGAACTCAGAATGTAACGGCAGACGAAATACCTATTTCTTTACTACCCACAAGGGGCTAAACACAGAGAGGACAAACAAGGACAGACAGATGGATTAAATCGATTACATCAACCCCAGTGCGTAACTGGTACTTAATTTATCGACCCCGAAAGGATGAAAGACAAAGTCAACCTCGGCGGAATTTGAACTCAGAACGTAACGGTAGACAAAATACCTATTTCTTTATTGCCCACAAGGGGCTAAACACAGAGAAGACAAACGGATTAAGTCAATTATATCGATCCCAGAGCATAACTGGCACAGAAGCCAGTCAAGGCAGCGCTAGCAACTACCACATTCTGATTTTTATTACTATTATTTATATTATTATTATTATTATTGAAACAGTAACCTGGCAGAATCATTAGCACCCTGGATGAAATACCTGGTGGTATTTTACCCATAGCTACATTCTGAGTTCAAATTCCACTGAAGTTGACCTTGCTTTTCATCATTTCGGGGTCGATAAATTGAGTACCGGTGAAACAGTGAGGTCAACGTAATAGACTAGCCCCCTCAACTCAAATTTCAGGCCTTGTGCCTTTAATAGAAAGGATTGTTATCATTTATTATAATTATTATTATTATTATTATTAAGGCATTGAGCTGACAGAATTGGTAACACACTGGACGAAATACTTGGCCGTATTTTACCCATTGCTATATTCTCAGTTCAAATTCCACCGAGGTTGACTTTGCCTTTCATCCTTTCTGGGTTGATAAATTAAGTACCAGTGAAACACCGGGGTCGGTGTACTCAACTAGTCCCCTCTCCCAAAATTTCAGGCCTTGTGCCTATAGTAGAAAGGATCATTATCATTATTATTATTATTATTATAAGGCAATGAACTGGCAGAATCCTTAGCAAGTTGGACAAAATGCTCAACGGTATTTCATCTGTCTTAATGTTCTGAGTTCAAATCTCACTGAGGTTGACTTCGACTTACATACTTCTGGGGGTCAATAAGATAAGTATCTGTTCCCATCATTAATCAACTAGCCTTACCCCCATCATTAAATTTCAAGCTTTGTACCTATAGTAGTAATTCTGTGTTTGTACTGTATTTCTCATCCATTGCCCTGGTAGCAAATAAAAGAAATTGTTATTGCTATGATTATTATTATTTTTGCCATTATTATTATTATTATTAGTAGTAGTAGTAGTAGTGTTGTTATTATTATGGCTGTGCGTAACAGGATTAATAGAGACAGAACTAGGTTTATTTTTTTTTATTTTTTGGATGCAAGAGGATAGACATTCAACTGTAAGATTGATTCAGTCAAGCCATGCAAGCGTTAATAAAATAAAACAGTTTTCCTATCTTCTCTTTTTCTCTCTATCTCTCTCAGTAATAGCAATAATAATAATAATAATAATGACGATGATGATGATGATGATAATAATGATAATAATAATCTTAATAATGATCGTTATTTCATGCTAGGATGGATTTAAGGGGGGAAAAAAAAGCAGAATGAAAAGTAGATCCTTGTTGTTAGACATGAAATGTTAGAGCAGATTTGAATTTTGAGTTCAACAACCTCGTTAATGCTTATTGCTCAACACATACACACACACACACATATATATATATATATATTATATATATATATAATATATATATATATATCAGTCAGTACTGTTATTGTTTAGAACTCAGTTAATCCCAACTGAGCATGATCAATGGTCGAAGGCATTCAAGCCATGACCACCCCATCCTAACTGATAATTTTTATTCTCACTGCTTCATGTCCACAGGAGTGGCTGTGTGGTAAGAAGCTTGCTTCCCAACCACATGGTTCTGGGTTCAGTCCCACTGCATGACATCTTGGGCAAGTGTCTTCTGTAGCCTCAGGCTGACCAAAGCCTTGTGTGTGGATTTGGCCAGATGGAAACTGAAAGAAGCCCGTTGTTCCCTTTTTTGTATTATCTGGATGTTTTGCGTTCTTGCCCCATTTTTGGTATTTCTTTTTATATAAATATAGCGGCGTACATACACTTTGTTCAATTTATATATATATATATATATATATATATATATATGGCACGTAAAAAGCACCATCCAAACGTGGCCGCTGCCAGCCACCCCTGGCACCTGTGCCGGTGGCACGTAAAAAGCACCCACTACACTCACTGAGTGGTTGGCGTTAGGAAGGGCATCCAGCTGTAGAAACACTGCCAGATCAGACTGGAGCCTGGTGCAGCCTCCTGGCTTCCCAGACCCCGGTTGAACCATCCAACCCATGCTAGCACAGAAAACGGATGTTAAACGATGATGATGATGATGATATATATATATATATATATATATATATATACGCATATGTATATGGATGTATAAGAGAATAATTTTATAATTTTGTTAAACCAAAAAGCAATTTCGTTAAAATTAGGGCTTAAATGGACTCTGTTCTGGTTACCTTACTCTTTATTTTTTATATATATATCCTTTATACATTTATATTATTCTAGCTCCATTGCCTTCAATTTTTAGTCACCTTTATTATCCATGAATTTATTCCATATATTTTTCTTCATTCGACTTCATTTGTATTACCATTTTAGGTTTTATCACATTTTATTTATGTATTTGTATATATTTTATACTGGTGGGTTTTACCATTGGGTGCCCTGTTTTAATATATACTCTCTTTTACTCTTTTACTTGTTTCAGTCATTTGACTGTGGCCATGCTGGAGCACCGCCTTTAGTCGAGCAAATCGACCCCGGGACTTATTCTTTGTAAGCCCAGTACTTATTCCATCGGTCTCTTTTGCTGAACCGTAAACACACCAGCATTGGTTGTCAAGCAATGCTAGGGGGACAAACACAAACACATACATATATATATATACATATACATATATACGACAGGCTTCTTTCAGTTTCCGTCTACCAAATCCACTCACAAGGCATTGGTCGGCCCGGGCTATAGCAGAAGACACTTGCCCAAGATGCCACGCAGTGGGACTGAACCCGGAACCATGTGGTTGGTTAGCAAGCTACTTACCACACAGCCACTCCTGTGCCTATATATTTGTTCGAGTTTTGATAATTTGGGAATGATATAAAGTTGTTTTGACTGATTGGACCATTTATTTGTTATACCTTTCACTTTATATATGTATGTATTTGCGTGTTTGTGTTTGTCACCCCCACCATTGCTTGACAATCTGTAGTACAAATATTTTGTTCTCAAAAGATTTAAATTAAAATCTTCTACCAAAATTTTGTCACAATTTATGTTCCTGACACTAGCTTAATGATAACTATATCATTTTACTAAATACCTTGTTATATTAAAAATTAATTGAAAGAAGCACAGAGCATCTCAAAGTAAATACAGTAACGAGAGGGTTAAGGAATATACCTTTCTGGAAAATAAAATTTGGAATATAGAATTAAACACAAAAATGACTGAAAAAAAACACTCAGCTTCGACAAATTCTGTCTGAATCGTAAGCATGGAATAGTGGAAGTTAAAACAATAATAATAATAATAATAAAGCTATTTATCATGGTTTCTTGAGGAATCTTTAGTGACTTCTCAAGGAACCCCTAGCTGAGAAACACCAATATAGAGAATCTTTGTTGGCATTGAAACCAGTTGATGTGCTGTTTGTGTGGGTACATTGCCAAAACCGGAGTCATTCTGATCTGACTTGGCACAGGTATCCCAAGGCCAAACACTCCCTTCCACCTAAATTATGTAATAGTTGGGGGTTTTTTTTTGCTTGTTTTATGTGCTTTTTTTTTTTTTACTCCAAAGCATTGTTCACAATACTCAAGCATCTAAGTCAACACAGTGTTTTTGTTTGTTTTGTCTTCTTTCAACCTTCAAAATTTCAGAGTTCTACATGTCTGTGCATGGATTTGATCCAAGGTCATGCAATCAAGCTGAAACATTACATCATAGTAGAGTCATGGTAACCATTTATTACCATGCACCAACAATATTAGTA
>NC_043015.1:43197936-43212936 GCF_006345805.1 Octopus sinensis
AACCACATGGTTCTGAGTTCAGTCCCACTGTGTGGCACCTTGGACAAGTGTCTTCAACTATAGCCTTGGGCCAACCAAAGCCTTGTGAGTGGATTTGGTAGATGGAAACTGAAAGAAGCCTGTTGTATATATATATGTATGTGTCTTTGTTTGTCCCCTCAACATCACTTGACAACTGATGGTGGTGTGTTTACGTCCCCGTAACTTAGCAGTTAGGCAAAAGAGACCAATAGTCAACATGTAGGTGTCTGTGTCTCATGACACCTTGAGTATACATGTAATTATGGCTTCCTGCAAATACAGCTAAATGTAGCAAAGTTTTTGGGGCCCTCTTATCACAGGTTTTATGAAAAGCGACAAGAACTGACACCCATCATATTAATAATTATTTCTAATAATCCATTAAAAGGTAAACGTAAAGTTACACTCTCATGTCATGCTGACTCATAAGGGCTGGCTTCCCAGTTTCCAAGCAGTCGGATTGAACCCAGGACCATGTGGTTGGGGAGCAAGCTTCCTACCACACAGCCATGCTTGTATTGTAAGTATATCTTAAAAAGTGTTGGGATTTTTCAGTGACTAAAAATAGACGGCAACAAGTATGTACTTTGCAATAAATGAATAATAAAGAGAAAAGCGACTACGATTGTTTAATGGGTGAGCATCGAGTAAGTGACTATATAGTCAATGGTTGATAAGGTGACGAGTAGAGAGTTAGAAGGGAGAGAGAGAGACATGGGTTTGAAAACATGGCGAGAGAGAGCAGAGAGAGAGAGAAAGCAAGAAAAGGGTGTTTAAAAAATGTGGATTGCGGGAGGGAGAGGAAGAAGAGAAAGGTAAAGAAAGAGAGAGAGAGAGAGACATGGTTTGAAAACATGGCGAGAGAGAGCAGAGAGAGAGAGAGAGAAGAGAGAGAGAGAGAGAAGAGAGAGAGAGAAAGAGCAATGAAAGGAGAGAGAGAGAGAAAGAGCAATGAAAGGAGAGAGAGAGAGAAAGAGCAATGAAAGGAGAGAGAGAAAGAGCAATGAAAGGAGAGAGAGAGAAAGAGCAATGAAAGGAGAGAGAGAGAAAGAGCAATGAAAGGAGAGAGAGAGAAAGAGCAATGAAAGGAGAGAGAGAGAAAGAGCAATGAAAGGAGAGAGAGAGAAAGAGCAATGAAAGGAGAGTGAAAGAGCAATGAAAGGAGAGAGAAAGAGCAATGAAAGGAGAGAGAGAGAAAGAGCAATGAGAGGAGAGAGAGAAAGAGCAATGAAAAGAGAGAGAGAGTGAAAGAGCAATGAAAAGAGAAAGAGAGCAATGAGAGGAGAAAAATAATGAAAGGAGAGTGAGAAAGAGCAATGGAGGAGAGAGAGAGAGAGAGAGAGAGAGAGAGAGAAGGACGAATGATATTCGATATATTTGTAAAAATATTTTAAATAAATAGACATTGAGAATATTCGATGCCGAGGTTTTTCCCTGTTCCTACTCGAAGTTCCGCTTTGAACAAATGTATAACATATATGTACTACTTGCAGTTAAAATACTTCTTCCACCTCCTACTTGTGTATATATATACATACATGTATATATATATATATATATATATATATATATATATATATATAACATATGCGTGAATATTTACGTATCATATTACTTAGGTAGAAACATATGTATGCGCGTGTATATCTCCCTCTCTCAATATATATATATATGTATGTATATATATACACACACACGTCTGTATGTATACACCCAACCCAAACGATAGACAGTGTCTTATTAAATGGCTGCACAACAATCACGCGCACCCGCATGCTTTTTCTCTGAAACCATAATCATACATACATACATACAGACCTACATACATACACACACACGTTTATATATATATATATATATATATATATGTATGTATGTATACATACATACAGACCTACATACATACACACACGTTTATATATATACTCTACCACTGGTATTTGAGTACTCTTTTTTCCACCTTGTTTCACATTTATGTGTTTACTCCGGTATATATATATATATATATATATATATATATGTATGTATGTATGTATGTATGTATGTATGTATTTGTGTATAAATGTACACAAATATTAATGCGTGTGTGTATAAATGTACACATACATTAATGTGTGTAGGTGCGTGCGTGTATATATATCGATATGGTTAGCACATGATATCAATCTATATATATATGTGATAACTAGTAATATTATATATATTATATATATATATGTATACATACATACAGACCTACATACATACACACACGTTTATATATATATATATGTATGTATGTATGTATGTGTGTGTATAAATGTACACAAATATTAATGTGTGTGTGTATAAATGTACAAACATTAATATGTGTGTTTGTGCGTGCGTGTAGATATATCGATATGGTTAGCACATGATATCAATCTATATATGTGTGTGTGATAACTAGTAATATTAACCACCGGGGAAGGTAATAACTAGTTTATTAAACTATAATTGACGTTTCCGTTTGGTATCAACGATGTATTTATGTTGAATTTAATTACTGTCAGGTGGAGACGAGGTGATGGCGTGCAAGCCTGCATGCATGTCATATATGTATGCGTGTTTGTCAAGTATGTTGAAGTATCCATGATGAGATAAGAACTCGGAATCTGTCGATAGAGAGAGAGAGGAAAGAACCAAACCACGTGCGCGCGTGTGTGTGCGTGAGGGACTTACGTTTCGGCGGAGAGGGAGAGAGAAAGGGAAAAGGCGAGAAAAGGAGGGAAAGGAAAAAGAGAGAGAGAGGTGGAGGAGTTAGACTTGGTCTCACCTCCCCTTCACTATCAACGAACGTCTTAAATGGTTTCGTGGTTGCTTAGACCTACCTGCTAGAAATAACTGCCAAATCTCCCTAGACTCTCACAAATCGATCGTCTTCGAGAGAGAAAATAAAAGAACACTACAAGGTAGACAGACTAGCGTTCGAACCAAGGAACATCCCTAGGAATGTGCAGTCCGACGTACTAAATATAGTAGCCAAACCCAACTCAAATCACACCTACTGTCTGAATAAACATACACACACGCACACAAATATTAACAGACAAACCCTTTCGAGCTATCGAAAAGAGCCTATGTGGATGCTGCTCGAACTGCTAGAAATAATAGTCAAATCTATTTCAAATCGTGTCAACCCTACTCGAAAGAGAAGCACACATAGGATAACAAAGTCACACACACATAAAATAAAAGGTAGGGGTGGTTGAGAACATCACAGCTGATATGGCGGCAGGTAGCTAAACCAACATCAGGATGATAATTGTTTCCACAATAGGCGCAAGGCATGAAATTTGGTAGGGAAGACAGTAAGTCGATTACATCAACCCCAGTGCTCAACTAGTCCATTATTTTATCTTCTCTGAAAAGATGAAAGGTAAAGTAGAACCTGGCGGAATTTGAACTCACACCGCGAGGACGGACGAAATGCCGCTAAGCATTTGTGTCTGAAACGCTAAATGAGTCTACCAGCTCGCAGCTTTCACCATAACAATGACTGTTTCTGATATCAGTACAAGGCCAACAACATCTGAGGGGAAAGTGCTTAGTCAATACTAATGCTCCTCTAGTTTTTAACTGGTACTTCTTAATTTTATCGACCCCAAAAGAATGAAAGGTAAAGCTGAATTCTGCAGGATTTCCACTAAGATCGTAAAAAGACGGCACAAATACCGTACTTGACAGGTACTCAATTTTATCGACCGCCAACGACGAAAGACAAAACTGATTTCGCAGGTACTTTATTTTCTCGATTACGAGAGGACAAACGGCTAAGTTAAACTCAGATCACACACCTGTAATATATACTACGGGGTGTTTTTCTAAGCTGGAAACCCAGTGGTTCTCAACGGAGTACCATATAATAATAATAATAATAATAATTGTGTACAGTGCTCAGGTGCACTACAACTCATCTAAAGTGTATATATAATCAGGTGTAGTTTTGGCGGATTTCGGAAAGCATGAGGGCCTTAAAGGATGCAGTGTCATGGCAGTCAACAATATGACTCGTGCGGTCTAATAAAAGATTTGGCCGTTAAAATTCATCTACAATAAATCGCCCATACTTCTACAATACACAAAACATCGATATTTCAATTTCTTTAATACAATTTCTAATAATATCTAATTATAAAATGCAGTAGAATTTTTTTTTAAATACACATCGAATGCCTACGGAAGGGTATGCAGGGTAAAGTAGGAATCGAATGGGTCCATAGGGAAAAACTGGTTGAGATCCTGTGCTCTAACTCGTCTGTGTCGAAATAAATTATCCTTCTATTGAGCTCTTTTAATACATCTCAAAACACGACTTCTTCCTATTATTACAGAGGAAATAATTGTTTTCTCTCCTCCTCACATCTTTTATTATTACTAACGATTGTTGTTCTGCCGCCAGGGTCGCAGCTTTTTCCTCTTTTTTTATATATCCATTCGAGGATCGATTAAATATATATCCCAGTCAAATACTGATTGTGTATTCGAATTAATCGATTTACTACACACGTACATACTCCTCGCATACAAGGGAACCTCGATAAGCAGAGGAAAGAAGGATCTGGTAGCTTGTTCTGCTAAAAATAGAACGAATTCTCATAAACACACAGACACACACATGCACCTACCTCGCATATACGAAAGAGGAAGGATCTGTTCGCCCGATCTGCCTAAAATAGCAGCAAAATCTCGTACATCGCATAAATGAAAAAGCCCCGATAGGTCGAGGAAAGAGGGATCTGGTCGCTCAAGCTGCTAAAAATAGCAGCAAAAATTTCATACAAATCATAACCGCTAATTAAAATAAGAAAAATGGAACATTAACACATCGATTCCAGTGATGTAGCCCTTAGATAAACTGTCTAAAATATACCCGATGATCACGATAGGAAAACTTTGAACCCTAGGCCAGCTGGATCAGAACTAGTCCGGGGCCTAGACAGGATTGAACATCACATACATGTATAAAATGTGTTTCTTTTAGCAATCATTAATTGCTGTCTTTTTCTGGTTTTTGTTTTAATCAATCCTGCAATCTGCTCCCTACCTAACTACAGTTATTAAAACATTTAAGAGTAATGATTGTTATATCGCAAGTGAATCCAAAAGACCACACACTCGACATTATTAATAAAATGCGAGACAGAGGTGGTCGTGTGATAAAAGAGAGAAAAATTAAAATTGAGAAGGTAACCCAGAAGAACGGACCGAGAATCCACAACCTGTTTTTTTCGTTTCTTTTCTTTCTCAAACATACCATACACTTACACATTCATAAAGTCTTTCATACAGACCAATTCTCGTTCACATATACTCCTCCACATTATTATATATATATATATCTCTTCTCTCCTACACATTTCTCTCTCACACACACACAGACATACTCGTTCGTTCTCTCTCTGACACATACATACACTGTCACATAAGCATACAAATTGTCTGTCACACAAATACACACAATCTCTCTCGCATACATACTCTCTCTTTCACATGCACACATACATACTCCCTATCACATATACATATTCACTCTCCCTCACACACACAAAAGCACTTTCATACACTCTGATACACACTCCCTCACACACTCTTTCAGGCATACACCCTCCTCTCACACATACATTCTCTTTCGTACACATACTCACATATACACCCGAACTCTTTCACACATACACACATCCTCTCTCACTCTCTCTCTCTCTCTCCCTTTCTTTCTTTCTCACATATACCTCTATCGACAGTTAGCGAACAGATTATGGATTAGAGAAGGGTGAATTATCGGATATGGAAGGAAAGGTGGCTAAACAAACGGTGGTTGTTGATTAGGCCAAGGTTAACCGTGATCGAGTAAGCTTGTTGTAACCGAAGGGATTCCAATAGAGGCCATCCCATCCTATATATATATATATATATATATATATATATACACATATATATATATATACATATATATATATATATACATATATATATAGGGAGAGAGAGAGGACGGGGTGTATTAAAAACTAATTTATATATAGATAGATAGATAGATAGATAGATAGATAGATAGATAGATAGATAGATAGATAGATAGGTAGATAGATAGGTAGGTAGGTTGATAGGTAGGTAGATAGATAACTACACTATCCGAAGTTTCCTTCCTGATCTAAGATGATAGAACTTGTGTGGGGTATAGCCGCTATTAAATAATGGTATAAGGTCGAGCGACTGCGTAGAGTGTCTTCCTTCGTTGGTTTCGGAATCTCCTCTGTTTCGTTGGTTAGTTACTGCTGGGTCAAGGTGTCTACACACACACACATACACACGCACATATATATATCAGAAACGAGAGAGAAAGTGAGACAGGAAAGGAGGGAGGGGGGAATGTCTTGGCTTATTCCCAAAAGACAGAAAACAACGTCTTTGAATAATACCAACGAATAATAAAAACACGAAATTCTGAAGATCTGGTGCGACTGTTATAGGAAATTTATTGAAAATACGTCACAGCCCTATGATTTGTTTTCTTTTGTTATTTTTTTTCATCTACATTAAATTTTCAAATCATATAAATATGTTATAACAAGCCATATAAATAAATCTTTTAATAATTGCTTCTAGCATTGGCGGGAGGGTGTTAGTCGATAAGGGCGACCCCAGTACTCAATAGGTACTTCATTTTATCGATCTTGAGAGGATGAAAGACAAAGCTGACCTCGGCAGGATATATATGAGCTCAGAAAGAAAAGAGACGAGAATTAAGACCCAAGGGCAACAATTTTTGAGGAAGGATATGGGATTAGTCGATTATATCGTTTCTCAATAATACTGGATCGATACTTTTATTTTACCGACCCCGAGAATATAAATGGCAAAGTTGATCTTAAGGCAGCATTCGAACTCAGAATGTAAAAGCCGCGAAGTATGACGACGATGATTATTAATTTAGACACAAGACCATTAATTTTAGATTGTAGTGGCGATGGTGAAGGTGGTGGGGAGGGTATTAACTGATATTATTGAAATTTTACTTTATTTATCGACCCCCCAGAGAGTTGGCTGAAAGACGTAATTTATCTGTGGGATTTGAACTCAGAATGTAAAAGGCCGGAAAGAATGATGATAATAATAATAATAATAATAGTAATAATAATTTCATCGTTTATTATAAAGACAACAGACACAAACACTTCAATATACAACAGGGTTCTTTTATTCCATACTTCAAATTTCCAGACAAATCTATCGGATTAGACATGAAGACGCAAAACACACACACGTTGCTCGATAATTGACGACGATGATGATAATATCCTTTGACAATCGTTCAGATTTTGTAGAGAAAGGTGTGGGAAACGAGAATGTTGTGGCTAACATACCGTTAACAATACATAATTGACACTCTTGGTGGAACGAGTTCACCAAATCAAACCGTTTAAATTCCCAGCTGGAATCATTTCTCTTCTCACTAAATTGCATTGGGAAAATATCTGTGTTATCTACACGCAATATCCCGCACCCTTTCTTTATATATGCTATTGTGATCATCATCATCATCACTATTATTATTATTTCCTGTAAATCTCTCACCTTGAGTCTGGTGTAGAGCAAAAAAAAATCAATAACGGAAAATGAAAATATAAATAATAATAATAATAATAATAATATCGATGATGTTTTGTGTCTTTGAAATACATTGGAATACTGCCATTTATTATTATTATTATTATTATTATTATATTATTATTATTATTATTTTGGTGAGGTGGAAGAAGAGGGCGAAGTCGATTTGGATGAATAAACCCGGTGCTTGAATTTTATCGATCTCAGAAGGATGAAAAAGGCAAACAGCAATAATTTCCTCCGACCAGGCGAAAGGCCAACTCCCATTAGGGATCAGATCGATATTAACTGATATTTGTTCGATCAACCTTGTTAGGTATATATATATATAAAGACAAAAAGCTGACCTTGCTGGGGCCTCGGAAGTTCTTTCAAAAGAAAGAGGGGGTCAGAGAAACAAGATATTATCCCGGATTAAAACTATTAAACAGTTGTCTAAACGGATATCTTGGCAGTTATTTTAAATCATTTTAAGAAAAACGAATAGAGAATTTAAAAAAACAAAAATCTGCTGGGTTAATCGAGAAAATTCCGGTGGTTGAAAAAAAAGCATTTAAAAAGGTGAGAGGAACCAAATTGTGAAGTTGTGTCGTTCATGTATTTCCCTTTTTCCTGGATGCTGGCAACGTACGCGAAATGAAAAAAATCACGGAGCACGTGACTGTTGTTTTTGTAAGGATGGTTCGATGAGAAATCGATATCTTTTACCAAGTAGATACTGATCTCATTGGATCTCGGAGAAACACCCTGTACCCCCCCTGCTCCTTCATAATTTAGTCGTTTGCAGTCCTGTTGTTATTGTTTTCATTTTTATAAATTATTGTTTAAGAAAGATACAAGACCCAGCACAGACAACAAAAACAGCAGCAGCAGCTTGTGCCAGTGTTTCAGGTTCAATTTCCACCGGTAACCGACTTACTACTCCAGGACTGACAGAACAACCTCCGCTCAACCATGTACGATGTCGGTCGTAGTCATTTCGCCCCCAAATCAGCTCCTGGACTACTAGACCTATAAACATAGAGACATTCCACCTACGACTATCACGTTTATTTTGTTAGGGCAGCGAGCTGGCAGAAACGTTAGCACGCCGGTCGAAATGCGTTGCCGTTACGTTCTGAGTTCAAATTCCGCCGAGGTTGACTTTGCCTTTCATCCTTTCGGGGTCGATAAATTAAGTACCAGTTACGCACTGGGGTCGATGTAATCGACTTAATCCGTTTGTCTGTCCTTCTGTGGGTAGTAAAGAAATTTTTTTTTTCGGCTATAATGTTTTCAAGATATAAATATTTAAAAAAAATATAAGCAATGTATCAATTACTGATGTAATCCTTCCACCCGCAAGAAACAATAGCTAAACATCCCATAAATCTCACCCTGATAAGATACTGGCCATTATCGTTTAACCCCCAGACTAACTCCGATCAGGTTGACCTATTATAAAGGGCACTTCAACAGTGACCGTCCAGTTTTACGTTAAAACAGCGTATATAGGTAACTGTTCAACGTGTCCAGCCACGTTTGAGACAACAAAATGTGATTAACGAGGGAGTTTAGGGTACGAGTTGAATTGGGGAGGTATTTGCTGCTGCTTCTAGCAAGTTGAGCATCCACATAGAGGACTCCCTTTCAATTGTTTTATTCCCAGGTCAGATCCGATCAAAGTAAACCTATGATCATCAGAGATCAAGCAATAACCACCTCGCATTAATTTAAGACATAGTATATATACACTATTTCTTTACTACCCACAAGGGCTACACACAGAGGAGACAAACAAGGACAGACAAACGAATTAAGTCGATTACATCGACCCCAGTGCGTAAATGGTACTTAATTTATCGACCCCGAAAGGATGAAAAGCAAAGTCGACCTCGGCGGAATTTGAACCCAGAACGTAACGGCAGACGAAATACCGCTAAGCATTTCGCCCATATATATATATATATATGTATATATATCCACAGTACCCCCATTAAATTTTGTGGGTAGGAGGGACATATTGGACGTTTCTTTTCTTTTTATGTGGTGTTGTGTAGGAAAGCAAATAGAACACATTTTCCATTATCAAATCGTAACGAACATCGTAAAACATGACAAATATGTTTATAGTGTACAGTTTAAATGTGTGTGTGTGTGTGTACACGCACATATATGATCAGAATGGGTGGAAAAAAAATAATAAACAGTAAATGGAATGAACCACAGTAATTTCAGGAGTAGATATTTCGGGGGAGATGTTTTCCTATGTTAATAAAACAAACCGGTTTCATTTCATACATAAGGGTTGGAGAATTGAAACCGGGTCGCTGGCTCGGCCTTCGCCGGAACGTATCCATGTCTGCTTTACGGCGCTCTCGGAAATCTTAATAAACAATGATCAACTCTTTTACTTTACAGATATTAAGTTTTATGCCTCACAAGGGAAAGGAATACGAGACCGTGTAATGGATATCCATGCCTGTCTCTCAAATGGAAAAAACGTGATCATTACAATATGACTTAGAGGGAATCGAAGAGGGACTCGCCGGAAGTTATTCATTATTAAATGGAACTCGTCGAAGAAATACGAAAGTTTATTTAAAAAATCAGAAACAATATAATGTATTTATATAGAAATATAGAATAAAAAAAGGAATGAAGTCATGATACGTTTATGCCTTTCTTGATTGATATTACAAAGCAGTATGTCGAACAAAGCTGTTTCAAGCAGGGGAACGAAACCGGGTTACAGGATTAGGATTGCCCCGGAAGTTGGGAAACCTCCGTGTTACAGCGCGGATCGAAATGAATTATTTTTTATAGATACAAAGCCAAAAAAAAATTATATAATAATGTGGAGGTGAGACTGTATGATGTTCATGCCTTTCTCGTGGACATTAGATGTTAAAACTCAAGTGAGATAATAATAATAACAACAGCAGGGAAATTGTGACAGAAAGTCGAAGACATGGGTCGGCGGAAGTCCAGGTCACAAAAGCGATTCTTCCCATCGAGGGGTCAAAGGATTAATTAATTATTTGGTCAATTTATAAGAGAAAAGGGAGGAATGGAAAATACATTGGGTATAACCTGAGATTTTTGCAGAAACAAATCCGATATGACATGTAAACTAAAAAGAAAAAACACATCCTACATCTAAATATTAAACATTTATTTTCTTTTCTTTCTTTTTATTTATCAATTATTTTTTTTTTTTTTAATAAATATGAAAATCTTCAAATCAGACAGAAAAAAATAAAAAGCAGGTTTTTCTTACCTCCTGTTCACTTTCATCCCTGAAACATAGGCAGGCTGCCCGTCTTCGAAAACCTTCTTCATCGTACGTCCTTAGAGTTTTCGTTTTTTGCTTAACCATATCAGTGGTACCCTGAAGAATTTTGGTAAGATTTCTGAATCCTTCTTTCTGTCCTTCCAATTTCTTCGGGTTTTTTTTTTAATATTAATATTAATTTATAGTAATTTATTTTGATTCAATTTTATTATATTTTCCGGGCTTTTGTGTATATTATTATTATTATTATTGTTACAGTTTGTTCTTGTTTTTTCTTCTTGATTTTATTTCTTTGATATTTATATTTATATGTATATTTCCTCGTGTTTTACTTTGTTGGAACTGATTATCATCATCATCATAATCATCATCATTATTATTATTATTATTAACAATTAAATATCATTAATAACAACAGCAAATAACAATGTGATGATAGAACGACGGTGAGGAAGATAGAATGACAAAAAAAAAAAGGAAAGAGTAAAATGAAGATGAGATCTAAGAGAGAATGGGATCTAAGGGAGAATGGGTCAGTGTGTGAAGAGTGTAAAAGAAAGAATATTTATCTAAAACTGCGAAGAGATGAAGAAAGACAGTGTGTGTGTGTGTATGTATGTATATGTATGTATATGTGTGTGTGTGTGACTGAGAATGAATGAGTGGGAAATGTGACAAACAACAACAACAATAACAAAGAACTGGACAAGAAGGGAGATCAAACAACGGTTGTGGCGGGGGTGACACCTGATCCACGTGCTGCTAGGGCGGCAACGGCGGAGAAGGATGTCTCAGTTTGTCTACAGCTGTTGTTGTTGTGGTTATTATTATTATTATTATAGTAGTTGTTTATATGGTAGTGGTGGTGGTGGTGGAGGTTATTGTTGTTGATGGTGGCGGCGATGTGTTGTTGTGAGTGTGGGGCAGGTTATTATTAATAATAATATTATTATTATTATTATTATTATTATTAGCGGTCAGAACACGGAGAGGAGCGACAGCTGGTTTGCTGGAAATAGAAGAGGAAGGAAGGAGGAAGCCGACGAAGTCGGAGAGAGGAGACGTACAACAGCAACAACAAGAACAACAATTATTACTATTACTATTATTGTTGTTATTGTTATTATTATTATTATTATCACGACTACAAACACGGTGGCGATTGCGATGACAATGGTGATGTGTGTAACAACGACGACGATGACGACAATGATGATGATGATGACAGAAAGTAAAAGGAAGAGATAGAGAACAAATGGAAGAGGAAGGAGCAGGGCAACGAGGAGAGGCTTTGGCTTTTTCGGAACTGATATTACTGGCGCCCCGTACAACACCTTTAGCCATTTTCTGCCTGGCAACCACCACGGTGATTATTGCCACTGCTCGGGTTTGTGGCAGAAGAGGTCGAGGAGCAGAGGAGCTGAAGTGATTTATATACACAGACAGACGAGTATATAGTGTGTTCAGACATATGGGTAAATTATGTGTCTAACTAAGAAGTATATACATATATATATCACACATGACGTACGTATATGTAAAGGTGCGTGATTGAAAGAAGAATAAAGGTGTATAAATGTATATATAAACGTGTCTGTGTGCTGTGTGGTGTGTAGAAAGAATGAGAGAATAGAAGAAAGCTGCGTGTGTATATATATGTATGTATAATAAGAAATTGTATGAACGGGTATGAGATGTATGTAGAAAATCTGTGTAGTGTATGAGGTGTATTTAATAGAGAATGTATATGTGTGTATATATGTGTATTTGTAGATCTATTAAAGTATGGGTGTAAAGAACAACGTATGTTTATGTGTGTGTATATATGTATATATAATAAGAAAATGTATGAACGGGTATGAGGTATATGTAGAAAATCTGTGTAGTGTATGAGGTGTATTTAATAGAGAATGTATATGTGTGTATATGTATGTGTATTGGTAGATCTATTAAAGTATGGGTGTAAAGAACAACGTATGTTTATGTGTATGTGTGTAGATGTTGGTGTATATTTCTGTCTATGTACATGAACGTATGTCGAGGATAGTCCGACCTAAGAAAATTAGATGTCGGTGTGTGTGTATGTGTGTGTATAACCAACCTTACTGAACAAAAACTAAAAAGGTGGTTGAGTTATTGTGTAGTTTAGATCTTTGGTTACCAAGATTCCAAATGTGTTCTTGCTGTTGGTGCTTCTGATGATGATGATGCTGCTGGCTGAATACACTTGTGAGTGTAAGGAAGAAAAACAAGTAATACGGACATAGAATGCGGCTAACCCGGCCCAGGGCTTCCACATACGAGCCCGGTAGGTCGCCTTGGAAGTCCATTTAGAGGCTTAAAAAATAAATAACACCGGTTAACACGGGGAAAAGAAAATAAAAAAAAATACGCAAAAAATATAAAAAAAAGGAAGTTTTCTTTTGTGTTTTTTTTGCTTCTGTTGTTTTTTTCTGAAGACAAAACAACAATTAAAAATAACCAGTCCGGTTTGGACCGGAATAGTTCGGCTACGTTGGGATTGACATGAAAAATAAATTAGTGTATAATATTTAAAAAAATAATTATAATTAATTAATTAATTAATTAATTAAGGGGCAGCAATTACCTCCACTGAGGTGTGTGTGATATATATATATAGAGAGAGATATAGATATATATATATATATATATCTTATATATGGATATATATATATAATTATATATGTATGTATGTATATATATATGGATGTATATATATATATATATATATATATATATATAAATGTGGGGGTGTATGAGAGAGTAAAGTTAGTGTTTGTAATTAAGAAAATAAAGGGGAAAAAAGCAAAAGTGACAACAGAGGTGGGTTTCTTTTTACCTTAAGTTTCGTGCTTTGAGTAATTCCTTTATATATATATAAATATAAATATATATATATATAGATAGATAGATATATAGATTTCTTGACTCTCCCCTTGTCTCAAAAATACTGGAAAACAATAAATATATACGTAGTAGTAATAATACTAATAATAATAATGGATAATTCAGCGGTGAAATAGATCCTCGCTATACCTCCTCGCAACCCCCATTGCTTGTCCCCTCTCTTCTCCCTCCCCGTTAGATAAATCCACTCCTCATGTGTATATTGCATACATACATATCATATACATACATATATACACTTATATATATATGTATATATATATATAGTGCTATGTATGTGTGTTTGTTGTGTTATATGAATAGGTTAGTGCTTGGTTTTTTTGTGATTTTTGCTGTTGTATGTCCTTCGATCGTATAAATCTGGGGTGAATGGCACCAGGAGTGTCTTTTTGTGTTATTGTGTTGGGTTTTTTTCTTTTAAATTAACAGACAGTGTTAATTGTTTTCTGTTTTGCTTTGTTTTTGTCTTTTTGTTTTGTTGTTGTTGTTTTTTTTTTCCAGTGGTGGTGGTGGTGTGGTGCGTGCGTGCAGCTGACGGCGGCTGCACACTTTTGGTAATGTAACCAACAACCTTATAAGAGGAGGAGAAGAAGAAGACTTGAATATAAACTAAACCGAAAGCCAAACCAAGAATATTTTAAATGGCTTTGGCGCTGTTGGCTTGTTAACCAGCGTAGAGTAGTCTACCCTTGTTTAGAGAGAGAGAGAGAGAGAGAGAGAGAGGGAAGAAATACGAGAGGGAAAAGAAAGATAGATAATGAGTGAGTGAGTGAGAGAGAGGAAAGAAATAGAAGAGCGAAAAGGAAGATAGATCGTGAGTGAGTGAGTGAGAAAGAGAGAGAGGAAAGGAATAGAAGAGGGAAAAGAAAGATAGAGCGTGAGAGAGAGAGAAAGAGGAAAGGAATAGAAGAGGGAAAAGAAAGATAGATCGTGAGTGAGTGAGTGATCGTAGTGAGAGAGAGAGAGGAGAGAAATAGAAGAGGGAAAAGAAAGGTAGATCGTGAGTGAGTGAGTGAGAAAGAGAGAGAGAGGAAAGGAATAGAAGAGGGAAAAGAAAGATAGAGCGTGAGAGAGAGAGAAAGAGGAAAGGAATAGAAGAGGGAAAAGAAAGATAGATCGTGAGTGAGTGAGTGATCGTAGTGAGAGAGAGA
>NC_043015.1:43217936-43227936 GCF_006345805.1 Octopus sinensis
TTTTGCTTCCACTTTCTATGCTAGCATAAATAAAACGGTTTGACTGGAGCTTGTAAGCTGGAGATCTGCACCAGGTATATATCAGCCGAAACGTTGTGTTGATAACAAACAAGATGAGGACAAATATCTGTCGAATGTAAATAATGTAAATGATGTACATAATTCCTCATAGGCACAAGAGTGGCTGCGTGGTAAGTAGCTTGCTTACCATCCACATGATTCCAGGTTCAGTCCCACTGCGTGGAGCTTTGGGCAAGTGTCTTCTACTATAGCCACAGGGCCGACCAAAGCCTTGTGAGTGGATTTGGTAGACAGAAACTGAAAGAAGCTCGTCGTATATACGTATCATCATCATCATCGTTTAACGTCCGCTTTCCATGCTAGCATGGGTTGGACGGTTCAACTGGGGTCTGGGAAGCCCGAAGACTGCACCAGGCCAGTCAGATCTGGCAGTGTTTCTACACCTAGATGCCCTTCCTAACGCCAACCACTCCGTGAGTGTAGTGGGTGCTTTTTATGTGCCAACGACACAGGTGCCAGACGAGGCTGGCGAACGGCCACGCTCGGATGGTGTTTTTTATGTGCCACCAGCACGAAGGCTAGTCAATGCGATACTGGCTACGGCCACGTTCGGATGGTTTTCTTATGTGCCACCGGCACTGGTACCACAAAACTACAAATTCCATTGATGTTCATCGATTTTGATTTGATTCTTTGATTTTTGATTTTCGATTTTCACTTGCCTCAACAGGTCTCCACAAGTAGAGTTATGTGTTCCAAGAAGGAAGGTATGCACAGGTGGACTGACTACGTCCCAGGTAGGGGCCATGGGTTATGGCTTCACTTGTCCTGCCAGGTCTTCTCGCACACAGCATACTTCCAAAGGTCTCGGTCTCTGGTCATTTCCTCAGTGAGACCTAAAGAGCGAAGGTCATTCTTCACCACCTCGTCCCAGGTTTTCCTGGGTCTACCTCTTCCACAGGTTCCCTCAACCGCTAGGGTGTGGCACTTTTTCACATATATATATATGTATGTTTGTGTGTCTGTGTTTGTTCCCCCAACATCGCTTAACAACCGATGCTGGTGTGTTTACGTCAATCGTAACTTAGCAGTTCGGCAAAAAGAGACCGATAAGAATAAGTAACTAGGCTTACAAAAAGAATAAGTCCGGGGGGGGGGGGAGTCGATTTGCTCGACTAAAGGCGGTGCTCCAGCATGGCCACAGCCAAATGACTGAAACAAGTAAAAGAGCAAAAGAGTAAAAGAGTATTACTTCAACAACATTGAAAGATCAAAATTTATAAAAGCATCGATTTTACTGTGGGTGATACAATGACTGAAAGATTCAAACATAGCGAAAATAGATAATAAATAACAGACATTGAAATTCCAATACCGTTATGATTTTATTGCATTTGGCTTTCAGTACGTCATCCTTTAACTTAATTACTAAAATTTTATGCGATTGGTTTCTTTGAGCCATTCCCCTTAGTTCTTGTTATTTTTAATTATACAAATTACCCTTGGCTAAAAATAAGTGTGGCTCTTTTATACGTTTTGTATGTTTAAAAATTGTATTTACTAATCTTCAGGCTCCATTAGGCTGCGTTTTACTGATGAGGTCAAAAGGAAGCACGAAATATGTGAGCATTGTTGTCGCTTGCTTGCAAACAAAGATCAGACTGTCCTTTCTTTAAAAGCAGATCATTAAATCGAGATATCTGTTTGTGTATTATATACACATGCATGTGTGTGTTGCGTGTGTGTGTGTGAATATATAATGTGTGTGAATATATAATCACTTTTTATTTGTTTCAGTCGTTTGACTGCGACCATGCTGGAGCGCTGCCTTTTAGTCGAAAAAATCGACCCCAGGACTTATTCTTTGTAAGCCTTGTATTTATTCTATCAGTCTCTTTTGCCGAACTGCTAAGTTACAGGTATGTAGACACGCAAACATCATTTGTCGAGTGATGGTCGTGGGGACAAACACAGACACACAAACATATACACATATACAAACACTCACACACACACACACATATATATATGACAGGCTTCTTTCAGTTTCCGTCCACTAGATCCACTCTCAAGGCTTTGGTCGGCCTGCGGCTATAGTAGAAGACACTTGCCTAAGCTGTCACCTAGTGAGACTGAACCCAGAACCATGTGGTTGGTAAAGCAAGCTACTTACCACACAGCCACTCCTATATATATATATATATAAATATATCGCCTTACTGGCATGTGAAAAAACATTCAAGTGAGGTCGTTGCCAGTGCCACTGGACTGGCTCCTGTGCAGGTGGCACATAAAAAGCACCATTTGAGTGGGGCCATTGCCAGTACCCACTGACTGGCCCTCGTGCCGGTGGCACGTAAAAGCACCCTCTACACTCTCAGAGTGGCTGGCATTAGGGAAGGCATCCAGCTGTAGAAACTCTGCCAGATCAGATTAGAGTCTAGTGCAGCCATCTGGTTCGCCAGACCTCACCCAAATCGTCCAACCCATGCTAGCATGGAAAGCGGACATTAAGCAATGATGATGATGATGATGAAGATGATGAAATATATATACATAACATACATACATACACACACACACACAACAGTATGGCTGAATGGTTAACAAATTTGCTTTCCAGCCATATGATTTTAGGTTCAGTCCCACTGTGTGACACCTTGGGCAAATATCTTCTACTATGGTCCAGGACTGACCAAATCTTTGGGAGTAGATTTGGCAAACAGAAACTGCAAGAGGCCCATTCTGTGCATGTATATAAATGTATGTGTGTATGTATATGTCTATAAATATATATGTGTGTGCTTGTATATAAATATATATGTGTGTATGTTTGTGTGGGTGTGTGTATGTATACATATATGTGTGTATATAAATGTGTATAAATATATATATGTATACATGTATATAAATACATATATGTGTGTGTTTGTGTGGATGTGTGTATGTATACATATATGTGTGTATATAAATGTGTATAAATATATATGTATGCTTGTATATAAATATATACATGTGTATGTTTGTGTGGGTATGTGTATGTATTCATATATGTGTGTATATAAATGTGTATAAATATATATATGTATACATGTATATAAATACATATATGTGTGTGTTTGTGTGGATGTGTGTATGTATACATATATGTGTGTATATAAATGTGTATAAATATATATGTATGCTTGTATATAAATATACATGTGTATGTTTGTGTGGGTATGTGTATGTATTCATATATGTGTGTATATAAATGTGTATAAATATATATATGTATACATGTAATTAAATGCATATATGTGTGTGTTTGTGTGGATGTGGGTTGTAACATAATCACTGTATATAAATGTGTATAAAATTATGAGGTATGCCTGTATAATATGAGGGTTGTGGTATATGTGTATGTCTCCTCTTCATATTGTATAATGGTTGTAAAAAAACTCACTGTCATACAAGCAGTGTCATCCATTTTCAATATCCAGTGAGAAATATTGCCTTGCTTTTGGAATCAGGTGAGGGTTGGAAACTGGAATGCATCCAGCCATAGAAGATCTGCCTCAGTAAGCACTGTTTGATCCATGCAAGGATAGAAAAGTGGACATTGAAATGAAGATGACGATGATGACAATAACAATGATGACGAAAATGAGGAGGAGGATATATTCTGTGGCTGAGATCCAATAAACTACCAAAATAACTAATAAGGAAAATATCTTATTTACATTATTTATATCTGACGGGTATTTGTCCTCATCTTGTTTGTTGTTAACACTCCAGCCTTTATCAGGCATCTTGGGGAAATTTCGACTGGGGTCGATGTAATCGACTTAATCCGTTTGTCTGTCCTTGTTTGTCCCCCCCTCTATGTTTAGCCCCTTGTGGGTAATAAAGAAACAGGTATTTCGTACGTCTTTACGTTCTGAGTTCAAATTCCGCCGAGGTCGCCTTTGCCTTTCATCCTTTCGGGATCGATAAATTAAGTACCAGCTACACACTGGGGTCGATGTAATCGACTTAATCCGTTTGTCTGTCCTTGTTTGCCCCCCTCTATGTTTAGCCCCTTGTGGGTAATAAAGAAACAGGTATTTCGTACGTCTTTACGTTCTGAGTTCAAATTCCGCCGAGGTCGCCTTTGCCTTTCATCCTTTCGGGATCGATAAATTAAGTACCAGCTACACACTGGGGTCGATGTAATCGACTTAATCCGTTTGTCTGTCCTTGTTTGTCCCCCTCTATGTTTAGCCCCTTGTGGGTAATAAAGAAACAGGTATTTCGTACGTCTTTACGTTCTGAGTTCAAATTCCGCCGAGGTCGCCTTTGCCTTTCATCCTTTCGGGATCGATAAATTAAGTACCAGCTACACACTGGGGTCGATGTAATCGACTTAATCCATTTGTCTGTCCTTCTATTTCATCTGCTTTTATGTTCTGAGTTCAAATTCTTCCAAGATTGACTTTGCTTTTCATCCTTTCGGGGTTGATAAATTAAGCACCAGTTGCATACTGGGGTCAATCTAATCAACTGGCCCCCTCCCTAAAAAAATCATCTCTTGTGCCTAGAGTAGAAAAAAATAATAATCCTTTCTATTATAGGCACAAGGCCTGAAATTTTGGGTCAGAAGCTAGTCAATTACATTGACCCAGTGCATGACTGGTACTTATTTTATCGACCCCATATAGATGGATGAAAGGCCACTAAGCATTTTGCCTAGCTTACCTTGGAACAGGGCCAGCTATGTTGACCAGATTGATCTCAGTGCTCAACTGGTACTCATTTTATCAACCCCCCCCTAAAGATGGACCCCTTAAAGGTGGACAAAACACTGCTAAGCATTTTGCCCAGTTTGCCTTGGGACAAGGCCAGCAAGTTTGTGGGAGTGGCTAAGTTGATTAGATGGATCTCTGTGCTCAACTGGTACTCATTTGGTTGACCCTGAGAGGATGAAAGGCAAATTATATCTCAATGGAATTTGAACTTAGAACATAAAATAGTCGAAACACCACTAAGATTGTTTTGTCTAGTTTGCTAATGGTTCTGCCAGTTCAATTATAATAATAATAATAATAATAATAATAATATAATAATAATAATGAAAATAATAATAATAATAATAATAATGAAAATAATAATAATAATAATAATAATGAAAATAATAATAATGAAAATAATAATAATAATAATAATAATAATAATAATAAATAATAATAATAGTACAACACAAAAAACAACCAAATATATGGCACACTAGGCATAACAACAACGTGAACTTCCAACCTGTTGTCTCTTGAGGTCTCCGGGTGAGACTTGGAACCAACTTGTACAAATATAAAGCAAAAGTCAAACATATAATAATAATAATAATAATGCTTTCAAATTTTATGGTGGTGAGCTGGCAGAAATGTTAGAACACCGGGCAAAATGCTTAGTGGTATTTCGTCTGTTTTTACATTCTGAGTTTAAATTCCGCCGAGGTCGACTTTGCCTTTCATCCTTTTGAGGTCAATAAATCAAGTACCAGTTGCATACTATGGTCGATCTAATTGACTGGCCTCTTCCCAAAAAATTTCGGGCCTTGTGCCCAGAGTAGAAACGAACGAATGCTTTCAAATTTTGGCACAAGGCCAGCAATTTCGGGGAAAGTGATAAGTCAATACATTGACCCCCAATGCACAGCTGGTACTTATTTCATCGACCTCCGAAAGGAAGAACAACAAAGTCGACCTCAGTGAAATTTGAACTCAAAATGTAAAAACAGATAATATGCCACTAACTTAAAAATGGTGCTCCAGCATGGCTGCAGTCACATGACTGAAAAAATAAGCATTTTACCTGGCATATTAATGATTCCGCCAGGTGGCTTATTGTATGGTAATTATAATAACAATTGTTATTAAGATAGTGTGCTCGCTGTCTTAATTAATGGTATATTGAACAAAATACTTAATGGTGTTCCTTCCTTTGTTCTGCTTTCTTCTGTGGTGCAAATATGTCTGGTCATGGGGAACTATTACATTGCTTGAAAAACGAGTGAGGGTGGGTGACAGGTAGAGCATCCAGCCGTGAAAGAAAAAAACGAAAGATCACCCTGTACAAAAAGCCCATCTGACCCACATCAGCACAAAAGTTGTGTAGACATTAAATTGATGTTGTTGTTGCTGCTGATGCTGTTGCTGCTGCTGCTGCTGGTGGTGATGATGATGATGAGGAGGAGGATGAGGAGGATGAGGAGGATGAGGAGGATGTGATGACGATGATGGTGATGATGATGGTGGTGGTGATAGTGATGATGATGATAATGATGGTGATGATGATGATGATAGTGATGGTGATGGTGATGATGATTGCATTCCATTACATTTTATCATTTACCTATTCATTTATTGCATTTTTGTTTGCTTTTTATTTAGTTTTTTTTTTTTTGTTAAAAAAAAAATTCTTCGCTTTTAGAATTCTCGAAATCTAATTCGGCAAGGTCTGAAGAGTATTCACAGGCAGGGTTGGGTGGGATGGGGGATTTAGGGGTGCTTGGGGTGGTGGTGGGCAGGAGTGGATCGGGGAGATCTAAGGTTACCACCGTATGTGCTAACTTTATTACATATCTTGTTTTGCCATTAGAACAAATTTCGGAGCAAATTTTCTCCCAATCATTTGCATTCTCACGCTTGGAAATGCTTGCAATGTTCTCTCTAGAGCAAATCAACAGAAGTGTAGCAGGTAGGTACGTAGGTAAGTAAGTAGCAGCAGCAGCAGCAGTAGCAGCAGCAGTAGTAATAGTAGTAGTAGTAGTAGTAGTAGTAGTAGCAGTAGCAGTAGTGTTGTTGGTCTTTAATAAAATCAACAAATATAATTGTTTGCAAGTTTTATTTGGATTCATATCAAAGATATTTTGCCAAATTGTCTAACCACATTAAGTAATGCAATCAACATTCATTTTTTTCATTTCATTATATTATATTATATTGTCTTTCAAGTTATTATTATTATTTTTTTTTTGTTTTTAATATAAAACAAGAACAACAACAACAACAACAGCAACGGCAACAATCACAACAACCGCGATAATAACAATAGTAATAATTATAATAATGATAATAATTAATAATGGTAATGATGATCCTTTCTGTTAAAGGCACAAGGCCTGAAATTTTGGGGGTGAAGAAATAAGTTGATTACATTGATCAACTGGTACTTATTTCATTGATTCCCCCAGAAGAATGAAAGGCAGAGTTGACATCGGTGGAATTTGAACTCAGAACGTAAAGATGGTTGAAATTACGCTAAGCATTTTACCCTGTGTGCTTAATGATTTTGCTTGCTCATTACCTTAATAATAATAATAATAATAATAATAATAATAATGATGATGATGATGATAATGATAATAATAACAATAATAATAATAATGATGATAATAATAATAATAAAAATAATGATAATAATGATGATGATAATAATAATAATAATAATAACAATAATAATGATAATAATAATAATAATATGCCCTGATGCAGTACCAGGCAGTGGCTCATATGGCTTCTGATCTTAACTGATTGGAAGTGTTATCATGTACATTGTTTTGTCTTGGTATAAAAGATGGGCTACAGCAAATATTCTGCTCAATACCACAGATTTACTTGTTAGTTGTTTGACCTTAACCAGTTGAGCATGTCCCTTAGTGGCTGACGATATGTGCATCTCTGATCACGAGCAGAAGTATTGGGGGAGCATCATAGCCATGTGTTGAGAGGGATTCTTTGGGGTTTGAATAATACACCTCTGGAAACATGGGTGTTTCGTTCAACATTCTTAAATAATCCTTACTCAGGGACCTTTTGAGCAGGATGGGCTACTCGACCAGAAGAAAATTCTAACTGGGTCCCACCTGCAAGGTCATGTGCTGTTTATCTTGATATGAGATCACCATGTCACGCACATATGGTTGTGATGCATGTGCTGGTGTACCCTTATCAGATGAGTGGTCATGACGGGTATACTGGGCTTCGTATATTTGTACCCCAGTGTCACTTTGATGGCATACACTGCTCTCTCACTCAATAATAATAAAATAATAATAATAATGATAATAATGATCCTCTCTACAAGGCCTCAAATTTGTGGGGAGGGGACTAGTCAGTTACATTGAGCCCAGTATGCAACTGGTACATAATTTATTGACTCCGAAAGGATGAAAGACAAAGTTGGCCTCTGTGGAATTTGAACTCTAAGCTTAAAGATCTGGAAGAAATGTTGCCAATTGTTTTGTCCAATGAGGTGCCGATTCTGCCAGCTCACTGCTTTAATAATTGTAATAATAATGGTAATAATGATAATAATAATATAATAATAATAATAATAATCTTTCTACTAAAGGCACAAGGCTTGAAATTTGGGGGGATTGATAGATAGATAGATAGATAGATAGAGAGAGAGAGAGAGAGAGAGAGATGCTTACATACATGCATACAAACATACACACATCAAAGAAAACATACAAATCTGCAGATATACATACATGCTTGCATACATTCATACATACATACATACATACATACATACATATACAGATAGATTAATAGATAGATAGATAGATAGATAGATAGATAGATAGATAGATTGACAGACAGACAGACAGATAGATAGATAAACACACAAACAGACAGACAGATAGATATATAGATATGCTTCTTTATTAGCCACACAGGGCTGCACACAGACAGAACAAATTACAAGGTAGAGCTTTTCTTTTGGGGGTAAAAAAAAAAAAAAGGGGGTTGGTTTGCGATCAAAAGGGATCATAAAAGGAAAGAAAGAGGACAAAAAAGGGGAGGATATAAAAAAAAAAATTTTTTAAAGGGGGGGGAGAAAAGGGGAGAGGAAAAAATAAGTTGATCAATAGGGATCGTAATCACAGAAATGTCAATATGAAGTGTAAAGGGGAGGACAGGTGAAAGAAAAACCTATGGAAAAGACCACGGTAACCTCGGTCAATGAAGTCACATGTTATATTTCTTTTTTTTTTTTGCAAATAAGCAACTCTCTGTATTAATTTTTATGGTTCATAGAATCATAGTCAAGGTGGCTTCGTCATTCATACGTGCCATCCTTGCTACATTCACCCATCTTTTTTTAAAACATTCACTAGACAAAACTTGCTTCTCTACTCATAGATATATAGATAAATAGACATGCAAATAGATAGATAGATAAATAGATAGATAGATAGATTGATAGACAGACTGACAGATAGATAGATAGATAGATAGATAGATAGATAGATAGACAGATAGATAGATAATAGATAGATAGATAGATAGATAGATAGATAGATAGATAGATAAACAGACAGACAGACAAATAGATAGATAGCTATACTCATGTTTGGAGTTATATTTTCCTGTTTGTATTAACCACTTATATATGCATACATACACACACATACATTTATACAGGGATGCATATGTATGTACAGGTGTGTGTGTGTGTATGTGCATGTGTGTGCATGTGTGCGTGTGTATGTGTGTGTGTGTGTCCACTTTGTAATGCAAGAGAAGCATCTGCACGGCTCTGATAGCAAATACAGCAAAAAGAAGTACAAGACAAAAACAAAAAACAAAACAAAAAGAAGTTAAACAAAGACAAACGAACAAAAAAAGGTAGAACGGAGACACAAAATTAACAGACATGTCTAACATCCTCCTCTTCTCCCGCACCTCCATCTTTTGTTTGATGTCTGACAACTTTTATTTCCTTCCTTGATCAGGAATGGTCAAATGTGTTTTGGAGACATGTCCTGCAAATTATCTCTCGCAGATCTGCAAACACTGACAGAAAACAATCCATTTATTGTCATCATTCGCTTATTCAGTTCAGTTTCTGTTGTTTTATGTGTACACACCACCACATATGTATATATACACACACTCATACATATATATGTGTAATATTTTATATATATATATATATATATATATATAATAAC
>NC_043015.1:43232936-43235436 GCF_006345805.1 Octopus sinensis
AGGAATTGTGGCACCTGTGCCGGTGGCATGTATAAAAGATTCGAGCGAGGTCGTTGCCAGTACTGCCTGACTGGCCCCCATGCCGGTGGCACGTAAAGGCACCCTATTTCTTTACTACCCACAAGGGACTAAACACAGAGGGGACAAACGGATTAAGTCGATTATATCGACCCTAGTGCGTAACTGGTACTTATTTAATCGACCCCGAAAGGATGAAAGGCAAAGTCGACCTTGACGGAATTTGAACTCAGAACGTAACCGCAAGCGAAATGCTGCTAAACATTTCGCCCGGCGTGCTAACGATTCTACCAGCTCGCCGCACATAAAAGCACCCACTACAGTCTCGGAGTGGTTGGCGTAAGGAAGGGCATCCAGCTGTAGAAACACTGCCAGATCAAGATTGGAGCCTGGTGCAGCCATCTGGTTCGCCAGCCCTCAGTCAAAATCGTCCAACCCATGCTAGCATGGAAAGCGGACGTTAAACGATGATGATGATGATGATGATGATGAAGTGGTTCCACTGCATAAACACTGTCATCTGATCTGGTGTCTTCTATAATAGCCAAGGGGTCACCAGCACGTTGTGACTGGCCGATGGGCAAAAACTGAAGAAGCCAGTGTATGCAGACGCACATATATATGTATACTCTTACTCTTTCTCTCTTTTACTTGTTTCAGTCATTTGACTGCAGCCATGCTGGAGCACTGACTTTTTTAGTAGAGCAAATCGACCCCAGGATTTATTCTTTGTAAGCCTAGTACTTATTCTATCGGTCTTTTTTGCCAAACCGCTAAGAGACAAGGACGTAAACATACCAGCATCGGTTGACAAACACAGACACACAAACACACACACACATATATATATACATATACACGACGGGCTTCTTTCAGTTTCCGTTTACCAAAACCACTCACAAGTCATTGGTCGGCCTGAGGCTATAGTAGAAGACACTTGCCCAAGGTGCCATGCAGTGACACTGAACCTGGAACCGTGTGGTTGGTAAGCAAGCCACTTACCACACAGCCACTTCTGTGCCTATGTATGAATGTTTAAGGGAAAGAAAGGTTCATGATAGTGGTTGAGTATACCTTCTCTTATTATAATTATTTTCTGTCTTTAGGATCTGGATGGCGAAAGAAGCTCACAAGCGGATGCACGTCAAAGGTGACATTGGAGGTTGGCACGGGTCCGCTGTATTGCTGGTGTCCTGTCAAACCGTCCAACTCATACCAGTATGGGAAACAGAAACGGATGCTGAAATTGAGCAGTGATGATGATGATGAGGAGGAGGAGGAGGAAGATGATGATGATGATGATGATGATGATGATAATGGTGATGATGACGACGATGATGATGATTATAATGATGATGATGATGGTGACGATGACGATGTTGATGATGATGATGATGACGATGTCGATGATGATGATGATGATGTCAATGATGATGATGACGATGATAATGATGATGATGATGATGATGACGATAATGATGATGATGTTGATGTTGATGATGATGATGTTGATGATGTTGATGATGATGATGATGACAGTGGTGTAGATGATGATGATGATGATTATTGTAGAAGACACTATCATCATCATCATCATCATCATGATAGTGATGGTGATAGTGATGGTGAGGATAATGATGTTGGTGATGGTGATGACGATAACAATAATGATGATGATGACGATGACGACGATGGTGATGATGATGATAGCCGATGTTAAATTTAGCTTTAGTAGTACACATAATTTCGTCACAGAAATAGCGAACATCAAGAGTAAAAGGAAAAGAAAAAAAAAATATTCTTGAATAACAGTCGTCTCCATATTTAACACATCCCCTCGCCTCCCCCTCCCCCTCCGCCTCCCGTCTTCATGGAACTCTTAACCTCCGTAAAATGTCCATTAAATAATTCGTGCCATTTTCAAATCAATAAGTTTATTGTGTAAAAGTATTTCCATCTGATAATTTGGTTTCTAAAGATTATATTGGATTAACTGAAAATAGATTTAAGAAGCAATGTGTCATCATCATAATCGACATCATCTTCATCATCATCATCATCATCATCATCATCATCATCATCACCACTGCTACCATCATCATCATCATCATCATGGTCATCATCATCATTTTCATCATTATCATTATCATTATAGGCACAGGAATGGCTGTGTAGTAAGTAGCTTGCTTACAAATCACATGGTTCCAGGTTCAGTCCCACTGCGTGGCACCTTAGGCAAGTGCTTTCTACTATAGCCTCGGGCCAACCAAAGCCTTGTGAGTGGATTTGGTAGACAGAAACTGAAAGAAGCCCGTCGTATATTGTTATATATATATATATATATATATATATATATATATATATATATATATTGTATTAAATTAGAGATAAAACCACTAGTAGGCAAATCAAACAATGAAAAACTTAAGCCAATACATAAAATTAATTAATTTATATTATTTTAAATATATATCAAAAGTAT
>NC_043015.1:43240436-43247936 GCF_006345805.1 Octopus sinensis
AAGAATTCTTAGAGTGAGCTCTTCACTAATCTAAACCATATTGTTACCCTGGTGTGCCAACAGAGAACTTGTGAAGTACTTTGCCTGGATTGATAATCCTTCACTATTAGCTATATACAAATATACATAATATAAATACTATATATATATATATCTATGCATATATACACACACATGTATATGCCTACATATATATGTATATATACATGTATATATAGGTACAGGGCATCAAAAAAATATGAACAAAATGGGAAACGAGAACATAAAAAACAAATGCATAGAAAACGAACTTTTTTTGAAACAACGAAAGAAACAAATAGGGAAATGAGACAAGCAATGTAAAGAACATTCCCTTCATCAGTTGTCTCCTGTTTCATCTACTCTGCGTTTCGAAGGTATGGATGAGACACAACTTTGTTAAAACAGTCCTTCTCGCAAAGCAAATTAAATAAAATTGGGGATTTTTTTATGGAGGGTTAAAGTGGTAACAAAAACAGGACAGTAGACAAGAGCAAAACAACCGTGAGGGCTGTTTTATATATATATATATATATTATATTATATATATAATAATAATAAATATTGGGAATAAATCCAAATTTACGGGGAAAAATCAGATTTAGGATTAAATCCATTTTATAGTAAAATATTATATAATATTAATTCGAGAAAAACACTATTTTTGCAAAACAAACAAGGAAAGACTTAATCAATACATAAAATTTTAATAATAAAAATAAACAACGCCACTACAATCGTTTCATGTCTTCAAAGACATTCGTCAGGTGGATTTTCGATCTCCTAATCTGTTTTAATACACTGGCGAAAATAAATTTAAGACTGTTTGAGATATAAATAATTTGTATGGTGTTAGTAACAAAATATTTTGTAAGAAATAGAACTTTTATCGTCGGTCTTAAATTTATTTTCACCTGTGTATATATATATGTATATATATATGTGTGTGTGTATTTAGTGACAGTTATACTTGTTTTAAACTGCGACTAGCCTCTTCAATAATATATGTCCCATCCAGTACAGCCACATTATTCTGGCAAATAGTCTTTTCTTTATGGAACAGTTACTGAATATCTCTCTTTGAGAGATTTAGAGATAATGTTTCTACACACATACACACACATACACACACACACACAAACACACACACACACAAAGTTATAATATATGCATGTGTGTGGGTGTATATATGTATGCATGTATATAGATATATATATGTGTGTGGTGTAATATGTATATATATTACATATGTATATATATATTATATATATATATTATAATATATATATATTATATATATTATATATTTAATATATATTATACATTGTAATATATATATATTACACACAAATGTATATATATAGATATTTATATATATTACATATATATATATATGTTATATATATATTACATATATATCATCATCATCATCATCATTCATTTAGCGTCCGTTTTCCATGCTAGCATGGGTTGGACGGTTCAACTGGGTCTGGGGGAGCCCGAAGGCTGCACCAGGCCAGTCAGATCTGGCAGTGTTTCTACAGCTGGATGCCCTTCCTAACGCCAAACCACTCCGAAGTGTAGTGGGTGATTTTATGTGCCACCGACACAGGTGCCAGACGAGGCTGGCGAACGGCCACGCTTGGATGGTGTTTTTTATGTGCCACCGACACAGGTGCCAGACGAGGCTGGCAGACGGCCATGCTTGGATGGTGTTTTTATGTGCCACCGACACAGGTGCCAGATGAGGCTGGCGAACGGCCATGATCGGATGGTGTTTGTTACGTGCCCGCAGCACGGAGGCCAGTCAATGCGGTACTGGCTACGGCCACGTTCAGATGGTTTTCTTGTGTGCCACAAAGATACAAATTCCATTGATGTTCATCTATTTTGATTTGATTTGATTTTCACTTGCCTCAACAGGTCTTCACAAGTGTCACAAGAAGGAAGGTATGCACAGGTGGACTGACTACGTCCCAGGTAGGGGCCACGGGTTATGGTCTGACTAGTCTTGCCGGGTCTTCAGATGGTGTTTTTATGTGCCACCGACACAGGTGCCAGATGAGGCTGGTGAACGGCCACGATCGGATGGTGTTTGTTATGTGCCCACAGCACAGAGGCCAGTCGATGCGGTACTGGCTACGGCCACGTTCGGATGGTTTATATATATATATAGCTAGCTAGCTAGATAGATAGATAGATACACATACACACACACACACACACATAAATATATGTATACATTTACATATATGCAAATATATACATAAACACATTCACACTTAGATTTGTAGAGAGTGACATTTTCATACTACGGCGCACTCACCCCATTTTGTAACAAGCAAGCAGTTCTTATGTGTTTGGAAAGTCATCAAAATTCTTTATTGATAAATAAAACACCGAGAGAGAATAAGAGATGAGGCATTAACCAATATTCAATATTCAACGGAATCGTAGATAAATCATGAAATCTTTTATTCATAAGAGAAAGCAGAATAGATTTAAATAAGCTAGAATCGGAGATATGAAATTAATACTTAACCTTTTCGCTTAACTAACGTTTACTTGATGTATTAATAATAATAATGATAATAATAATAATAATAATAATAATAATAATATAATAATGATGATGATGATGATAATGAAAATAATAAGAATAACATTATTAGTTTATTAATGAAGCCAATTTTAACATATTGTGGTGGAAATGAAATAAAAGTCAAGAAGGATGGTAAGACAAAAGAGGAGAAAGGGGATGAGGATAATGTGGAGACTGAAGAGGAGAGAAAGATATAAGGAGGAAGGGGATGGATGGAGGAGGGGTAATGATGATGATGATGATGATGACGATGAAGATGACGACGATGATGACAATGATGATGTGATGACGATGACAACAACGACGACGACGATGATGATGATGTGGAGACTGAAGGGGATGAAAAGATATAAAGAGGAAGGTGATGACTGGGGGTGGGATAATGATGATGATGACGACGACGACGATGACGATGATGAGGACGATGACGACGATGAGGACGATGACGATGACGATGATGCTGACGAACATGACGACGGCGATGACGACGATGACGATGACGACGATGACGACGGTGACTATGATGACGATGACGATGATGACAATGACAACAACGACGACGATGATGATGATGATGTGGAGACTGAAGAGGAGAAAAAGATATAAGGAGGAAGGGGATGGATGGAGGTGGGATAATAATGATGATGATGACGACGATGACGATGACGATGACGATGACGATGATGATGATGATTATGATGATGATGATGGTGATGGTGATGGTGATGGTGATGCTGGTGATGAGAGTCTTTATTAGTTCTTCAAAATTTCCATGCATAGACTTCAACTGAAAGAGAGGGAGCGAGAGAGAGAGAGAGAGACAGACAGGAAGAGATTGAGAGAGAGAGAGAGAGAGAGACAGACAGACAGACAGACAGACAGAAAGACAGAGAGAAAGAGATGGAGAGAGAGAGAGAGAGAGACAGACAGACAGACAGAGAGAAAGAGATGGAGAGAGAGAGAGAGACAGACAGACAGAAAGACAGAGAGAAAGAGATGGAGAGTAAAGGAGAGGGAGAGAGGTGGGTTGAGAGACTGACAAACAGACATAAAGAGACAGAGAAATCGAGAGAACGAGAAAGAGCCTTTGAGTGGGTCATTCGATCTGCTAGACATAGTAGTCAGATTTCCCTCAAATCACACCAATTGTGTCATTAGAGAGAAAAGCTGAGCCATGTTAGATGATGTAGACTTAGATAGACTTTGCCTAAATAAATGACCGGATGGTCACAACCGGAATGTCTTATTTGATCATGGTTCTACCAGATCAGAGCTGCCTTTGCACTACAAAATGACATGATGGATGATACAGTCCTAAACAGTGCTCGAATATAAGACAGGATGGTCATGGATAGAAAGCCTTCTTTGATTGTAGTTCTGCTGGATCAGGGTTGCCTTTGTACTTAGTAACATCAACGATAGCAGCAGCAGCAGCAGCAGTAGCAGCAGACAGCTTTTGAAATAAGATTTTGCATGCATCGGTTGACCTGGCTCCACCTCTCCCATTGCTCCTGGGCTGCTTCAGACTGGTCGGTCGGCTGTGAAGATTTTCTTCACTGCCACACGGTTTGCTTTCCGAGAGATTCGCTACAATAGTTTCAATCACAGGACAGTTAACGTACCTCCTCCTCCTCCACCTCATCATCATCATCATCATCATCATCACCACCACCACCACACCCACCACCACCACCACCATCATCAACTTCCCCATCACTGTCATCATCATCATAATCATTATAATCACAAACATCATTATTGCCATCAACACCCCTCACCACTACCACTCCCATCTCCACCACCACCACCACCACCACCACCACCACCATCATCATTATCATCATCATCGCCATCATCATCATCATCAACACCACCACCGCCGCCGCCACCGCCACCACCACCGTTGTCATAACCACTACTACCACCACTACCATCAACATCACTACCAACATTCTCACCACCACCACCACACCACCACCACCACCACCATCATCATCATCATCATCATCATCATCAACAGCAACAACAACAACCACAAGGTCAACAACAGTATGAACAATACAAGAAATAATGCAGTTGTGGTGGTAGTGGTGGTGGTGAGTTGTTCTGGTGGCCTTTGTTCTGATGTCCTGTGTACTGCGTTCAAATCCCACCAAGGCCAACTTTGTCTTTTATCCTTTTTGGGTCGACTAAAATAAAATAAAAACCCTATTCCGAGGCGGTTGAATGGCAGAAGTGTAAGAATTTCGGACCGAATATTTTGCAATGTTTGTTTTTAATGCATCGATAATACATCGTGCGGTTAGCGGCGGATTGTGTTTGATAGTGTGGTGAGACCACTGCTGAGTTTTGAACCATAGCTCTCAGATTTTGCCAGCGTAGAACCACAGCCTAATGTATCTCCATAAAAAGAAAAGTATCGCCAAAAAACGGTATCAACTCTTACGAGAATATAGTTCGATTAGTCGGTACTGGCTAACTTATGGTCGACACGGCGAAATTTAGTTTTGCCGAGGGTTCTAGAAGGCTGGCTTACAGTTATAAAAAAACAACAAATTCAACCTCAGACCAGAGCCATTCAGTTGTCTAGCGAAACCTATGTCACACGGCTCGCCGAATTGGTCTCTCGCTCTCACACTCTTTCATTTTTCGACAAAAAGCACCAACCTTAAGTTGTAGTGTCGAGTAACGCACAATAATTATATACAGTGATTAAAATTCCTTCTACATATTTCGTTTTCAGAGATATGCACCACTACTTTCATAATACTGTGTAACAAGTCCGTATTACAGAAGATCCGCTGCTGTTATGTTTGCTGAACGTTGTTCCATTAATTTGTTGGGTTTATACTCGTCAATATAAACGATGCAAGTCAATAGAATAATTGAAAAATTCGATAAAATTTTCATGTGGTCATTGACTTCTGACACACAGCCTTGCTAACACTGAATATCCAACAAAGAATATATTGCTAAACATCACGCTAAACTACAAGGTGTATTCCAGAAATTTAAAGAGTTTTTCAGGGGATACATTTATTAATTTCGAAGAAGTACAAAACCCTAATTTCTTTCAAAGCAGGAGCCTCTGACTTTAATACATTTGTATCGTTTCAGACACTGTGTAGACGTAGAGACTCGAAGCTAATACCTATTTCTTTACTACTCACAAGGGGCTAAACACAGAGGGGACAAACAAGGACAGACATAGGTATTAAGTCGATTACATCGACCCCAGTGCGTAACTGGTACTTAATTTATCGACCCCGAAAGGATGAAAGGCAACAAAGCCCGCGGGCATATGGCGTAGTGGTTAAGAGCGCAGGCTACTAACCCCAAGATTCCGAGTTCGATTCCAGGCAGTGACCTGAATAATAATAATAATAATAATAACAACAACGACAACAGCATCGAAAAATACTTTAGGAATGGGAACCCAGGTTCGAAATTTCCTCAAGACACCTGATGCAGGCTGGAGGGTATATCAGCCGAAACGTCGTGTTAACAACAAACAAAATGTTCCCCGAGAACTACGTTAAGGGTACACGTGTCTGTGGAGTGCTCAGCCACTTGCACGTTGATTTCATGAGCAGGCTGTTCCGTTGATCGGATCAACCTGAACCCTTGTCTTAGTAACCGACGGAGTGCCGGTCACATCTTTCCTTCAAGTGTTGAGAAAGTATTTCGACCCACAATGCATTTCGGTCTTGATGACAGAAAGCAAAAACAGCCTAACCACATGACCTGGTATTCATTCCATAGATTTCTTATCTAATCTACCTTCCCATTGTCACTTACCCTCCTCATAGGCGTCGGAGTGGCTGTGTGGTAAGCAGCTTGCTTACTAACCACATGGTACCGGGTTCAGTCCCACTGCGTGGCACTTTGGGCAAGTGTCTTCTACTACAGCCTCGGGCCGACCAAAGCCTTGTGAGTGGATTTGGTAGACGGAAACTGAAAGAAGCCCGTCGTATGTATGTATATATATGTGCATGTGTGTGTGTTTGTGTCTGTGTTTGTCCCCCCAACATCGCTTGACAACCGATACTGGTGTATTTACGCCTCCGTAACATTAGTGGTTCGGTAAAAGTGACTGATAGAATAAGTACTGGGCTTACAAAAGAATAAGTCCTGGAGTCGATTTGCTTCGACTAAAGGCGGTGCTCCAGCATGGCCACAGTCAAATGACTGAAACAAGTAAAAGAGTAAAAGAGTAAAGAGTAAGAGTATACGTTAAGCAAAAAGCTTTGTATCAATATAAAGCGTTAAAACATTATTATTTCGACCCTCTTTGTAAACTGTTTCAGACAGAATTCTAAAAACCAAACTTCTTATTTGGATTCTGTTCCAGGGAATTAAGCAAACAGGCTGGCATCAATTCAATCGTTATTGGCTTCAGATGCACGTGGAACTGAAATTCCAGGCCTGACTGCAGCTGCAATAGTTTGTTAATTCTTTGCATATCACCTAGGCAACTATTTTATAGCAAGTAAGCATTTTTTTTTTTTTTTGTATTTTGTATTTTGAAACTTTTGGTTTGTGGTGATATTAAAACCAGATGCCCCAAAATAAATAGATGGAAATTACGTGAAGTAAAATAAAAGGAATACCTGCCCGAAGACTGAAACAGACATACATGCAAAAGCACATCACTGCACACTTAGGCATACACACACACACACACACACACATGTATATATACATGTGTGTGTGTGTATATATATACATAGGAGTGGCCGTGTGGTACGTAGCTTGCTTACCAATCACATGGTTCCGGGTTCAGTCCCACTGCGTGGCTCCTTGGGCAAGTGTCTTCTACTATAGCCTCGGGCAGACCAAAACCTTGTGAGTGGATTTGGTTGACGGAAACTGAAAGAAGT
>NC_043015.1:43257936-43275436 GCF_006345805.1 Octopus sinensis
AGCGGGGTGGCGTCATTCGAAGGCTAAAACAATGCGAAGCGCATTGTGACCAGCGATGTGTAACAACATCTAATAGCCTGGTCGATCATGGTCATGAGAGTTAACAGTCATATTTTGGGACTTTTTTTTATTGACCTTGAACAGGTAACTCTGACATTAGCGTGTTTTGAACTTGGGGCAAAGAGAATCAAAACAAATATTGCAAGGAATTCTATCCAACACTCAAAATGATTCTGCTAATTCACCTCCTTAAAGTACCATCATACCATTTAATAAACAGTTTCTACAGAATACAGTTCAGTTGAACTTAAGAATTCCTTGATAACTTCCACTCGTTTGGAATTAAAAATAGCATCTCTTCTTATGTAATTAAGTGGTTTACGATAACCCTTAAAATGGTTTAATATAAATGTTACTGGCACTCCGTCGGTTACGACGACGAGGGTTGCAGTCGATCCGATCAACGGAACAACCTGATCATGAAATTAATATGGCTGAGTATTCCACAGACACACGCATCCTTAACACCTTGTGACAAAGCAGGCCATTTGGATTACAGGTACTATTCATTACTGCCAGCTGAGTGAACTGGAGCATAGTGAAATAAAGTGTCTTGCTTAAGGTCACAGCGCGCCGCCGGTATTCGAACTCACAAGCTTACGATCATGAACTGAATACCCGAACCACTTAGCCACACGCCTTAGTATTAAGTATTTTTTCCATGCACTTTACGAGACTGGAAAGGTGAAAATATCTATTTTTTTATTGCTCACAAATATCTATTTCTTTATCATCACATCGACCCCAGTGCGTAACTGGTACTTATTTAATCGACCCCGAAAGGCCTCCTCTAACCGGGGGAGGGAAAGGCAATTTTCATTTGTCTGGTGGCTGTAGTGAAAGAGGTCTAAAGTCAGACACTTTCCTCTCTGGCCAAGGCCTCATCAGCTCTTTCAGGTTCCACATGAACAGGAGGGTCAGAGCAGAGAGGGAAGTGTTGTCTTCTAGCAAATTTGTTGAAAGGTGGGCGAATATCGGAAAAATGGCCAGTATGGATGGACCAATTTTGAGATTACACCTGAAAAAAAAAAGATATAAAACGAGAAAGGGCTCTCGCCCTGTTGACAGGTACCCGTGGCTTTTATGGTTTTTTTCCACGAGTAACCTTCAAAGCGCCTCCTCCTATTGGGAGTTTTTTCTTGTTATATTATTTTCGTTATAAAATGTTTACATGGACATTTTTTTTTTGCAAAACACTTTCTTTATCGTCTTGTGTTGTCCTGTAATGTTATTTATTTATATTAGCCCTTGTGGCTAATAAAATTTTTTTTAATTATTATTATTATTATTATTGTTGTTGTTGTTGTTGTTGTTGTTGTTGTTATCGAGTGAGAGAGCAGTGCATGCCATCAAAGTGACACTGGGGTAAAATATAGAAAGCGCAGTATACCCATCATGACTACCTGTCTGATAAGGGCACACTAGACACATGCATCACAACCATATGTGTGCGACATGGTGATCTCATATCAAGACAAACAGCGCATGACCTTGCAGGTAGGGCCCAGTTAAAATTTTCTTCTGATCGAGTAGTCCATCCCACGCAAAAGGTCCCTGAATAAGGATTGTTTAAGGATGTTGAACGAACCACCCATGTTTCCGAAGGTGAATTGTCCAAACCCCAACGAATCCCTATCAACACATGGCTATGATGCTCCCCAACTACTTCTGCTCGTGATCATAGATGCACATATCGTCAGCCACTAAGGGACATGGCCAAATGGTTATGGTCAAACAACTGACAAGCAAATCTGTGGTATTGAGCAGAATATTTGCTGCAGCCCATCTTTTGTACCAAGACAAAACAGTGTACATGATAACACCTCCAATCAGTTAAGATCAGAAGCCATGAGAGACACTGCCTGGTACTGCATCAGGGCGTTTATTATTATTATTATTATTATTATTATTATTATTATTATTATTATTATCATTATCATTATTATTATTATTATTATTATTATTATATTATTATTATTATTATTATTATTATTATTATTATTTCATCAGTTCAAATATTCTAACTCCTACACAATCTGTTAGAATTAATTCACTGTTTCATCCACGACAACTTGACGCTTTTCCATTGGTTCGTGAGATTCGTTCGTTCGCTTGCTTCTTCTTGTTTTCTTTTGTTGCTTTTTTTTTATTCAAATATTTTCAGTATATTTTGTAGGAAATAATAAAATATAGAATTATTTCCCTCAAAATTCTTATTATTCGTGTTAGCAACTGACAATGTTGAAGATAAATGCGTGAAGAATCTGGCAAATGTCTATATAGAATGTAAAACGCAATGTTATATATTTTTTTCATCAAACACAATTTTACGATGTTTGTTTAAATTTGATTTGTTGATACGTATTGGTTTCTTATTCTTTTGCTGTAGGAATCTGCAGATAATAGATGTGATTCTTATGTCTTAGGATTGGCAACACTTCAAAATCGGTGACATGATTGTTTAGCATAAGAAAACGTTGATTTGAGATCAAAAGATAGATGATAGATAGATAGATAGATAGACAGACAGATAGACTGATTGATTTGCAAACTAATACTCAGATATGGAGACAGATTAGTATATTGGTTGATAAGTGGGTAGATTGGCAGACAGATAAATTGATAAATAGACAGATCGGATCTTTTCGGTTTGACCGGCAGTTTTTAAAAATAATTTCCACGTAACTAAACACTTTTAAACTTCGTATACTGGTAGAATGTGTTTATAAAACATCTTTTTCTCTTGGCTTTATTGAGAAAATTCTATGGTTTCTAAGATATTTGTTGTTTTTTGTTCTTCAATTTCTGCAATTTCAACCAATCAATGACGTCTATTGAGGTGAAAACATTCTGTGCCGTATGAATATGTCCATCGTTTAAGAAACAGATTAGGTTTATTTACATTTCAGAAAAAAAAGATACCCTTCCCCCACCCCTAACCCTAAAACAGATTGAAATGCAATAGATGCTAGGGTCATAATTATGGGTGACAATTTCATATGACACCGCTTAAAAAAACTGCCGGTCAAACCGAAAAGATCCGACAGATCGGTAGATAGACATAAGAAGCGAGAAGGTTAACGAACATACATATCCCTCCACACCTTATGTAAGTGTTCTCTGCTATAGTCTCGGGTCGACCAAAGCCTTGTGAGTGGATTTGGTAGACGGAAACTGAAAGAAACCCGTCGTATACGTAACTGTATATATATTTATGTGTGTGTATTTCTGTCTGTGTTTACTCAACAACAACGTGGTGTGAAACATCTTGCAGAAATTAGCATCAATAAGCAGTGGTGTATTGTGTAACAGTTTACTGAAATTAGCATCAGTTAACAACAAACTGTTGCGAATCTTATTGCAGAAATTCGCATCAACCACCAGCGACATGTTGCGAATAATCTCTCTCTATATAAAGCTGAAGTTGTCTGAGTATGGCAGGTTTTAGCCTTCAACTTACACTATCTCCTCCGAGACCCTGCGGCGCAAGTTGACCAAAATTGAGAGTATGATAGAAGAAGGCTTGCTCTTCCTTTCGTAGAAGATAAAATTCAAATCGGACCATGTTAACACCAAAAATTATTTACATCAAAAAGGTGCTTTTTTTTCTATGAAAATCCCTATGTTCTACGATTTTTTGACTGGTGTGTCGCAATTTTAAAGAGAATAACAAGCTACATAATGCAAAACTTTTTACTTTTCAAAAATTCCAATCCTAAAGAGTCGAAACAAACCCGAGCAACGCCGGGTGATACTGCTAGTCTTTTTTAAATTAGCATTCATCTCCAACAGTCTGTTGCGAATCAAATCGTCTTGCTGAAATCGCATCAATCACTAATAACATATCGAAAATCATCGTACTAAGATTAACATCAATCACCAGCATTCTGATACGAGACATTTTGCTGAAATTAGCAACAGTCCTCAGCAAATTATATTCGTGAATTACATTGCGTTTCTGCGGCTTACAACAACGAAATGTGTTAGATTTTTCCGTGGTTTGTACTTGAGAGTACATGAAGCTTTTTGCTTTCTGTTATATAATCCTGTGTTGGCTTCCTTCATACGACTCTAAGGAAAAATTAACTACAAAAGACCGCAAAAAGTAGTTCAACAAGTGATTATACAATTTTGTTGCTCTTTTTTAAAATCTAGTTGCGAATGTTACACTATGGCTTGCTCAGGGTGCACCATTGTTATTTACTTCCTGTATTCAATAGTTAGGACACCACTCTTTAATACGACCTCATAAACGATTATGACTCAACCAAAGTCAACTTGATCTTTTCTTTCGGTTAAGAACCAGAAAATTTAGATTGAACTAGCTATAATGTCTTTTGGAGTCTCGTAGTCTCACCTGACACATGTCAAATGCACGATTAGTCATTTGTTATTAATCTTGTAGATTATGATGCTTACAAAATGGCTAATCCAACAGGTATTAACAGGAGTATGTGCCATAGAACATATATTTATCCACGGCGAACAGAAGAGAATTTATCCTGAAACGCAAATATGTATGTATGTATATATGTATCGAATCATGTTTATATCAACGTACATATGTAAGTGTGAACGTCTGCATGCAAATACTTTTGTAAGTATGTTTGTATGCATGTAAATAAGTACGTGTATATATATATATATATTATATATATATATATATATATATATATATATATATATATATATATATCAAAATAAGCAACAAGGATATCTAAGGTAGTGTAGTACAATCGTTTCATGCTACTTCATTTTATTAAACACTGTAAGTATTACATCAGTTTTAAAATGTCGAGCAATCTTCAGCCATATATAGAATTTTTTAATTAAACGGACAATGCACATTTTTATACTTATTTCATTTGCTAACATTGAAATAAGTATAAAAATGAAATACCTATGAAAATGTGCATTGTCCATTTAATTAATTTATCTATATATGGGTGAAGATTGCTCGACATTTTAAAACTGATGTAATACTTACAGTGAAAAATGAAGTAGCATGAAACGATTGTACTACACTACCTTGGATATCCTTGTTGCTTATTTTGATTATAATCACCCCATTTGATTTACATGGATAATACCATACCAAATTCTGGTGCCTTTAACTTAAGTACCATATTCATCTTAATCTAATTTTTTATGAACTTATAATACCATATATATATATATATATATATATATATGCGATTGTATATATCTATGTCTCTTCTATTTTTTACTTTTTATATATCTTCCACTAAAGAGGGAGCTGGTTTCCAACAAAGATACAAAGCTCCATCTTTGGGATGTAGTCAACACAGACAAATTTACATTTGGTACTTGAGAAAAGTCTTGCATATTTTCACTGTTCCACTCACAGATTGCACTTGTAATGTACGAATCAGTCGATCGATTCCTCTTTCTGAAAATCCCAGTTTATCCAAATTCTCCTTTAAGCATTTACTAACAAAACCTAGTGCTTCAATGTATGTATGTATGTATTTATGTATGTATGTATGTATGTATGTATGTATGTATGTATGTATGTATGTATGTATGTATGTATGTATGCATGTATGCATGCATGCATGCATGTATGTATGTATGTATGTATGTATGTATGTATGTATGTATGTATTTATATATGTATGTATGTATGTATGCATGTATGTATGTATGTATGTATGTATGCATGTATGCATGCATGCATGCATGTATGTATGTATGTATGTATGTATGTATGTATTTATATATGTATGTATGTATGTATGCATGTATGTATGTATGTATGTATGTATATGTATGTATGTATGCATGCATGCATGCATGTATGTATGTATGCATGCATGTATGTATGTATGTATGTATGTGTGTATGTATGTATGTATGTATGCATGCATGCATGCATGTATGTATGTAGTATGTATGTATGTATGCATGCATGCATGCATGTATGTATGTATGTATGTATGTATGTATGTACGTACGTACGTACGTATGTATATATAGCTATCCTCTCATGTTTGAGCTGCGCGGTTTGAATAACAGTTATCCTCTGGTATAGGAACATCGCAACCAAAAACTCTAATGCACATCTCAGTCTTTAATCAGTAACTATATTCGAGTAATCATTGGCATGACAAAAGACTGAGAGTCGAAAATTTGACTGACGAGTCAGAACATTGTACGTACGCTTGATTTAAACAAGAAAAAAAACATATATTCTATAAATTTCTTCCAGACTTTTACTATTTTCCATCGATAAAAAACGTCACGCATCATAAAATGCTCAATTTATACATCTCGGATTATGTCATGCTGATGGATTCTAAAAAGAATGAAATAGTGCTGTACACGATTACTCCTGACTAGAAATTTTAACAGCTTCGAAATGATTAAGCAATAAAATAACTGAATATATTTATTCCATACTTCTTCATCCGCATTCCTTACTTTCTAATTCAAACTTCTAATCCAACCAAATACTTTGAAGAAATGATTATCTCCCTTGTATTAACCGTCCGCTAGGAGAGACGGCATGTCATTTAAAATTGATAATCTATCAGAGAGTCAGTTTCAGTCTAATCCACATCTTCGATAGCGTCTCACCTTCCATTGATTGATATAATATTTCTATCAATATTTTCTATATATGTGCAGACATGGCTGTGTGGTTAAGAGACCTGTTTTGCAATTACGTGGTTCCAGGATCTGTCCCACTGTGCGGCACCCTGGGGCAATTATCTTCTCCTATAGCTCCAGACCGTTCAATGCCTTGTGAGTGAATTTGGTAGATGGAAACCGGAAACTGTGTGAAAGCTTGTTGTGTGTGCGTGTGTCTCTCACTGTGTGTGTCCGTGTATGTGTATGTATGTGCATGTGTGTGTATATGTGCGTGTATGGGTGTGTGTCTGTGTTGGTGCTTGTGTGTGTGTATGTGTGTGCATATGTATGTGTGTTTTTGTATACATACTTGTGTGAGTATACATACGTGTGTATGTATACATATATGTGTGTATGTGCTGTATGTATATTTACATGTGCATGTGTATATATATATATGAGTGTGTGTATACATACATGCGTGTGTATATTCATACACATGTGTGTATACATATATGTGTGTGTGTATGTGTTTGTATACATACATGTGTATGCTGTGTGTGTGTGTGTGTATGTGTATATGTATGTATGCATACATGCGTGTGTGCTTTGTGTGTGTGTGTTCTCTGTGTGTGCCTTTGTTTTTATGTTTGCGTTTGTCCCTTCGCCACTTGACAACCGGTTCAGCAAAATACCCCAATAGAAAATATCGCAGACTTAATATTTAAATCCTGGGATCGATTTGGTTGACCAAACTCTTAAATCCGGTGCCCCAGCATGGCCGCAATCCAATGATTGTCACAAATAACAGACAAAAGATAAAAGATATCGAGTGTTCTTAAACAGACGCAATCTGCTGGGAGTATTATGTTTCACTCAACCTATCGATGCAGAGTATAATGAATGACTTACAGGAAGCGCGTCTATTTAGCAATTCTTTTAGCGATTTTGTTTTGATGAAATGTTCGCTTGCTTCCGAGTCTGGCTGCGAATTTATTTGTGTAAACTGAGCTGTGTATACGAACATCTCTTTTTAGATGGACCGTCTGTGCTTTGCAAAATGCTTGATGATGTTTTCATACACTATGGCAATGGCGATGAAGATGGCGATGGCAATCACATCTGAGATACTATATATTTCAACAGGATAGGATCATACACATGTATGTATAACATTTATGTGTGCGGATGACTTAAAGAGCGAGACAGACAGAAGAGAGAAGGATGAATAAAACGTGTGTTTGTGTGTGTGTGTGTGTGCGCGCGCTGTTTACGTCAACAGGATGTTGTCTGAGTTTTTAGACGCAGCAAATGATTTGAGCTCAAATACTGGCGATTCATTGGTTAAAATTCAAAGAATTAAACTCCGTTAAACTTACAAATTACAAAAAAAAAAAAAGCCAAGTGAAAATAATGTTTTCTTTCTCAAAAAAGCCAAGTGAAAATGTTTTCTTTTGACACATTCTACCAGTATACGAAGTTTCAAATTGTTTAGTTAATTAGAAATTGGGCTGAATTCTGTCTATCTAAAGGAAAAGATCCACAGGATATTTAACATGACCTTTCTGTTGACACTATCGAATGTCTTGAAAAAAATCTACATATACGCAGGCATGGATATGTGGTAAGAAGCTTGCTTCCCAACCACATGGTTCTGGGTTCAGTCCCATTGCGTGGCACCATGAGAAAATATCTTCTACTATAACCTCGGGCCAACCAAAGCTTTGTGAGTGGATTTTGTAGAAGGAAATTGAAAGAAGCTCGTAGTATATATACATACATACATACATACATACATCATATATATATATATATATATATATATATATATATGTATATACTCTTTACTCTCTAGAGCTATCACGGATTTTTGTAACGACGTTTCGTATCCGAGACGGCGGATGTAAACAAGCAATGGTGATAGAAGATGTCTGTCTGTCAATCTATCTATCTATCTATCTATCTATCTATCTATCTATCTATCTATCTATCTATCTATCTATCTATCTATCTATCTATCTATCTATCTATCTATCTATCTCTCTCTCTCTCTCTCTCTATCTATCTATCTATCTATCTACCCTGCTGTCTGTCTGTCTGTCTATCTTCCTCGAATCTTCACGTATATCTTTCTCTTATTGTTTATCTATATACCACCTGTTTTATCTATATCATTCAGTCTAACTTATCTTTTAAGCTTTTTCAAGCTAAATTTCAATATAACGGACTGTACTGTGTGACTGCTAAAGACAATAAAATAAATACCAACCTCTACTTAATCGATGAAAAGATTAACTGATTTTGAGCGACAGATAAATCAAACATTTTAAGCTTTTAAGTAATTTTAAAAAATTTCCGTATTATTTCATCCAATATGACACACAACTATCAAAAAGCGTTTATTAATATATTAGCTGGCGTACCCGGTAATTCCTGGGTAAGCGGGGCTTATCCCTTGGTTATGTTTTCATAATTGTTTCGTTAATCCAATAATAGCAATACAAAAGTATGTAGCCCTTAAAACGGTTTTTGTGCATTTACAGAAAATACCGAACTATCTTACATAGGATGTTGTTTTTAGGAATTCCCAATAAGTTATGAATACCCAAATTGTGATATCAGTTATGTAATAACATGAAAATAGTTACCCGATAGTAAGAATTCAAATAAAGTAGCCCCGAAAAGGGCTTTAATGCGTTACCAGAGTATATAGAACCCAGGAGGAAATACTGATAAGGTATGTATACAAAAATCAAGAAGCATGTTGCGTAATAACAGACTAATCAGATGTGAAATAATAATAATTCAAAGTAAATAACTCTGAAAAGGGCTTTTGTGCGTTCTTATAGAATATTACCTTCAGAGGCGCTAGTGTTGGTATATTCGTGAATAAATCACTAACCGAAATAAGTGGATCTATTGTTTAGGAAAATACTATTTACTTGTTTAAGGGTTGTACTGGATAAATTACAAAAATAACTCTAACAGTTTAAATACTAAGAAACAAGTTACTCAATTTCCTTTTTACCAAATGATTTAGGGATATGAATGGGTTATATTCCTTGGCTATATATAAGGATTCCTTCCAGGGACGAATGTGTTATTTCCCTTGGATTTTAAAATAAAATATATTAGATATATATAAGGATCCCCTACAGGGGCCCAATTATCAATTTTTTTCAACAATCTGAGTATTTCATGAGGTTTTCAGACATGAGTTCTACTCATGTGTCAAGTTTCATCAAAATCGATAAAACGATGTAGGAGGAGTTAGCTAACAACTCCACAAACACACCCACAGACAGAATTTCCCACATATGTAGTAGATATATGAGAGGAAGTCAAAACTTTTCCACACTTTTGCCATATATCTTTATTATTGTCACACCGCCATCTGCAGATGCGTACTTATAGTTGGTACTGTTGTGGTCATGTGATCGAAGTTTGAGCCAGATCGCACTTTTTTTCTTGCTTTACATTGTAAGCATAGCCGCTCGACTAGCAATGTGCACCAAAGAAAAACAAAGTGCAGTGATTCGATTATGACAAAGAAAGTTGAGCTGAGAATCTGTAACAAGTTTTGCCAAAAGCTTGGCGATACCTGCTCAGAGGCCTACGCAAAGTTTTCAAAAACTTTTCATCATTCTCGACACAATCGAGGAGATCTTGTGCCATTGAAACCCAAGTGTCCTTTTGGTCAGCTGAAAGCAGTTTTGACACAAACTTGGTAGACACGCGACTCATGCCTAATGGTTCACCATTACCATCTCTCGGGCTTGCTGAATATTCTCGTCGGTGGTGGATGTTGACGGGCGTCCTACTCCCCCTTCGTGCGTCACGCTTGTCCGGCAACTTTTAAACTTTACCATCCACTCATATATCCTTCTACGCGATAATGCACTGTCCACCGATGAATTTCAGCACCTGACACACCTTCCGACCAGATAAATCGGATCACTGCTCATTATTCTTCTTTGGTGCACATTGCTAGTGGGGCGGCCATACTTACACTGTAAAACCAGAAAGGAAAATGACGCGATCAAGCTCAAACTTCAATCATGTGAGCACAGTAGTACCAACTCTAAGCACGCATGCACAAAAGGTAGTGTGACAATAATAAAGATATGTTATAGCGGAAGTGCGGATAATTTTTGATTTCCACCCCCCCATATATGTGTGTGTGTTGGGGGTGGTGGCATCAATTTTTCTCTTAAATATATTTATTTTTATTGAGGGCATTACTATACATAAATGCCACACGCTAGGAGGGACTCTTAAAGTGAAAACTATCAAAACGTGTTTATTTATTTTGGTAGTTTTGACTTTAAGAGTCCACCCTAGCGTGTGGCATTTATGTATAGTAATGCCCTCAATATATATATATGTATCAAATGAAAAAAATGAAAAACAGGACACAAAGGATGTCGCGGTACATATGTTTCGAGCTTTATAAAACAACTTATTCTTACATCAATGCATAATCGACATAACAGATAGTTTAAAAGCCCTCTTCAGCCGCATGCAATTGCTACACCAAAGACTTGTATCACATTATGAAAGGTTTGAGAAAGAACATTTGGTGTTATTTATAATGGTAGGTAAACCGAGTATCACTGGGAAAGTATGTTTGTAAATCTTCATAATCAAATAGGCTTACAGAGTATTATTAGACTCCAAAAAAATCGTCCATACCGTTTTCTCACTCAATACAGAGTGAATACTGGCAAGTATTTGGTGTAGCAATTGCATGCGGCTGAAGAGGGCTTTTAAACTATCTGTTATGTCGATTATACATTGATGTAAGAATAAGTTGTTTTATAAAGCTCGAAACATATGTACCGCGACATCCTTTGTGTCCTGTTTTTCATTTTTTTTATCATTTGATACATATATCCTCTCACCTATGCTACTAGCTGACATATACAGGTGCTTACATTTATCAAGTATTCACCCTGAATATATATATATATATATATATATATATATATATATATATATATTATATATATATATATAAGAGAAAGGTTGCGTTCAATTGCAACATTTTTACTTTGTGGTGTGTACAAAGTTAGATTTCTAATAAAGATTCTTCATATTAAATTTGTAGCATACTATTGCAAGTATTTTATTAAAAATATGAAAATTTTACAAGTGTAAGGTGTGTTATGAGTATTTAAAACCATGTTAAGCATGGATTAAAATGTTATAAAAATTTTAACATCATCTCTTCTCCATCTTCAATATATATATATATATATATATATATATATATATATATATAATATATATATATATATGTATGTATGTATGTATGTATGTATGTATGTATGTATGTATGTATAAGCTGTGTTATGAGCACTTATAGAATACCTTCTTATATAAACTCAACAAACAATTGAAGATGTGACCTCATGTGTACCGTTGGCGATTTTTTTCCTCTGTCTTCCCTTCCCTTGATCTTTCCTTCTCCTATGTTTCCGACGAAGGGCTCCACTCGAAACGTTAAACCTTCCTTCTTTCCTCCTTTCCTGAGCGTCCAATAATACTATATTTGTTCCACGTCCTCGCGTTGTTGTGTTTTTTTTGTGCTGTCATATTTGGATTAACCTTATATATATATATATATTATCTATATATATATATATATATATATATATATATATATATATATATATATATATTATACATATATATACATATATATATAAACGCTGTAACAGTTAAATTCACTTCATAACTTAAAATTGAATAGAAGATCTGAAATCCACCTGATGAATGTCCTTAGAAGAGACACGAAACAATTGTAGTGGCGAATTTAATTTTATTTAATTTATATTAAATTTTTTTATGTATTGGATTAAGTCTTTCTTTGTTTGATTTGCAAAATAGTGGTTTGTCTGTAATAAATATTATATATATATATATATATATATATATATATATATATATATATAGTTAAAAAATATTACAGGTTTATACAAATCAAATTTTTATATATAAATAGACATGTTCTTGACCCCCAGACAGAAGATAAACTATTTTTACTTCAAATTTTCATAAATTTTTACTGATATTTGCTAAGATGAGATACATGAAACCAGTAATATTTTCTTTATATAATTTTCTTATTAAATTCCCTCCGAAATTGAAATGTCTTAGATTTACATTTCATTTCATTTCATTTCATTTGGGTTTGAGTCCATGCTCAGGCCAAGTCGAAGACTCCACCCTCAGAGTCTGGTGTGGTTGCCAGGTTGTATTCTCTGCTTAAATTTGACATGTGTAGGAGCGAGTTTGAGTCAGTTTGTGCTCGTTGTGTATATCCTGGGAGATGGGGTTCATCTCTAATGGTGCTTAAGTATCTATCCAGTTGCAATTTGAATGATTCCACACTGCATCCTGATAGATTTCTGACATGTACCGGAATGGAGTTGAACAGTTGTGCTCCTCGAACCAACAGACTTGATTCTCGCAGGGTTTTTGCTGCCTGGCCAGCCTTTTTGTTGATTGGTGGCAGCTGGCAGCGTCTTCCGTGGCGCAGTGAGTGGTAGGTTTTGATACCAAAGTTTGGCACCTTCTGCTCTATCATTTTCCAAATGTATATAATTCGGTATCGCTCAAATCTTCTTTCTATTGAGTACATCCTCAAGGTTTTGAGTCTTTGCCAATAGTCCAGGTCCCTCGTTTCTGAGAAGTATGAGGTAAAATTTCTTTGGAGCGATTCTATCTTAGATAGTTGGCCCTTTGTTGTTGGTGACCACAACTGAGAACAGTAGTCAATCCTCGGAAGTATCATACTGTTCCAGAGGGTTTTCATTGTTGAGGTATCTCTTGATTTGAAGGTGCGCAAGATCCACCCGCTGTACTTTCTTGCAGTAAGACAGACTGAGTCAAGGTGTTCTCTGAATTTTAGGTTGGTTCCCATGTGGATGCCTAAATCTTTCACATACTGTTTTTCCATTATTTGTTGTCCTGATGGGTTTCTGTAGTTTGTTGTATTTTTCAGATCTTGATCTGTTCCGTAGCGAATTAGTTCAAACTTCTTATCAATGAACAACATGTTGTTTGTTTCCTGCCATTTATATATGGTGGTCAGGTCCTTTTGTAAGGCCTCTGTATCCACCTCGTCTTTGATTTGTCTCATGACCCTGGTGTCATCAGCAAAGGATGAGACGTTGCTGGTTGTATCTTCATCTATGTCAGAGATGAGGATGAGAAACAGGATTGGGCCGAGTACTGTACCCTGAGGAACACTGCTGGTCACAGGTGATGGTGTTGAATGGGTTCCATTCAGAGTGACTGTTTGAGTTCTATTTGTAAGGAACTCGTGTATCCATGTACCAACTTTTCCTCCTACTCCTAGCTTTCGAAGTTTGTGACCCAGGATGCCATGATCTACCTTGTCAAATGCCTTGGCAAAGTCGATGTAGATAACATCTGTGTTGTATCCATTCTCTAGATTTTCTAGGATTTGGTCATGGTGTGCCAGTAGTTGGGAAAGGCATGATCTACCTAACCTGAATCCATGCTGGTTGCAATTCATCAGATTGTTGGATTCCAGGAACTCAACCAGTTTTCCACGAACTATTCTTTCGAAGACCTTGATAATGTGTGATGTCAGTGAGATTGGTCGGTAGTTCTTTGGTTTTGATTTGCTATCCCCTTTATGTATTGGAGTTATGTGTGCTTCTTTATATGTATTTGGTATTTTGCCATTCTCCATAGATTCCCTCCATATCATGTAAAGGGGTTTCGACAATTGTGCCTTGCAGTTTTTAAGTATCATGGCATTGAAACCGTCAGGCCCCGCAGCCGAGTGCATGGAGAGCTTGTCTATTGCTCTTGCTATGTCTTCTGGGTTGAAATCAATGTCGGATAGGGTAGGTTTAGTATGGTCGATATCCTTGAAGAATTTTCCTGGGTCATGGATCTTCATGGTTTTAGATGGCTCACTGAAGACACTTTCATACTGTTGACCCAACATTTCTGCCATTTCAATAGGGTTATTCACTACATCCCCATTTTGTCTCTGGAGAGGTCCTATTGTTGACTTGGTGTTCGAGTATTTCTTTGCAAAACTGTAGAAACATTTTGGATTTTTTTTTATGTTTTCTATGGCTTTCTTTTCTGCATTGTTACGTTCTTCATCATAGTGTTGTTTTAGATTGTCTTCTAATCTGTATATTTGGTCAAGGACTTTCTGTAATTCATGTTTTGATGTCAGCTTAGATGTTTTGTTTCTTAGTCTTGACCTTTTGCGCATCAGGATCTTTCGCTCCCGTGGTACAGGTTTTTTTGTGGACTTGGTTTTCTTTAGAGGAACATTTTTTTCACATATTTCTTCGATCTTGTTTAAGAATTTCTTGTGTTTATCTGGCCCAGTAAGGTAGAGATCCCCGTCAATGATTTGTAACTGGTTGTTAATAGTTTCCAATTTGCCTGGTGATAATCATACCTGCATAGCTTTGGCATGTCCTTTTGTTTAAGAGTTGTGGCATTGGGCTCATTACCAATGTGTAAATGCATTTCAATAATATTGTGGTCTGAAAGGATTGTTGGGGTTGAGTGAAGGTCAAATAGCGTGTCCTCGTTGTTGGTGAAAACCAAGTCGATCGTATTATTATTTCTTGTTGTTCTGTCATCATTTCTTTGAGGTATAATTTCTCTGTGACTTCCAACAGTTTGGCTGCCTGTATTTGTTCAGCTTTTGTCCCCAGTTTTAGTATGTATCCATGTGGCCAGATGATGTTAGGGAAGTTGAAGTCACCAAGGAGGATAATGTCTGGCATTGGACTTGCCATGTTTCCCAGAATTTGTTGGAGCTTCGTCAGTGGCTCAGTGAAGGATAATGTTGGGCTGTTTGGCGGTCTGTACATTATTGTTACAACTGTATTAAGTTGGATGATTTTTATGCACAGCAGGTTGCAGTAGGCATTTGATTCATTGACAAGTTCTATGCATGCATAGGTATCATGGATATACATGATAACGCCTCCATGGGATCTGCCTTGTCTATCACATCTGAAGATGTTGAATCTATTGATTGTGATTTCGCTGTTGCGGATGTTTTCGTTGAGATGACTTTCAATAATTCCAATTATTTTGGAGTTGTTTTCTGTTGCTAATTCTTCCAAGAAAGGGACTTTACACTGTTTTGTTTTCGGATAAAGACCCTGGATATTTGCTGTTATTATGCTTGTTGTACCGGATACATCTGTACCGGATACATCTGTGCTATTTCCACCTCCATCTGTTGTATATAAGCATACAAACAAACACATACACATATATGTATGTATGTATGCATGTATATATCTTAATGTATAGCTTTTACCTTTCACTTATTTCAGGCACTGGGCTGCGGCCATGCAGGAGCACCGCCCTGAAGCGTTTAGTCGACTAAATCGACATCAGAACTTATTTTCAATAATCGCTGCTGTTGCTGCTGCTGCTGCTTCTGCTGCTACTTCTGCTGACGGCGAGTTGGCAGAATCGTTAGTACGCTGGGCGAAATACTTATCGTTATTTCACCCGTCGCTTTGTTCTGAGTTCAAATTCCGCCGAAGTCGACTTTGCCTTTCATCCTTTCGGAGTCGATTGAATAAGTACCAGTTATAACATTGGGGTCGATGAGATCTACTATACTCATCCCACCAAAATTTCACGCCTTGGTGCCTATATCAGAAAGGAGTATTATTATTATTATTATTATTATTATTATTATTATTTTATTATTATTATTATTATTATTGAGTGAGAGAGCAATTCATGCCATCAAAGTGACACTGGGGTAAAATATACGAAGCCCAATATACCTATCATGACTACCCGTCTGATAAGGGTAGTCATTATCATTATTATTATCATTATTATTATTATTATTATTATTATTATTATTATTATTATTATTATTATTATCATTATCATTATCATTATTATTATTGTTATTATTATTATTATTATTATTATATTATTATTATATTATTATTATTATCATTATTATTATTATTATAATTATTATTATTATTGTTGTTGTGTTTTGTGTTGTTGTTGTTGTTGTTGTTGTTGTTGTTGTTGTTGTGTTGTGTTGTTATTATATTATTATTATTATTATTGTTGTTATTATTATTATTATTTTATGTAACATATGGTATAATTATAAACAGGGAAAATGTTAGCCATTTCTCCGCAGACTGAAAAAAAGAATGAACTTCAATCGATTTTCGAACTTTATTGGTTTCTCATCAGAAGCGTCTACAACATTCTGACACTTGCAAGAGGAGCAAGCAGCCAAACTGTCCATATACTCAACAAATGCAGCAGTTACTCTATGAAAGTGTCCTTAATTTGAATACTAAAAGTGTTTAACACTCTATAAATACCAGAGATCTTAGCCCACACAGTATCAAGGTATGATATAATAAAATATGTAACATATGGTATAATTATAAACAAGGCAAATATTAGCCATATTTATATATATATATATATATATATATATATATATAACGGGAAAGTTTACGAAAATAAACAAAAGACGAAGGCAGGTGGAGTACAAACAAACAATTGTATTAGTATGGCGCTCAGGAATAGAAATAGAAAAAGTCTTTTACATTTCGAGCCTACGCTCTTCGAAAGAAAGATACACAGAAAAAAAAACAAGGAGAGAAAAAATGCGTGTAGGAGCTAACGATCTATCATGGCGTCCTGACTTCGGACAGTGGTCAGACGCGAGAAGGACAGTAGGGGAGATAACATATATATATATGTATGTATATATATATATATATATATATATATATATATATATATATATATTTATATATATATATATGTGTATGCTGGACTA
>NC_043015.1:43280436-43307936 GCF_006345805.1 Octopus sinensis
TTATTAAAACAGCAGCAAAATATATCACAAAAACTGTTACTCAGAGTTTCACGTTCCCGTTCGTCGGACTGTTTAGTTGAGAATGGAACAAAATAAGATTATATGCATAAATATACAATTACTTTGATAGATACACATTTGAAAATGGTTTTGTTTCATTGGTTCTTTCAACTAACGATCTCTTCAATAACCGCTTGCGTGAAATTACGATTACGGTTTAAAATCATATTATTATAAAAATCGAAGACAACCTTAAATCAAAAATAGCATATGTAGAAGGAAAAAGACCAGAATAACCAGGGTAAATATCTATATACATATATATAGCATATAAATATATATACTTATATACATATACATACATACATACATACATATACATACATACATACATACATACATACATACATACATACATACATATGTTCTTACCTTCGGAACGCAGAGTAGATGAAACAGGGACAACTGATGAAGGGGAATATTCTTTATGTTGCATGTCTCCTTTCTCTGTTGTATTTTTCGTTGCTTGAAAAAGAAGTTCGTTTTCTATGTTTTTGTTTTTGTTTCCGTTTCTCATTGTTTTCAACGTTTTTTTATGTCCTGTACCCATATATGCATGTATACATACATACATATATATATATATATATATATATGTAGGTATGTGCATATATGTATGTATACATGCATATATTTATATATTATTTATATATTTATATGATAGAACGCCATAGATAAGTTTTATCTATCTATCTATCTATCTATCTATCTATCTATCTATCTATCTATCTATCTATCTATCTGTCTGTCTGTCTGTCGTCTGTCTGTCTGTCGTCTGTCTGTCTGTCTGTCTGTCTGTCTGTCTGTCTGTATGTATGTATGTATGTATGTATTTATGTATGTGTATATATCTTACGTGGGCGTTATTTTGAAAACTAAACAAAATAGCAAATTTCAAAGACACCCAGACTAAACTTGAACAAATATACAAACACACTCATACATTTATTTTGCGGCAGAATTATTTCCGAATGAAACGAATATGATAATACCTTTCGTACATACATACATACATACATACATACATACATACATACATACATACATACATACATACATACATACATACATACATGCATGCATACATACATACACACATACATACATACATACATACATACATACATACATACATACATACATACATACATACATTCATACATACATGTACATACATGCATGCATGCATACATACATACATACATACATACATGCATACATACATACATACATACATGCATACATACATACATACGTACATACATACATACATACATACATACATATACATACATACATACATACATGCATACATACATACATACATACATGCATACATACATACATACATGCATACATACATACATACATACATACATACATGCATACATACATACACACATACATGCATACATACATACATACATACATACATACATACATACATACATACATACACACATACATACATACATACATACATACATACATACAATACACACACGCTCACACACTCACACACGCTCATGCAGATTTCTTACGAAGTTTCATAGCCGCAAAGAATCCGATCCCGATTACATTTATTATATTTCTCTCTCAAATAAAAACTACAAAGCTTTTAGCTAAGAAATTTATTAATGCTACTCTTTCGACTGCATGCACTATTTTCAATTACGAGTAAAAACGATCATAATCTTTGAGGTTACATGTACGTTATAATATGTATAATATACATCCGATGAATATATATAGACGTAGGAGTGGCTACGTGTTAAGTATCTTGCTTACCAACAATCACATGGCTCCGGGTTTACTTCAATTGCGTGGCACATTGGGAAAGTGTCTTCTGCTATAGACTTGGCGCCGACCAAAGCTTTGTGAGGGGATTTGGTGAACGGAAACTGAAAGAAGCCCGTCGTATATATATATGTGTGTGTGTGTGTGTGGGTGGGTATGGGTGGGTGTCTGTGTTTGTCCACCCCATCATCGCTTGACAACCGATGTTGGTGTGTTCACGTCCCCGTAACGTAGCGGTTTGGCAAAAGAGGTCGAAGAGTACTAGGCTTACAAAGAATAAGTACTGGGGTCGATTTGTTCGACTAAAGGCGGTGCTCCAGCATGGCCGCAGTCAAATGACTGAAACAAGTTAAAGAATAAAAGAATATACATACATATATACATATATATATATGTATGTATATGTATATGCGTGTATATATATATGTGTGTGTGTGTGTGTGTGTGTATATGCATGCATATATAACAGATATAATATATATACATAATATATATTGTGTACTCATGTAAGCATAATGTAAAAGTACTCGTTTATGCGCGCGCGTGTATGTCTGTGTGCATATATACGTACATATGTATACCTATATCACTTTACCTGTCTATCGTGAGGTTAGCTTGGGAAGTTAAGCAGTTGTGGTTGATGAAAAAGGTAGCAGTAGTACCAATAATTATTGGAGCCCTGGGAACAGTGAGCAAAAATCTCGAGAAGTACATGGAGCAAATAGGGGCTGCAATAAGGGTGGAGCACTTGCAGAAAACAGCACTGCTTGGAATCACTCGAATACTCCGGAAGGTGCTCGAAAAACAAGAGGTGTTACCTTAGTTCACTGGTAGTGAACAGCTGACACCGTAGTACATCTCCAGCGTTAGAAGCTGTGCAAAGGCAATAATAATAATACTCATCATCATATATGTATGTATGTATACGAGGTGGTGCCAAAGAGTTCCTGGCTTTGGGTAAAAGAAAATACAGGAGGGTCAGTTATGATTTTATTCACCATATGATTCCCCTCTCATTCTCACAGACTTATTGCAGCGGTCCTTCAGTTTTTCTTAGACTTGTAAAAGAACTTGTTGGAAGGTTAGGCCTCCAACCAAGCTTTTAGCAATACTCTTGAAGCTAGAAACTTTTGAGCATCAAGGACAGACAAAGGGATTAAGTCGATTACATCGACCGCAGTGCGTAACTGGTACTTAATTTATCCTCTCGCGTATATATATATAGACAGTTGAAACACTCCTGTCACAACCTGGGACCTTGAAGACTGCTATAACGCATTAAAGTATACTAGTCCCTTAATATTTGATATTCAATATTTCATCTATTCAATAAGACAATCAATACTTCATTTCATTTTACTAATTAGGGTAAATGTTTTTAAATTTTCACCTAATTTCTGAATTACTACTACTTGGCGGTGTGAGTTATGGCTGCTCTTTCTGGTGGACGAGTGACCTGTTGGGGTCACTCCTAAATTGTTATATTATTTATACTATATATTCTATATTCTACATTAATACTATAAAGAATATAAATAAAACATAAAAAACAGGCAGAGTTGGAATTTCTTTGGATAAGATATATCCCTCTATACACAGTCATACAAAACCCCTTTATATATATATATATATATGCAAACACGCACAGGTTGATAGATTCGTGCGTGTGTGGCCACAGGCACATACACATGTAGATAGCTTGGTTATATCTCGACGTCTAGGCCACGGGGCAAAACATAGAGGAAACGCTAATTTCCAATTCAAACGAATTTAATAAAAACTTATTCATTAATTTAAGCAGGGACGTGACGCCTAGGTAGGCAGTGCCTACCCCGAATAAAGTAGATCGATAGCAACATTTTCTTTTATGGTAAAATATACACCTAATTCAAGAAAAAAAAGGTTACTCTGATTACTATGCATAAAATGTAAAATATTTTTTTTGTAGATTAGGTAGGTATAATTTGCCCTTGCCTTTCAAGCTCAGTATGTAAGCTACGCATAGTATTGCTGTAGTACACATGCTGTGTACACTCCTACAACAACGTTTTCTTTACGCGTTATAAAGGCAGAAGTAAATCTGCCTTCAACTCAGTCGTGTGTCTGTGTTTCGCTTATTTTTTTCGTGTGTTTTACTAACAAAAGGTCACCAACTGCCTACCCTGAGTAATTACTGACGGCACGTGCTTGAATTTAAGACTTGAACTTTCCATTATATAGATGGTAGATACGTAGTCACGAGAAAGTGAGGAAAATGTAGACATACAGAAATATTTCATTTTTGTATTAAGGCCCCCCCGGCCATGAGAAATTATTTCCATTACTCGCTTGTTATTTCTTTTCAGGTGGATCATAATTGGTTTTTGTTTTAAATTCCGTGTCTCTCTGTCTCTCATTCAGTCTTTCGATTTTCTCTCTCTCACTCTCTATCTCTCACTCTCTACCTCTCACTCACGTTGTCATTCTTATTCTCTTTCTTTTTTCTTCTCTGTCACGCGTACCTTCGTAAAGAATAATTAACTTTCGTCGTTCTCGCTACTACTTCATACCTGAATTATGCAAATTCCTATTATTCGCCAATTCCCGTTATTTTCAAATGAACTTTTGCTGTAATTATAATTCATGCAAATTACATCAACCAAAAATTTTCATAACTCTTTTTCTACTTGTGAAAAACATCTGTCAACGGATCAAAGTAGGCCATGCTAAGCTGATGATGTCAAGGTAGAAACATTCCTGTTGCTGTCTCCCCCACCACCACCACCATTACATGAAAATTCAATTTTATACCGTATGGATTGTGAACATCTTCATATTAACGTTTCCTTTCTTCGAGAGTTGCAAACAATTACAGTTAGCGTTTTCTTTTCTTTCCGCTACTTAAAAGCAAATATCAATGTCAGAATTTTATTTTTTTTTTGCATACACATCATTCGATATACTGACGCCTACATGAATTATATATATATATATATATATATATATATATATATAATATATATATTATATATATATATATATATATATATATATATATTATATATATATGTATATATATACATAGATACGTCTGTATATATAGTCGCCATGATAGATCGTTAGCCACTACACAGATTTTTTTTCTCTCCTTGTGTGTCCCTTTCTGTAGAAGAGCGTAGGCTCGAAACGTAAAAGACTTTTTCAATTCCTGAGCGTTATACTAATACATCTGCTTGTTTTGTACACCACCTGCCTTCGTCTTTTGTTTTTTTCGTGAACTCTCCCCCTATATATATATGTAGGCACAGGTATGGCTGTGTGGTAAGTAGCTTGATTACCAACCACATGTTTCCGGGTTCACTCCCACTACATGGCACCTTGGGCAAGTGCCTTCTACTGTAGCCTCTGGCTGACCAAAGCCTTCTGAGTAGATTTGGGACACAGAAACTGAAAGAAGCCAGTCGTATACATATATATATATGTGTGTGTGTGTGTGTGTCTGCGTGTGTCTGTGTTTGTCTCACGCCATCGCTTGACAACCGATGTTTGTGTGTTTACTTTGTGGTTCGCCAAAAGAGACCGATAGGATAAGTACTAGGCTTGTCACACTCCTTGCGAACTACGTTAAGGATACACGTGTCTGTGGAATGCTCAGCCATTTGCACGTTAATTTCCACGAGCAAGCTGTTCCGTTGATCGTGTCAGCTGGAACTCTCGTCGTCGTAACCGACGGAGTGCTCCTTTCCTTTTATGTATGTATATATGTTTGAATGGATGAATGAATGAATGACTGGATGAATGAATGAATGAGTGAGTGAGTGAATGAGTGAGGATGTGCGTGTGTATTAAATTGAGGTACAATAAATTCCTGCCAAATCTTTTAGATGTTGGCTATAGTTCGTACTTTATCTTTATATATAAAAGTGAAGTTATGTGTCTGTCTCCTACGATTTAGATTCTTAACTACTCCCACATTTTGCGGTGCAGTTTAACCAAAACCGGGTATCTTATAGTCGTGATTCATATCGAGCCCTTCTGGGTGTTAGCGCGCGTCTACGATGAGTCTACGATTTATAAAAAATTTACCATCATTTTTTTCCATTTTAATGCATTCTTTTGCAATTTTTTGGCTATAACTCTCTAAAAATGCTTATATAGTTATTTCCCTTACAAACCCGAGCAACGCCGGGCGATACTACTAGTATTATATAATAATTCATATTAATTTTCTCAGACTCATCTAATTGGTATATTATCGTTTATTTTTCCTTAGTATTTCGTTTTTAACCCCTTCTTAGAAGCCATGAAAACATGTTAGACGTTAGTTGCTGAGGGCACCTAACGAACAATGTAATCCACAATTGCGGTCCTTATTTTTTGGACTCTTCCTGTCAAAGAGGCCCACAAGTAGGAATTCATTAAAAAGTATATTTCAACCAAAACCAAAAAGAATGCAGAAACATAGGAATAAGCCAAGAAAAATGGTACGATAAAGAATATGAACAAAAGGAGTGAAAAACAAACAGAGACATAGGTAAAGAAGCAGATCAGAGGCATGTCGGACGTCATGGTTGTTGGTATGTGAGTTTTAAGTTCATAAGTAAAAGCATACGCGTCGAGACGGTCCTATATGATCATCATTACGTAAACTGAAGCGTTTTGTTTTATTCCTGATTTTACTTATAACATAGTCGTCTTACAGAGATGTGTAAATTTTGAGCATAATCTTTTTGACCGGTTCACAAGCAGAGTAAACGGTTATTGAAGCGAGAGGGACCTACAAAAATCTTTGATGAGAAGAAGAGAAAGAGCGATTTTTAAAATCTTGTTAATATAGTCGTGATATAAAGATACATAAACTGTGTTTAATTAATCATGCTGACTGGTTCATAAGCAGACGACGTTTGTTCTACTGACTTGTTCATAAGCAGACGACATTTGTTCTACTGACTTGTTCATAAGCAGACGACATTTGTTCTACTGATTGGTTCGTAATCACAAGTGATCGATAAAGAAATGGTGGAACGAATATGGAGAGTAACAAACGTTTAAAAATGATTTACCATTTCCAACGTTTCATATATATATTTTTCTTTCTTTTCTTTATTATTTTTCCATTTCTTTTCTTCGTCGAAAATTATTTTTCTCTCCGATCTCACAGATCTTGTTAATCTGCAAAGTGAATTGAAATGTATGGCTGGCGTTCCAATAAAATAAAGAAAAAAAAAACGGAAACAGAAGATATATGAAATAATTTGGAAGAACAAAGGCAAAACTATGATAAAATGACGATAAAATGTAAACCAAATAAACCAACAATAATGACGTCATCAATAATGGCAACGTCATATCTAATAGTGGTTTCCCTTTGTTTTATTTAAGCAGAGCGGAATGAAACAATTTGGTGGAGCCGTTTGGATGCAGGCCATTTGGCACAACTGATATGACTTTCAGCCCGTTTTGGTGACTGTACTTTTTGGCACTGGAGGCATTCACGCTCGCACACGTACGCGTTTGCAGAAATGTACACATGAGGCATACTGATAGAAAGACTGTGTGAGAGGGTGAGAGAGAGAGAGAGAGAGAGAGGAGAGAGAGAGAGAGAGAGAGAGAGAGAGAGAGAGAGATGGGAGGGGGTACAATATACTGATCGAACACGATTGACATAAAAACGCTTTTCGTCTCTTCATACGCATAAAGAGAAATACATTCACACACATAAACAGAGAGAGAGAGGGAGAGAGAGAGGGAGAGAGAGAGAGAGAAAGGGGAATAGAGAGAGGGAGAGAGAAAGGGAAAGGGGAAGAGAGAGAGGGAGAGAGAGAGAGAGAAAGGGGAATAGAGAGAGGGAGAGAGAGAAAGAGGGAATAGAGGAGGGGAGAGGGAGGGGGAGAGGGAGAGAGAGGGAGGAAAGGGAGAGAGAGAGAGGACAGCGAAGAGAGGGGAGGGAGAGAGAGAAAGGGAAGAGGAGAGAGAGGAGAGAGAGAAAGGGGAATAGAGAGAGAGAGAGAGAAAAAGGGGAATAGAGAGAGGGAGAGAGAGGAAGAGTGAGGGAGAGAGAGGAGAGAGAGAGAAAGAGAGAGTGGGAGAGAGAGAGGGGCTATAAACGCTTTCCGTCTCATCATACACTTCCAGAGAAATACTCTCACACACAAGCAGAGAGGGAGAGGGGGAGAGGAAGAGAGAGAGAGAGAGAGAGAGAGAGAGTGAGAGAGGAGAGAGAGAGGAGAGGGATGAGTGTCTGATTTGATCTCTATGAACCAGGATACACATTGCGCTTTCTTGTCATATTATTTTCAGTAAAACTCAGAGATAATAATAGTCCCAAATTTTGGCACAGGGCCTGCAATTTCGGGAGTGGCTGTAAGTTTATTACATCGACCCCAGTGTTGAACTGGTACTTATTTTATCGACTTATTTTATAGGCGCAGGAGTGGCTGTGTGGTAAGTAGCTTGCTTTCTAACCACATGGTTCTGGGTTCAGTCTCACTGCTTAGCACCTTCAGTAAGTGTCTTCTACTATAGCCTTGGGCCGACCAAAGCCTTGTGTGTGGATTTGGTAGACGGAAACTGAAAGAAGCCTGTCGTATATATGTATATATATGTATGTATGTATGTATGTATGTATGTATGTATGTATGTATGTATGTATGTATGTATGTGTGTCTGTGTTTGTCCCTCTAGCATTGCTTGACAACCGATGCTGGTGTGTTTACGTCCCCGTCACTTAGCGGTTCGGCAAAAGAGACTGAAGCAAGTGAAAAAAAAGAGTTAAAAAAATTGAGTAAAAGGATCCCAATAGAATGAAAGGCAAAAATCGAAGCCTACGATATTTGAACTAAGAGCGTATAGCCTGAAAAAAATGCTGCTAAACATTTTACCGGCGCGGTAACAATTCTGCCTGTTGGCCACCTCTTGGCAACAATTTCAATTTTTGACACAAGCAAGCTATTTCGGGGGTAAGGAATAAGTTGTTCAATTGGTGTTCAATTGGTACTTATTTTATCGACCCCGAAAGGGATAAAAGACAAAGTCGACCTCGCCAGTATTTGAACTCAGACCAAAAAGACCTACGAAATGCCGCAAAACATTTTGCTCGGCGTGCTAACGTTTCTGCCAACTTGCCGCATAAAAGGCGGGGGTAACAGTAAATATCTATTTCTTTACTACCCACAAGGGGCTAAACACAGAGAGGACAAACAAGGACAGACAAACGGATCAAGTCGATTATATCGACCCCAGTGCGTAACTGGTACTTAATTTATCGACCCCGAATGGATGAAAGGCAAAGTCGACCTCGATGGAATTTGAACTCAGAACGTAGCGGCAGACGAAATACCTATTTCTTTACTACCCACAAGGAGCTAAACACAGAGAGGACAAACAAGGACAGACAAACGGATTAAGTCGATTATATCGACCCCAGTGCGTAACTGGTACTTAATTTATCGACCCCGAAAGGATGAAAGGCAAAGTCGACCTCGACGGAATTTGAACTCAGAACGTAGCGGCAGACGAAATACCTATTTCTTTACTACCCACAAGGGACTAAACACAGAGAGGACAAACGGATTAAGTCGATTATATCGACCCCAGTGCGTAACTGGTACTTAATTTATCGCCCCCGAAAGGATGAAAGGTAAAGTCGACCTCGGCGGAATTTGAACTCAGAACGTAGCGGCAGACGAAATACCTATTTCTTTACTACCCACAAGGGGCTAAACACAGAGAGGACAAACAAGGACAGACAGACGGATTAAGTCGATTACGTCGACCCCAGTGCGTAACTGGTACTTATTTAATCGATCCCGAAAGGATGTAAAGCGAAGTCGACCTCAGCGGAATTTGAACTCAGAACGTAGCGGCAGACAAAATACCTATTTCTTTATTACCCACAAGGGGCTAAACATAGAGGGGACAAACAAGGACAGACATAGGTATCAAGTCGATTACATCAACCCCAGTGCGTAACTGGTACTTATTTAATCGCCCCCGAAAGGATGAATGGTAAAGTCGACCTCGGCGGAATTTGAACTCAGAACGTAGCGGCAGACGAAATACCTATTTCTTTACTACCCACAAGGGGCTAAACATAGAGGGGACAAACAAGGAAAGACAAGCGGCTCAAGTCGATTATATCGACCCCAGTTGTTCATGATTAATGGTTAATTGTCGCATAAAAGGTTCATTGATGGGAATTAAAAGTTAATCGCTTGTGTATGTGTGTGTGTGTGTATGTCTGTGTGTGTGCGTGCGTTTATGCGTGTGTGTGTGCGTATGTTTATGCGTGTGTGTCTGCGTGCGTTTATGCTTGCGTATGTGTGCGTGAGCTTCCATCATTAAAAATCAACATGTAGTGTTTTGTTTCTAAACATGTTGTTTATTTTTCTTTCTTCTTTCTTTTTAAGCATAAACTACGAAATGAAGTGAAAAATTTATTTCTCGCCAAATTTAAGACAAAAATTTCCGGATTTAATTTGATTAAAATATCTGCTAACCCAACCATTACAAAATCTCTCACTACAATTCGTGTAAATACACAGCGTGGTGCACGAAAAAGTAGTCTTGGTTCCGTAGCATAGTGTATAAAATAAATAAATGCACCCTTTTTTAAAGCCTTGCCGGGCTCTTGGGCCCGGTTTTCCGGTTTTAATGGCGTATGTGTTCCCAATCTGGACGGGACACCAGTCCATCGCAGCGTTACTCATTTTTGCCAGTTGAGTCGACTGGAGCAATGTGAAATGAAGTGCTTTGCTCAAGAACACAAACGCGTCGTCCGGTCCAGGAATCAAAACCGCAATCTTAAAATCATGATGCTGACTCCCTAACCACTGAGCCACGCGCGTTATACTAATACATCTCTTTGTTTTGTACACGACCTGTCTCCGTCTTTTGTTTTTTCGTGAACTTCCCCCACGCTATATATGAGTGGCTGTGTGGTAAGTAGCTTGCTAACAAACCACATGGTTCCGGGTTCAGTCCCACTGCGTGGAATCTTGGGCAAGTGTCTTCTTCTATAGCCCCGGGCCGTCCAATGCTTTGTGAGTGGATTTGGTAGACGGAAACTAAAAGAAGCCTGTCGTATATATGTATATCTATATATATATATATATGTATGTATGTGTTTGTGTGTCTGTGTTTGTGCCACTAGCATTGCTTGACAACCGATGCTGGTGTGTTTACGTCCCCGTCAATTAGCGGTTCGGCAAAAGAGACCGATAGAATAAGTACTGGGCTTACAAAGAATAAGTCCCGGGGTCGATTTGGTCGACTAAAAAGGCGGTGCTCCAGCATGGCCACAGTCAAATGACTGAAACAAGTAAAAGAGTATATATATATATGTATGTATATATGTATATATATAGGCGTAGGTACGGCTGTGTGGTAAGTAGCTTGAAAACCAACCACATGTTTCCATGTTCCCTCCCACTGCATGACACTTTGGGTAAGTGTCTTCTATTGTAGCCTCCTGGTTCGCAATCACAAGAGAACAATAACGAAATGGTGGAACGAATATGGAGAGTAACAGCGTTTATATCAAGTCTGTTGTGCTTATATTTTATCGAGGTTTTCACTGGGACATTCCACCAGTACTCCTTTTTATTATGAGTGGCTATGGCTTCTACTGTATGTATGTATGTATGTATGTAGTTATGTATGTATGTATGTATGTATGTATGTAGTTATGTATGTATGTATGTATGTATGTATGTATGTATGTATGAATGTATGTATGTATGTATGTATGTATGTATGTATGTATGCATGTATGCATGTATGTAAGTATGTATGTATGTACGTATGTATGTATGTATGCATGTATGTATGTATGTACGTATGTATGTATGTATGCATGTATGTATGTATGTATGTATGTATGCATGCATGCATGCATGTATGTACATGTATGTATGTATGTATGTATGTATGTATGTATGTATGTATGTATGTATGTATGTATGAATGTATGTATGTATGTATGTATGTATGTATGAATGTATGTATGTATCTATGTACGTACGTATGTATGTAATTATGTATGTATGTATGTATGAACGTATGTATGTATGTATGTATGTATATGTGAGAGCTGCGTGGCTTAGTGGTTAGGGCACTCGGCTCATGATCGTAAGGTTGTGAGTTCGATTCCCGGCGACGCGTTGTGTCCTTGAACAAGACACTCTATTTCATGTTGCTCCAGTCCACTCAGCTGGCAAAAATGAGTTGTACCTGTATTTCAAAGGGCCAGCCTTGTCACACTCTGTGTCACGCTGAATCTCCCCAAGAAATATGTTAAGGGTATACGTGGAGTGCTCAGCCACTTGCACGTTAATTTCACGAGCAAGCTGTTCCGTTGATCGTATCAGCTGGGACCCTCGTCGTCGTAACCGACGGAGTGCTTCTTTCCTTTTGTGTATGTATGTATGTATGTATGTATGTATGTATGTATGTATGTATGTATGTATGTATGAATGAATGAGTGAGAATGCGCGTGTGTATTAAATTGAGGTACAATAAATTCCTGCCAAATCTTTTAGATGTTGGCTATAGTTCGTACTTTATATCTCTATATATAAAAGTAAGGTTGTGTGTCTGTCTCCTACGATTTAGATTCCTAACTACTCCCACATTTTGCGGTGCAGTTTAACTAAAACCGGGTATCTTATAGTCGTGATTCATATCGAGCCCTTCTGGGTATTAGCGCGCGTCTACGATGAGTCTACGATTAAAAAAAAATTTACCATCATTTTTTTCCATTTTAATGCATTTTTTCGCTATTATATAAGGGAAGTAACTCTCTAAAAATGTCTACGATGAGTCAACGATTTAAAAAAAATTAACCATCATTTTTTTTTCCATTTTTAATGCATTCTTTTGCTATTATTTGGCTATAACTCTCTAAAAATGCTTATATATTTATTTCCCTTACAAACCCGAGCAACGCTGGGCGATACTGCTAGTATTATATAATGATTCATATTAATTTTCTCAGACTCATCTAATTGGTATATTATCGTTTATTTTTCTTTCGTATTTCCTTTTTACCCCCTTCTTAGAAGCCATGAAAACATGTTAGAACAATGTAATCCACAACTGCGATCCCTATTTTTTGGCCTCTTTTTGTCAATTCGGCCCACGAGGGTGAATTCATTAAAAAGCATATTTCGACCATAACCAGACAGAATGCAGAAACATAGGTATAAACCAAGAAAAATGGCACGATAAAGAATATGAACAAAAGGAGTGAAAAATAAACTGAGACATATGTAAAGAAGCAAATCAGAGGCACTTCAGACTTCATGGTTGCTGGTTGTTGGTATGTGTGCTGTAAGTTCATAAGTAAAAGCCTACGCGTCATTATGCAAACAGAAGCGTTTTGTTTTATTCCTGATTTTACTTATAACATAGTCGCGTTACAGAGATGTGTAAATTTTGAGATATAATCTTTTCGACCGGTTCACAAGCAGAGTAAACGGTTATTGAAGCGAGAGGGACCTACAAAATCTTCATGATGACGGAGAAGCGATTTTTAAAAATCCTTGTTAATATAGTCGTGATATAAAGATACATAAACTGTGTTAATTAATCATGCTGACTGGTTCATAAGCAGACGACATTTGTTCTACTGACTGGTTCATAAGCAGACGACATTTGTTCTACTGATTGGTTCGTAATCACAAGTGATCGATATATGGAGAGTAATGGTGGAACGAATATGGAAAGTAACAAACGTTTAAAAATGATTTACCATTTCCAACGTTTTTTCATAAATATTTTTCTCTCCGATCTCACAGATCTTGTTAATCTGCGAAGTGAATTAAAATGTATGGCTGGCGTACCAATAAAATAAAGAAAAAAAAAAGAACGGAAACAGGAGATGTATGAAATAATTTAGAACAACAAAGGCAAAACTGATTAAATGACAATAAAATGTAAACCAGATGAACCAAAATTAATGATGATAATAATAATAAACATCTGACGTCATCAATAATGGCAACGTCATATCTAATAGTGGTTTCCAACTATTATATAGGGAGCCGGTTTCCAACAAAGATACAAGGCTCCATCTTTGAGATGTAGTTAACACAAACACAGACAAATTCAAATTTGGAACTTGAGAAAAGTCTTGCATATTTTTACTGCTCCACTCACAGATTGCACTTGTAATGTACAAATTAGCCGATCGGTTTCTCTCTGAAAATCCCAGTTTATCCAGATTCTCCTTTAAGCATTTACTAACAAAACCTAGTTGTTTTCTCTTGGACGCTTCCTGTTTCCATAAACTTTTTATGCCCGGCGCAGATGCTCAAACAAGACGGTTCTTCCTTTTCATACATAGCACCGTAATTCCACGAGACCTGAGTGTCTGATTTGATCTCTTTGAACCAGGATACACATTGAGCTCTCTTATCATATTATGTTCAGTAAAACTCAGAGTTAATAATAGTCCCAAATTTTGGCACAAAGCCTGCAATTTCGGGAGTGGCTGTAAGTCGATTAAATTGACCCCAGTGTTAAACTGGTACTTATTTTATCGACCCCCAATTGAATGAAAGACAAAATTCGAAGCCTACGATATTTCAACTAAGAGCGTATAGCCTGAAAAAAAATGCTGCTAAGCATTTTACCGGCGCGGTAACAATTCTGCTTGTTGGCAACAATTTCAATTTTTGACACAAGGGCAGCTATTTCGGGGGTAAGGAATAAGTTGTTCAATTGGTACTTATTTTATCGATCCCGAAAAGATAAAAGACAAAGTCGACCTCGGCAGGATTTGAACCCAGACCATAAAGACCTACGAAATGGCGTAAAGCATTTTGCTCGGCGTGCTAACGTCTCTGCCAACTTGCCGCATAAACGGAGAGGGTAACTGTAAATATCTTTAAAGACAAACGAAATTGATTGAAATATTAAAACAAAGTACTTAAATGAAAACTTTAATAGTATTTATTTAACATGCAAAGAACTTGATTGATGGCTCTCAGCTTTGTAGACACAATAAACTGTGGATGTTGTAAAGATAATTTATGAACACTATGTATGTATAATTTTGTTTACGAGTGGAAGAAGCGAGTGTGCCAGTCGTTTCTTTCTTTCTTTCTTTCTTTCTTTCTTTCTTTCTTTCTTTCTTTCTTTCTTTCTTCTTTCTTTCTTTCTTTATTTCTTCCTTCCTTCTTTCTTTCTTTCTTTCTTTTTTCCTTTCTTTCTTCCTTCCTTTCTTCTTTCTTGCTTTCTTTCTTTCTTTCTTCCTTTCGTTCATTCTTCCTTCTTCCTTTCTTCCTTCCTTTCTTTCTTTCTTCCTTTCCTTCCTTCCTTCTTCCTTTCTTTCTTCCTTTTTTCCTTCCTTCCCTTCTTCCTTCCTCCTTTTTTCTTTCTTTCCTTCTTCCTTCCTTTCGTTCTTCTTTCCTTTCTTTCTTTCTTTCTTTCTTTCTTCCTTTCCTTCCTTCTTTCTTTCTTTCTTTTTTTCTTTCTTTCTTTCTTTCTTTCTTTCGTTCGTTGCCGGCAAAATCAAAGACGAACAACCACTGCTCCGCGTTTCGAATTCAAATCCTACCGTGACCATCTCTGCTTTTCAATTCCCATTATCCCACCGCGCGTCGGCGTAGATTAAAATAAATACACCAAAGAAGTTCCAAAGCCGATTTAATTGTCTACATGCCTCTCTCACAATACCTGGCATTATCCCAACATTAGACGCCATTATTACAACAGCATACAGACACCATCGAGAGAAAGCAGGTAAACCTCTAATGTTTTGTTTTCCTTCGTTCCAAATCAAATAAAGCGATGCGTTTCTCCGCTTCACGGACCAGTGCCACAGAAAAGGCTTTAATTAGGATATATCGGGGTACTGATTACTAATAAGCCTCAGAAATATTACTTAATCTACAATTAAGTGGGGGAGAATTGATATCTAACGTGTTATGTACAGAAAGTATTTATGTCTACGGAGAACGCACGTAGATTACATTTGGGAAACAAGTCCAATCTTATCTGATTTTTTAGGATTTCTATCTGCCAGGGGTTGTGATGGCACGTGGCCTAGTGTTTAGGGGTGTTGCACTCCCGATCGCATGGTCATGGTTTCGATTCCCGAACCGTTTTGTGCTTTATTATATTTTCCTTTAGCAAAACACTTTATTTCATGTTGCTCTACCATCACATCAACATCTGATGTGTTACAAGCCGTTCCCCTATTTAAGCAATGCTGATTTCATATACATTTACACATATACAACAAGCTTCTTTCAGTTTCCGTCTACCAAATCCACTCACAAGGCTTTGGTTGGCTCGAGGCTATAGTAGAAGAAACTTGCCCAAGGTACCACGCAGTGGGACTGAACCCGGAACCATGTGCTTGGTAAGCAAGCCACTTACCACACAGCCACTACTGCGATAAAATAAATACCATTTGAAGACTGGGGTCAATGTAATCGACTACCCTCTCCCCGAAATTGCTGGCCTTGTGCCAAAATTTGAATATTGTTGTTGTTGTTGTTGTTATTATTATTATATTATTATTATTATTATTATTATTATTATTATTGAGTATTATTATTATTATTAACAGTGTATGGCATCAAAGTGACACTGGGGTAAAATATACGAAGCCCAGTATACACATCATGACTACCCGTCTGATAAGGGTACACCAGGCACATGCATCACAACCATATGTGCGCGACATGGTGATCTCATATCAAGATAAACAGCACATAAGCTTGCAGGTGGGGCCCAGTTAGAATTTTCTCCTGGTCGAGTAGCCCATCTCACTCAAAAGGTCCCTGAATAAGGGTTGTTTAAGGATGTTGAAAGAACCACCCATGTTTCCAGAGGTGAACTATTCAAACCCCAAAGAATCCCTCTCAACACATGGCTATGATGCTCCCCAACTACTTCTGCTCGTGCTCAGAGATTCACATATCGTCAACCACCAAGGAACATGCTCAGCTGGTTAAGGTCAAACAACTGACAAGCAAATCTGTGGTATTGAGCAGAATATTTGCTGTAGCCCATCTTTTATACCAAGACAAAACAATGTACACTTCCAATCAGTTAAGATCAGAAGCCATGAGAGCCACTGCCTGGTACTGCATCAAGGCATTATTATTATTATTATTATTATTATTATTATTATTATTATTATTATCGCATGTAGATATCAAGATAATAGCTATTATTTTCCTTTTTTCCAAATTAGATAAAGTAATACATTTATCTGCTTCATGGTCTGGTACCACAAGAAATCTTTAATTACGATATAAAGAAGGAGAACTAATTGCCAATACGGTCTTGAATTCTTGCATAATCTACAATTAGGTGAAAGTATTACGATTTAACATTGTTATGTTAAGCAAGAATCTACGCCTACTGTGAATTAACAGAAGAACCGTCCTAGCTTCTTATCTCCTTTGATTATATGATTTCCCGAATTGGCCCAGAGCCATAATTATTTTAAATTGGAGGTTAAACTGTAAGACATCGGCACTTACCCGTCATTGATTCTTAATTTACCGATCCTTTTTGTTCAAAGCGATATCAACATTCTGTCGCTGTTCTTGTTTTTGTTTTGCGAAGAGTCAGTCTCGATCAAGCAGGAATATGGTGAAACACGTTCCAGTCAATTATTTTCTTGATGATTATGTATCTTTACATGGGTGTGTTGTTAAGAAATACGCCTCGCAGACAAGTGGTTTTGAGCTTCGAGTAAAGTCCCACCACGCGGTACCGTGGCCAAGGAGCTTTTCTGCGATAGCCCAGGGCCGACTGATTCCTTGTGAGTGGATCTGGTGGACGGAAGCTGTACGGAAAGATCATCGAATGAATATGTGTATATGTAAGTGTGCGCTTGTGTGTGTGTGTGTGTGTGTGTGTGTGTGTGTGTGTGTGTGTGTGTGTGTGTGTGTGTGTGTGTGTGTGTGTGTGTGTGTGTGCGAGCTGGCAGAAACGTTAGCACGCCGGATGAAATGCTTAGTGGTATTTCGTCTGTCGTTACGTTGTGAGTTCAAATTCCGCCGAGGTTGACTTTGCCTTTCATCCTTTCGGGGTCGATAAATTAAGTACCAGTTCTGCATTGGGGTCGATGTAATCGACTTAATACCTATGTCTGTCCTTGTTTGTCCCCTCTATGTTTAGCCCCTTGTGGGTAATAAAGAAATAGGTATGGGTCTGTGTGTGTGTGCGTGTGTGTGTTTATGTTTGTTCTCGAACTACTTAATAAGCGGTGTTGGTTTGTTTGCGTCCAAAGAAAGCCGATAGAATATGTATATGTGTATATGTAAGTGTACGCTTGTGTGTGTGTGCATACGTATGTGTATGTATGTATGTATGTATGTATGTATGTATGTATGTATGTATGTATGTATGTATGTATGTATGTATGTATTTATGTATGTATGTATGTATGTATGTATGTATGTATGTATGTATTTATGTATGTATGTATGTATGTATGTATGTATGTATGTATGCATGTGTCTGTGTACGCGCGTTTGTGTGTGTGTTTATGTTTGTTCCTTGAACTTCTTAATAAGCGGTGTTGGTTTGTTTGTGTCCAAAGAAAGCCGATAGAATATGTAAATGTGCATATGTAAGTGTACGCTTGTGTGTGTGCATACGTATGTATGTATGTATGTATGCGTGTGTGTGTGTGTGTGTGTGTGTGTATGTGTGTGTGTGTGTGTGTGTGTGTGTGTGTGTATGCTTATGTTTGTCCCTCGAACTACTTAATAAGCGCTGTTGGTTGGTTTGCGTCCAAAGAAAGCCGATAGAATATGTACATGTACCAAACTTAAGAATAAGCACTGGAGGTAGATCTGTTCGACAAACCCAACAAGAGCCAGCAATATTTATAATAAAACTATTGAAAAGGTTGCAAGACGCAACGAAAAATTTTATAAAATAAAAATAAGAAAAAAGTGGAAATTTTACTGGTGCGTGTGTTAAATCATAAGGCACAAAAAGAAAATGACCCTCCCCAGAGACAACAGAATATAATTTCTTACTTGGGACAAACCACATGGTTCCGGGTTCAGTCCAATTGCGTGGCACCTTGAGCAAGTGTCTTCTACTGTAGCCTCGGGCCGACCAAAGCCTTGTGAGTGGATTTGATAGACGGAAACTGAAAGAAGCCCGTCTTATATATGTATATATATATATGATCTCTTGAGCACCACCAGCTCAAATATTTTCTCCTCTGTCTTCCCTCCTTGGGATCTTTCCTTCTCCTTGTTTCCGACGAAGAGCTCCGCTCGAAACGTTAAACCCTCCTTCTTTCCTTCTTTCCTGAGCGTCAATAATACTTTAATTGTTCCACGTCCTGCGTTGCTGTGTTTTTTTTTTCTCTTTTTTTCTGTGTTTTCTTGTTTGGATTAACTTTATATATATATATATATATATATATTTATATATATGTGTGTGTGTATGTATGTGTGTGGTGTGTGTGTGTGTGTTTGTGTGTCTGTGTTTGTCCCCCTAGCATTGCTTGACAACCGATACTGGTGTGTTTACGTCCCCGTTACTTAGCGGTTCGGCAAAAGAGACCGATAGAATAAGTACTGGGCTTACAAAAGAATAAGTCCCGGGTTCGAGTTGCTCGATTAAAGGTGGTGCTCCAGCATGGCCGCAGTCAAATGACTGAAACAAGTAAAAGAGTAAAAGAAAACTACTTTATGTTATATTTCGGGACGGTCATTTTCTGCCAAATAAACACACGCACTGTATATTCATTCTTCGCTAATTTATTATTGTTCTTATTTTATTTTGTGCTGATTGTCTGTAAACCTTTCACCACGCATCTGTGACCTCTTCAGCGACCCTCTCCCTACACGTGTTCCTCCTGATCCGCTTAGTCCATTAGTTAATTTTAAAGATTTATTTTTAATCCCTATAAAAAAAAATCTGTTTTGTTTATTTATTTATTATTTTTTGGGACAATCACATCGTATATATAACCGAACGTGGACTTTTGACCAGTGAATCACCTCTGATATTTAAGACACAAGTCTATGTCGGTTGTTATTCTAAACCAGTCAAAACCAGACAAAATGCAGCTGGTGGGACTTCCTCAGTGGCTCGCCTAAAGCGAAATTACATTCAATTTTATTCGTAGTCACGCCTTGAATTTTAATCGTAGTCACGATGAGTCACGCCTCGTGCGGCCTGCTTCTCGAAAAAGTTGCTCATACCTGTAATTCAAGAATCATTAAGCTGTAATTCCCTAGAAATAAGTTGCACGTCAATCTGAGTCGGCGTACTGTTTCGAATCATGCTATGAACTCTTTTATGTTACTCCACAACAGTGGATTTAGCAGACGGAAACTGAGAGAAGCATGTCGGCAGTTTTTTTTTCCTCCTTTTTCCTTTTCTTTTGGACATTCCTATGCCTCCTGTTTCCGAAGAAGAGCTATGCTCGAAACATCTACTCTTTCTTTCCTTCTCCGAGCGTCTCATTAATACTTTGCATATACTACGTCCGCGCTTTGTTGTTCTTTTCTTGTCTTTAAAATATATATATATATATATATATATATGTATATAAATAGATGAGTGTATTTTTACCTTGTTAACAATTAACACGGAAAAAAAAAAATAGTTACCAGGGCAGCAAAAATCTCACAAGTAAAGGTGTTGTAACTCCTTGTTTATAAAGGTAGAAACTTCGTGTTTACGTTGAATATTTTGAATAATATGAATAAAAAATGGAGTTAACGCTGGTGTAATAAAATATTTTTACTTTCGACACATGTTTCGAAAATTCCACTGATACTATTCAAAAGAATAAATGGTATAAACAATGCAATCTTCTCAGGAAAGTGAAAAAAACGAAACTCGTCAATAATTTAAACTTTAATTTCCTTTATATTTAACATTCACTATTAATATCCCTACTCTTTCTGTTAGCTACTTATGACGTTATATCATATAACGTTTTTTAAACAATATTAATAGCGTTCTGTCTATCGCTATACAAATCCATCATTTTTGCTAAAATGTCTTATTGACGAGTTTCGTTTTTTTCACTTTCCTGAGGAGAAGATTGCATGTTTATACCATTTATCTTTTGAATAGTATCAGTGGAATTTTCGAAACATGTGTCGAAAGTAAAAATATTTGATTACACCCGCGTTAACTCCATTTTTTATTCATATTATTCAATATATATATATATATATATATATATATATATATATAATAGTATGTATATATGTATATATATATATATATAATGTGTGTGTGTGTGTGTGTGTGTGTGTGGTGGTGTGCGTGTGTGTGTGTGTGAGTGAGTGGTGTGTATAAATATAAATACAGCTACGCACTTCACCCGGCGTGCTAACGTTTCTGCCAGCTCGCCGCCTTTCGATTATATATATATATATATATATATATATATATATATATATGCTTGTTTATCTTTGTGTCTATGTTTGTCCTCACATCACTACTTGATAACTTGTGTTGGTGTGTTTAAGTGCTGTAACTTAGCAGTTCGGCAAAAAAAAAAATTCAACAGGTTTTTAAAATAAAAAACTACTGGGGTCGATTCCTTCGACTAAAAATTCTTCAAGGCGGTGCCCCAGCATGGCCGCAGTCTAATGAGCGAAACAAGTAAACGATAAATGATATAATTTCTATTTTATTAAGCATTTTGAAATTTTATTTTAGAGTAATATGCAAAGTATATATTCGTGCATACATGAATAGCAAGAGGCATGCGTAAGATATACATGCATATATGTATGTATACACGTATGACTAAATCTCTCTCTCTCTCTCTCTCTCTCTCTCTTTCTTTCTCTCTCTCTTTCTCCATCACACACGCGCACACAGGAAAAGAAAAAAAAAGAACTTTCAAATACAACGGAAACCAAACCGGTTGGCAGAAATAAAACGTTGGAATCTAAGTTATTTACAGTTTAAGAGTTGAAGCGACTGAAAATTCCTATAAATCTGTTAAAGATTATTCCAAGAAGTTTTATCTTTGTATTCCAATGAAATTCTAGTAACGTAATTACTAAACTTAATGGTCAGAAAATATATATAAATAAAACATTTACAAAAGTCGTTAAGACTACAGAAAAACAAGAACGATTAATCTTCCTAGTAAATCATGTGGAAAGTTTGGAGCGGAAAACATTTTGGTTGCCGAGATTTTTGAAATGAAGAAATTTAACATGTCGACGATTTAAAATATGCCAGGCTTGCCTCTGGACTAAAATTCTTTTAGCACGGTTTAGGCTGTGTGATTGTGTAGGCGTAGTCTGGCATAGCGGTGTGGTGGTGTGGTTAAGAAGTTCATTTCCAAACCATCCGGTTTCTGTTTCAATTTACTCTCGCTCCGCGGCACCTTGGGCAAGTATTTTCTACAAAAGCCCCGAGTTGAACGATGCCATGTGAGTGAATTTGGTAGACGGAAACTGAAAGAAACCAATCGTATTCACGCACACACACACACACACACATATATATATATATAGATAGATAGATAATATAATAAAAAGGGTAAATAATTTTTTCCGTGGTTTTTTGGACAACCAACAATTATTTACCGGTAAATTTCGGTATGTAAATATGACTTTTAGCGTCAGGAACTTCTGTAGAGTTCAGTATATATAGTAAATATAATTAAAAGAGTAGGCAACAGGTTGCTTTGCCGCATACCGAAAGAATTAGAAATGGCAGTCAAAGACTGTGTATTTCCATTTTCTACAAGTGGAGGCTCCATATACGACATAACCCTGCGATTCACATACGCAAAATCGGAGTAGTAAATAAACGAAAACAATCTCTTACCGTTAATGGCGAACATGTTTCTAGATCGTAGGCTAGAAATTGCCTAATTTCTTTCGTCAGCACCATATTCGATAGATTTATCAAATGCCACCAGCCTCCACCTCTGACCAGGCGTCATCAGATAGTGGGGGGAAGTGTGCATATGCTAAAACTAAGTAAATGACTGGGACCGTAAATTTTCCCTCCAAAATTCTACTATGCGCGCCACCGGGATGATCGCAATGGAGGCTGGTGGCATTTGATAAATCTATCGAATATGGTGCTGACGAAAGAAATTAGGCAATTTCTAGCCTACGATCTAGAAACATGTTCGCCATTAATGGTAAGAGATTGTTTTCGTTTATTTACTACTCCGATTTTGCGTATGTGAATCGCAGGGTTATGTCGTATATGGAGCCTCCACTTGTAGAAGATGGAAATAAACAGTCTTTGACTGCCATTTTTAATTATATATAATATATATATAGATACATACATACATACATACATACAATACATACATACATACATACATACATAGGTATAAACTTTTTTTCCCAACAAGCCGCCATACTTGATCGCTAAATCTACAAGTTTTTTTTTTCTCTCTTTTTCTTTTCTCTTTTGACTTTCTGTTGAAGAGCGTAGGCTCGAAATGTAAAAGACTTTCTCACTTCCCAAGCATCAAACTAATACACCTGCCTGTTGTTCATACACCTGTTTTCGTCTTTTGTTTTTCTGTAATTTTCAACAATATTATATATATATATAGATAGATACATACATACATACTACATAAATACATACATCATACATAACATACATACATAGGTATAAACTTTTTTTCCCAACAAGCCGCCATACTTGATCGCTAAATCTACAAGTTTTTTTTTTCTCTCTTTTCTTTTCTCTTTTGACTTTCTGTTGAAGAGGCGTAGGCTCGAAATGTAAAAGACTTTCTCACTTTCCCAAGCATCAAACTAATACACCTGCCTGTTGTTCATACACTGTTTTCGTCTTTTGTTTTTCTGTAATTTTCAACAATATATATATATATAGTATATATATATATATATGGAAATAGAAAGAGAGAGTGGGAAAAGCGATAGGTTGATCTACCTATACAGGTAAAATATCTTTTATCTATTTTTACTTGTTATGAAATATTGTGTCAAATTTAATTTACATTTTATCTGGTAATTTTTATCTGGTAATCGAAAATCAACCGTTTAATTTATCGTCTGCTAATCTACAAGTTTTAGCCCGCTGGAGGTTGTATCAACCATATTGATATGGAGACTTCTAGAAGAATAAATTCCATCAAATCACACACATACACACACATCAAGTAATTAAAATGTAAATTAAACTTGAAACATGAAATGATCTTTCTTTAGCTTGAAATTAAGTTGCTGTGCAAAAATCGAGGATTTTTGCACGAGAGACAAGATTGATAGACGGTTTGTGTAGGAACAACTTGTGTAGGAAGTGCTAATTTGAGTTGACGAAATGAGCTGGGGGCGCCTTCGTGCAGTATTAAACATGGTCGTCTAGATTTCAGTAGATACCTGAATGTATCTACGGAATTATATATGTATCTGACAGTCTGTCTGTCTTTTTATCAATTTATCTATCTATCTTTGAGTGTGTGTGTGTTAGTGTGTCTGTCTGTCTGTTTGTGTACCCCCCTCTCTCTCAATATGTGTGTGTGTGTGTGTTTGTAACGATTGCACTCGAAGTAGATAAAGCTATAAATGACAGCTGGTCACAATGTGCTTCGCATTGTTTTAGCCTTCGAATGACGCCACCCCGCTGCCTAAGCGAGCAGGCCAACAGAAGAAAGAGTGAGAGAAAGTTGTGGCGAGAGAGTGCAGCATGGATCGCCACCCCACAACCTCTACCGGAGCCTCGTGGAGCTTTAGGTGTTTTCGCTTGATAAACACTCACAGCGCCCCGTCTGGGAATAGAAACCGCGATCCTACGACAGCGAGTCCGCTGTCCTAACCACTGGGCCAATGCACATACATGCTCACTCAAATAAAGTAGAAAACGAGCAGAATTCACATTAAGCAGTCCTGCACGGAATCGGCAATCAGTTTACATTGTAATTTAATTATGACGTCCATGCAACTGCAACCGATTGCGAAACAGCTGTAATCATATAGAAATCATGCGTAAATAATAATAATCTGTATTCATATCTCATAGCTCCTGTTTTATGACTATGTGCATACATACATAGTTTGTATGTGTATGTGTGTGAGAGAGAGAGAGAGAGTTTTTGCTACTCATCTCTTCTCCACCGCTTGACAATCAACCGGTTTTGGTTTGTTTACGTCCTAGTCACCAAGCAGTTTCGAGGAAAATGAGACTGATAGAATAAGTATCACACTAATGAATGAATAAATAAAATGGTTCAAATGCCGGGGTTCATTTGTTCAATTAAAAATTCTTCAAGGCGGTGCCCCAGCATGACCACAGTCCTATTACTGAAACAAATATAATTCCGATTCAGATTTTCCGGAGACAGAGATTGATGCAGGTTATTGTATTATTCTGTGTGTGTTACTAACATTTTCGAACTGATATAAAAGTTTGTTTATTCCACAGAACTGCATCGCGTGTCAAGAATATAATTTGTTTGAGCTTTGCAGTATCGCGTGTAGTCAGTATATATATAGATTCTACTGATAATCTATAAGGAAACAACGACTTCCAAAAATCATCACACGGTTGTTTCCCGTGGTTTCCGGAGCTGACGATATTAATAGTTTTTACTGATATACTATAAGGTCCATGTGAAGGCGCATGGCTCAATGGTTAGAGCGTCGAGCTTACGATCGTGAGGTTGTGAGCTCGAATCCCGGACCGGGCTGCGTGTTGTGTTCTGGAGCAAGACACTTTATTTCACGTTGCTCCAGTTAACTCAGCTGTAGAAATGAGTTGCGACGTCACGGGTGCCAAGCTGTATCGGCCCTTTTTGCCTTTCCCTTGGATAACACTGGTGGCGTGGAGAGGGAAGGCCGGTATGCATGGGCGACTGCTGGTCTTCTATAAAACCACCTTGACCAGACTTGTGACTAGGAGGGTAACTTTCTAGGTGCAATCCCATGATCAGTGTCGTGACCGAAGGGGGTCCCAGATCCCAGACTATAAGGACCTTATGTCAGGTCACTTTCGAGTGCTACTGGTAACACGTAACCCAGTACAACCTGTTGCATGGTCGGGTCGTCGGCGACTAAACCGGCAACCCAATCAAGCTTGCTTGGTGAGGAGGGTGTTTATTGGACACCCTGCGGGATGAAAAGCGAAGCCCGTCAAAGGGCGAAGGAACTCTTGAGAGTCAACGGCCATCCAATAAATGTCTTAAGGATGTATCATGCGCGGAGACATAGAAATAATCAGACTGAATACCCGATCGCGCGGTTAAACTATTTGGAGAGAAGGACTCCTAGCCTTTGTTAGGGCATCCTTCTAAGAGAAGGTAATTCAGGTAACTGGGATAACTCCGACATAAAACCTGCGGCTCAGTGGTTACCGATGATGTTGACTTGTTCTTCTTTTCGGATTATGGCTGCTGTTGCTTAGTGAGTGGGATTGACTCAGTGCACAGCCTTTCCTCACTTTAAAAAAATCTTCTTGCACAGGCATTGCACGATAACAACATTGACTAAGCTTTGTGTAATGGCCATACTCAATAACGATGTGTCAGCCACCATAAGGAAGCAATGAATTCCAGAATCCTTTCATGGTTGTTTCCCTTGGTATCTGGTGCTGATGATAACTAAAAAGCATGAAATACCTCCATCGGTCTACAAAACGCGCTCTGAAAAAAATTATTGATGGTGTTTCAATAACTTGTTGCCTAAAGCGACAATTTTCTCAACGGCAAACCGCAGTGAAAACGGCATTTTTAAGGATGAAATATATCCCAACGATATTTGAAATGAGCTAAAAGCTTGTTTATTCCACAAAACTGCTTCGCGTGCCAAATATAATTAATAGATTTATATTTAGATTCTGGAAAAATGAAACCTAAAGTCGAATTACATTATTATATTAATTTACAACGTCGGTGAATATTATTAAATGCTACAAGTCTTTTAATTCATGTTTGCCCAATTTTGCCAACTTTTTCTCTTCTTTCAATACGTTTGAGCGGTGTTTTTTTCACACTTTTTTCTGTATACTAAAGATCTTTTTATTGTTATTTTTAAATTTGTTTAATTTTTTATCTAATTATTTATTATTTTATTTTTATTCTGTGCTTTAAAAAAAAAAATTGTTTCAGTCATTGGACTACTGCCATGCTGGAGCATCGCTTTGAAGTGTTTAGTCACCTTGATCGACACCAGTACTTATTTTAAAGTCTAACGCGTATTTTTTTATCTGTTTTGCCGAACCGCTGGTTTACGAGGATGTAAACAAACTAACATCGGTTGTCAAGCAGCGAGAAAGGGGACAAACACAAAGAAACGCACGCACATACGTAGGCACACTTATACATGAATACACAACACATATACATATCTATCTATCTATCTATCTATCTATCTATCTATCTATCTATCTATCTATCTATCTATCTATCTATCAATCTATCTATTTATCTATCTATCTATCTCCCCCTCTCTCTCTCTCTCTCTCTCTCTCTCTCTCTCTCCGTGTATACAACCCAAGTAGTTTTGCTTATTTATTTGCATCGTTGTCTCCATATCTGCTCACCTGGATTCTTTGTATAACCACTCTTTACCCCGCGGACTGAGACCTCGGCAAAAAATTCAGAGCGGAACTTCAAACCATTTGATCACTACTGCTTTCTATATTTGGATCACATCTGTTGATTCTCTATATACACACGCACACATACATACATATATACACACATA